>NC_134929.1:1744863-2053718 GCF_051020765.1 Lasioglossum baleicum | reverse complement strand
ACCTTTTCGATGAAATCGGGTAGCTAGAGCACCACGCAGACTTTAAAAAATTTACTAGTCTATACATACGAAATATTAAAATTTAACATAATTAAAACTTATTCTTTATTTTGAGGATGGGATAGGGAAAGAGCGCTATAATAATTACACAAAATAATACATAATATAACAAGAAAATACTTTATTTGGCAGAATCAATTAAAGAATACCAACATTTGTTGCTAGGGTAAGGAAAACTGCCAAAACCTTACCAGTATTCACAAATAAAAATTACATTATATAAAACATTATATATATATAAAACAAAACAAATTGTTGCGCAACAGTCTTTTCTGTCTCGCTCAGTCTTTTCTCTCTCACTCAGTCTTTTCTGAAACATTGAAAACGAAATAAATAAAATATATAAAACTAAATATAATATGGCACATTCAGCTCCTGCAATAAAAACAAAATAAATTGAATATAGAATTCTAAACTAAATATTGCACGTTCAGCGCCTGCAAGAAAAATAAAATAAATTAAATATAGAATTCTAAACTAAATATTGCACGTTCAGCGCCTGCAAGAAAAATAAAATAAATTAAATATAGAATTCTAAACTAAATATTGCACGTTCAGCGCCTGCAAGAAAGACAAAAATAAATTAAATATAGAATTCTAAACTAAATATTGCACATTAGTTTAATCGCTATCACATGCGCTTTTTTTGTACAAATTTTGCGGATTATGCAATTTGAGATGATGCGAATCTATTTCAAAATTAATGCAATTAACATTTTTTGATTGAAAACTGGACCGAACTACGCAAATGGCGGCTAATGACTCTATATTTAATTTGTTTCGTTTATTACTTTTTACATCTGTTACAATAGAAAAAATACGTTCGGCCTCAGCATTTGAGTGGGGAAGAGACAGAACTATTTCAATTAATAATTTTAAAGTTGGAAACATGTCTTCCCCATCGAAATTTTTAAATTTTAAAATATTATGCCACATATCATCTAATTCTAATAAAGCTAAGTTTTTTTTGCATTCTTCATCGAAACATGATGGTAGAATTTCCCATTCAAAAGTTAATTGTGTAATATCTAAAAGATTTACACGTTTCGCGATGCCAGATAAATCTCGAATTTTGTCTCTGCCTTCGTCGTATAAAGCTACTGATGGATCCAAAAACAACAAATCTTTAAAAAATGAGTCTTTCAAAGGCAGACGTGCAAGCATCTCTCGAATTGCAGTAATATAAAAGTTCAAACATTTGGACCGAATTTGTTGGGCACATTCCAACTCTAATGACTCTAAAATTGTTTTGCATTCCGGCCCGAAATTTACGTCTTTTAATTCTAAAAAAATTTCTATTTTATTTAAATCTAATGTAGTTACATCTTTCAAAAATTCCATCTTAATAAAATTTTTCCCTATTTGTTTAATGAGCTGAAGGCTAGTTTCATGTAATTTATGCAATAAAATTTGTCGCGACTGAAATAGGGCATTAAACCGGTTGAAAAAATTTAAAGAATATTTCAAAAAATATATGTATGCTTTAATGGACGTGTCATTCAATGACTCTAATAACGATATGGCGGCAGATTTTGATTTCTCTTCGACTACAGCTAACATGAAATAATTTTTCAACACGTCCCAATTTTCCAACAATCTAACAATACATTTGTGTAAACAAAGCCATCTGGTAGTTGATAATTTTAAAATTTTGCGTTGCTGTACGCCGAAAAATTTTGAAATTCTAGTAAAATTGCACTCCTCTTAGCACTTCCCGAAACATAAGTGGCAACTCCTCTAATTAATTTTTCGCACTCCGGAGGCAATTGATCGCAAGACTTACTTGAAATAATCGCGGAAGTGTGGCAAATACATCCTAACGTAATCAAATGAGGTACCTCGACTTGTAAGTGTGTCATAAATGAATTTTTGCAGCCAACCATAACCGAGGCATTATCGCAAGCAATACCAACAATATTTTTGAGAGGAATTTCTTTTCGATCTAAAAGATTTTTAAAATTTTGAAATAAAATATCCGCGGAACAATCATCACCGTTTAATTGAATTATGTCTAATAGCTGTGTGCATACTTTATTATTTACAGGCGAGGTGAATTGAACTAATACACACAGTATTTTAAAATTTGCTACATCCGTGGTCTCATCTATTAAAACTGAAAATTTACGAGATTTTAAAAGTTCGACTAGTTGTTCAACTTCGCGCTTGGCAATAACGTGTTTAACAATGTTGGCACACTTATTTCGAGCAAGTGTAAGGTCTCGTACAATTTCCGGTTCTTGACAAACATCTTGAATCAAAGGAATTAAGTGATCCGCGTTTTGAAAAGCTACATTGTGTTCTGCAAAATAGGCAGATAATCTAATTTCTGCACGTTTTACTTTATCTACGTGAGATAAAGCTGTGCTACTAAAACTACTAATACTATTATTATTGTTACAAGTGGCTCTGTTATCTAATAAACTAATATTTCTAATATGTTTAGCCGTTTTCGAATGCTTAACTAATGTTGTTTTGCAACATGTGATAGCCACTTCACATGCATTGCAATATGCTTTATCATCTGCTAGTGGAGAAGGAGCTAACCATAATTTAAAATTATCCTCGTCTAACCATGCATGCTTGAATTTACGAATCTTCTTTGTAGCTCTTTCTCCACTATTAACAGCCATTGTATAATAGAATATTAAAAGTACTTACCTCGTTCTGCGTCACGTCTCTCGTCTATCAGTCGTCCCGCCAATAACACTGGTATACTCCCGCCAATATAACTGCCACGGGGCGCTAGGGCTCTGGCCGCTCTTTTGCTTCATCGTAGATACGCTACTGTTTCGGTCGCGCATGCGCGAGAAAAGGTGGCCTCAATCACATCACTGTCGGGTATGCGGAAGCAGGGCGTCCCCCACTTTTCGATTCTACTTCCTTCGCGCAACGTCTCGACCTATCGCTAATACGGAATTTCGCGTTGACGAATCCCAGGCGACGGCGTTCGGCTTCCGGCGTCTCACGGCATATCCGGCAGCGCTGTCTTCCGATTGGCCGCTTCCCGAGGAGACGATCGGCGTCAGCCAATCCGGTTGCGGTGCAGCTTCTTCCCGGACGAGGCGACGACAGGGTAGAGTGGTTGATCGTCTCTGCACCGGATGCCCTCGTCGGCGCCTCCAGGTTGACAGTCCTGGGCCTTGACGATCTCTCGTTATTTCCTTTCGGGGTCCTGCCTTTCGCCTGCCTCGAGGTGCTTATCCTCGAGGTTCGTTGCCTTTACGTTGAAAGTAGAATGTCCGGATCCCGCCTGGGACCCGGATACGGTCCTGTAAACTTCCGTCGCGCAATTTGGCGCGACATTCAAAACATTAGAATACGTCTTTCTGGGTCTCACTCGTGCCCAGGGAGGGCGCTCGCAGCGGCCCTTATCGCGATGCTTGACCAGAGGGTGGCCCGGTCTTCCGTTATGGAGGTTCGGGTGACGTAGGCGATCTTGCCAAGTCACAGTACACTCTGCTCTGTCTTCCTTCAACCTCGTGTTACAGGGTATGTTACCCCAGGGAATATTCGGAAGCCACCATGGTGGTCGTGATTAGAGATGGGATGAACGTTCGTTCTAAATCACGGTGTTTTTTCACAGTGATACGTGATTTTTCGTGATTGCTTCTGATTGGTGGAGAGCACAGGAACATAACTGTTCTTGGACTCTCTATATAAGAAGTCTATGTTCTTGGGACATGTTACATAACAAAAAATAAAAACAAAAATATAAGTTATATCGCATAAAGGCAAAAAGTATATTAAACAATGAAGAATATTGAATAAATTAATAATTAGTAATAACTAATGACTATGAATTGTAAAAGAAAGTTCAGTTTAAAATTTGTTGAAACTTTAAACCTTGTGAAATGTTTTATATTGTGTGGTATATTGTATATAATACAGGGTGTGCCAGCTAACTTGACCACCTTGAATATCTTTGTTATTTTTAAAGATACGTCAAATGTCTGAAGAACAAAGTTGAATGTTAAAATGGGGCTCATAAGATACCAACAAAATTTTTTTTTCATGTAATTTTTTTTAGAGATATGAAGGTCACCTTCATTTTTTTTTTAATGGAATGAGGTATTTTTTAATACATCAATCGATGCAGCTGGACATTCGTTATAAAAAAGTACTAACCTATGTATGTCGAAAAGTTAGTAGTTCAGGAGATATTTCAATTTTAAAAAACCCTAAAATACCATTACTGTCGTACTAACAATAAGACGTTACATAAGTAAGCAAACACTAACGTCTAGTACGACAGTAATGATATTTTAGGGTTTTTTAAATTAAAATATCTTCTGAACTACTAACTTTTCGACATACGTAGGTTAGTCCTTTTTTATAACGAATGTCCAGCTGCATCGATTGATGTATTAAAAAATACCTCATTCCATTAAAAAAAATTACATGAAAAAAAAAATTTTGTTGGTATCTTATGAGCCCCATTTTACCATTCAACTTTGTTCTTCAGACATTTGACGTATCTTTAAAAATAACGAAGATATTCAAGGTGGTCAAGTTAGCTGGCACACCCTGTATATAAAAAATATACTTACAAATGTATAAAAACTTAAATAAGTAGTATAATTTAAATAGTAACAAAAATATGAAAAATTAGTAAATATATTTATGTGTCATATAAACAATATGTAATATAAGAATATATAAAAATACTTAACCTAAAAAGCAAAATAAAAATCCAATAAATGAAAGAAATAAAGAATATAACAAATCTATGTGTAACAAACTATAATAAACTATGTGTAACAAACTATAACTATGTATAACGAAGTATTTATATTAAATAATAATAAGCTATGTGTTATGATTTAAGAATAAAAGCATTGATAATTTTTCGGCTTTTAGTCGATTTCTTTTTTTCGTTTAATATTAGTCCTGCTTTAGAAAAAATACGTACGCATGGAAGTGACGTTGCGACGACACAAAATAATCTTTCGATCAATTTCCTTAGTAATGGGAATGTTGGTGATCTTGCCAACAAATTAATGGGTCCCCAGATCTATTGTAAAATTCGATCCTTAAATACTGGTCTATTTCATACAATATTTTTGTTTCCAGCGAAACCATTTCTGGACTATTTTTTTTACGTTTTCTTCTAGTACACGGCCCATATTGATAATTCATTTTCTATACAAATGCTTTGTACTTCTGGATCTGCTACATCATTTTCCTGTTGCATGGTAATAGTTGAATCATTTATTAACGAGTTTATTATTTCTATTTTAATTTGTTCTACGTGTTGTGTAGAAAAAAATGCATTCTTTAACCGTGGGTCTAAAAATGTACTTGTTTGTATTACTATGTTGTCTTTTATATCTCTGAATCTGTTATCAATGTTAGTTTGAATGTTCTGTAATATTAATTGTGTATTCATTGAAAATGTTTATCTTTTAATTTGGTACATATATTATGTAATCCAGAAATAATTGGAATTATGATTGAAGCTGTAGTATACTTTTCTCCACTAATCACTTTTGTTGCAGATTCTATTGGTTGTAAAATTACAGCAAGTTCATGTAATATTTCCCATTCCGCGTTGGAAATTTGTGGTAAATTCCTGTTAAGGAGGGCCATTGTAACTTTAACTGGTTCTTCCAGGAAAATCAATCTGCATTGCATAGGTGGAGTTCCATCTAGTCGGTACGTCAAGTATTAATGTATGTGTATCTCTACCTGCTGTTACTTGATAATTTTTTAATTTCTCTGCGGCTGTGGTGCTTTTTTAAATATGTTTAATTATTGTTCTAATATTGTTCTATAATAAATTTAATGCATAATTATTTAAACTAGATTTAACTATTAAATTTAAATTATGTGCAAAGCATGAAATATGTGTCCAATTGCAGTGATACATTATTGCATTGTAATGGTTCTGCTTCCGACGGGAAAGTAGTTGCGGCGTCGTATCCTCTCGTGCTGGAATAACTCGTCGAGCCGGGTGCGTCTATCGGCGAGAGAACCGACTGAAGCTGAAACTGGACGAGGAGCGCGGGACGTGAAATAACGACGACATGTATGTGTATTTTCGGGCCTCACTGCTCGTACTTTCGCGGAACCGAGTGTTCTTCGGACTGTGTTACTAGTGCGCGGATCACGCCGTACGTTTGTAAATCAGGCAACCGGATGCTTTCATGTACGAATCTCAGTACGTGACTAGATGCGACCTTTAATCGCGGCGTGTGGTCGTTCATCGCGACGCGATGCGTGTTCGTGGACCTGGTGCGTGACGGTGACTTGGTTCAGGTAGGACCGGACAGGAAACCCTGCCACGAGTCGGGAAATTCCCCGTGGCGGTTCTACGGTAAATGAAGAGGTAGCTGCCCCTTCATTTAAACGTCTCCGATAGCTGTCGGAGTTCTCAGGATGCTGCCCAAGAGGTTTGCTCAGGATGCTGTCTGAACGGCAGAGAGGGATGCGGCCCTCTCTGTTTGGCGTGTATGCTGTCACACCGGTGGGAACTGCCGATGTCGAGGAGGCCAATGCTGCGGACAACTCGACGTCGAGAGCGTGGGAACCAGGAAAGAGAAACAGGGATACGTACCAATATTCAAGAGGTGCCTAGGTTGCTGCCCAGGATGGAAAAGAGGCCCGTGCCTCGTTTGCATCGCCTTTTATAGGCCTAGGTTGGTGGTGGGGGAAGTGGTGCGGGGAGACGGATGTGTGACGTCGAGTTTCCGTATCCGTTAAGATGGCCGAACCTCGACGTCCGGTTCCCGCCGAGTGTGTTTCTGAGCGCGGGATCGTTCGGTGCAGCAGGTAGAGGAGGGGACAGCGGAGCCCGGCGGGTGCGCTCGCAGTTCGCGGACGATGCGGTCGGTAATCCCCGGCGTTGCGCGTCGGTCGGCGGTGTTCGGCGCGTGTCTAGCAGTAACAGGCCTGCACCGTACAGGTCTGTTACAGCATTTTTCATGTTTGAGGCATTATCAGTTGTGGTAAAATTAATTATGTTTAAAATACCCCAAAATTCTCACATGTTATTTTCAAATTATTCGCAATGTTTTTGCTGGTATGGGACCCAATAATTTGGATACAACCTAGAAGTATTGATTCTAATTTAAAATTATGCACAAAATGCACGGTTATTGCCATAAAACTTTCTACATTCTCTGACGTCCACGTGTCAGCCGTTATGCAGACTCGGATGGATTTTTTAAATTTCTCAATGCATATATTCTTACATTCTTCAAAGCGCAGCGGTATTTGTGATTTTGAAATCAAAATCATAAAACTTTCACAAATGCTTTAAAACCTCTTTCTTCAACTATTCTAAACGGTTGTAAGTCGTGTACAGCTTGACAAATGTAGCTGTGCGGCTGAATGTCCCCCGCAAGGGGAAATGTTCCCCGCTGCGCAGTGGCAAATAGGCGAACTTCACAACGATACGTCACCTGTCAAACGATTCACGTTGCGACAGTTCAGTTTAAAAGTATAGTGACACAAGTGTATTCACACAAACATATAAACAGTTGTTTTGTATGTTTACTGCTGTAAGAAATAATGGACAGTACGCACTTTTGACGAGGTGTGTACTTTGCCGTTCAAATGTTGCATCCTTCTCTCGTCGAGTGCGGTCTTTGTTTTCTTATGCGCATCCCCCTGAATTTAGTCACCCGCACAGCTACATTTGTCAAGCTGTACAAACAAATCTAACAATTTAACCTTTAAACCTTAATTTAATCTAACAACCATGAATTTACAAGTTCTTGTATTAATATTTATTCTCTCATCTCTACGTTATGTGACATATACTATGTATATAGCGTACAATTATAGCAAATCGATCTTTTACCATGTTCGATCGCGGAACTATCAATTTCAAAATGTTCGATTGTAAAGAAATGGGTTCGCGACTGTTCGAATGTTGCCCGCCAAATTAATCTTGGACAACTGTTTCAATATGAAATAGTGGATCGTGTGGACAAGGAATTTGATTGGAAGAATCGCGTTTCGTCCTAGATCTGTTGGTGAACTCGTCAGTAAGGCTATTCCAACAGATCCTGCCTTAGACGCGCGCAGATCAAACCGTGTTGATCTGTATTGTACCTAGATGTGCCGATCGTGGATGCAGCAATCAAGTAAGACGCTCAAGCAAGATTTAGTCAGTACTGATCGTTCAGAGATTCGAAGACGAATACTGCTGAGTACTGGACTGCTGTCTTGGACGAGAGGTCGGTTAGGTTCCTCGTGGGTGGAGAGGTTGACCTTAGACTAGGAAAGGGAAGTAGAGTCTATTGTAATGAGGGAAAGAACTGTCCGGGTTGGCTCAGTCAACTTGTCGTTTACCAATCGAGACACCCTTGATTGTTCAAATCTCCTTCCAAAGTGACTAAGAGGTTGGTCTAGTCGGAAGGAAGAGTGCGGCGCTACCTGATGTGGAGGCAAGTTCGGTAATTGACGTTGCCCGACGGTTGACTGTCGCACCCTTGACCGTATCCTTAAAGAATTGACTGTTTATCCTTGGACCCGGCTTAACGAACTCGAGCGTGCACATCTGGGACTGTAATTTATGACTGCGAGGGTTCTTTAGAGTGATGCCTTGAATGACCGTGAATATTGTTAACTCGAATTTCCGTTGACGAATTTCTTGCGAGGAGAAACACTTCTTTGTGTAGGACTACGATCCGTTGCGACGGAACATGCTCCCCCTCGTTGATCGGTTCGATCGATCAATTACAATATAAGACAACGGTTACTGCCCTTATGATACCGTCTGTTCCTGGATGAATCTGTTGTATTCGACCTAGATGCCAACACAATGGCGGCAGAGAGTCGTCCTTCAGAAGTACAACAGTTCCGATGTTGATATCGTGACCTCCCTTAGTCCATTTATGACGAATGTTAAGCTGATGAACATATTCTTTGTGCCACCGTTTCCAGAAATCTTGCTTAACTTTCTGTATATGTTGCCATGTGGACAGGCGATTGGATGGCGTTTGGCTGAAATCAGTCTCGGTAATGCACGTCAAAGAACCACCGATCAGGAAATGGCCCGGAGTAAGAGCGGAAATGTCGTTTGGATCTGACGAGAGGGGTGTCAGAGGACGCGAATTGAGAATGGCTTCGACCTCAATTACGAACGTAGTGAATTGTTCGTATGTGAACAGTTCTTCGCCGACGACACGTTTCATGTGGTGTTTAAAGGATTTGACGGCAGCTTCCCATAACCCACCGAAATGAGGTGATAGAGCGGGCATGAAATGCCATGAAATTTCTTTGGCTGTTAGAAAATGACTAAATTTCTCGTCTTTGGATAATGTTTGTTGAAGTGCGATTAACTCATTGTTTGCGCCGACGAAATTTGTACCGTTGTCTGAGTAAAGATTTTTGCAAATTCCTCGCCGAGCTATAAATCGTTTGAGCGCGGCAATGAATGCTTCTGTTGTCAAGTCACTGACAACCTCTAAATGGACGGCCTTAGTTGCGAAGCAAATGAAAACGGCCATGTATACCTTGACTCGAATTCGATTTCTGAATTGCCGTTCCTTTATGAAAAAGGGGCCGCAATAATCTATGCCGCTGGTCAAGAATGGGCGACCCTCAGTGACGCGCGCGGCAGGTAGGTTGCCCATAACATAATCGACGGTATTGGGTTTCGTCCGGAAATATTTAATACAGTGTCTGACGATTTGGCGTGTTGTATTTTTTCCGTCGATTGGCCAATATAATTGTCGAACGTCGTAGAGTGTGGCTGTGATCCCTGAATGATGATTTTTATGATGTGAGTCTCGTATGATAAGTCTAGTAATATGATGTCCCCGAGGCAATAATATCGGATGTTTCTGTTGGAAAGACAGAGAGGAATTTTGCAATCGTCCACCAACGCGCAAGATTCCTTCGTCGTCGAGAAATGGACACAACGGTTGCAATTTACTGGAATTTGATAAATTTCTTAACTTCAAATCGCGAATATCCGGAGCGAAAGTGACGGCTTGTAATAGCTTGATTATTCGTTTGTTAGCATCTTGTATTTCCTTGAGAGATAAAGGCCCGGTGTTTCGATTATTGACTCGAAAACGTAAACAATAGGCTACGATTCGTCGGAGTTTTTGTATGCACGAGTATCGCATCAAGATCTCATCGGTCAGGATAGTCGAACCTACTAAACATGTCATTGATCGCAATTCCGGTAATTCTTCACATTTGTTGAATCTTGCGGGTGGCCATTTTGTTTGCTCCTTTGAGAGCCATTCAGGTCCGTTGCGCCAAAGCATATTGTTGTTGAACTCGGCTGCGGTGATTTCGCGAGAAATGAGGTCGGCTGGATTGTCTGCTGACCGAATGTACCGCCATGATTGAATGTCTGTTTTCCGTTGGATATCGGCTACGCGGTTCGCGACGAAAGTCTTTAAATTTGACGGTTGTTTACGTAACCAACCTAAGACGACTGTCGAATCTGTCCAGAAAGTGGTCTTGTCGATATTGTGCGTCAATGCATTCCGCGTGGTTTGGAACAAGGTAGCTAATAATACGGCGCCGCATAGTTCTAATCGAGCTAATGTGATTTGGCTGAGTGGTGCGACTCGTGATTTGGCACAGAGTAGATGCGCGTGAATGGACCCGGAATGATCGATTGTCCGTATATATAAACAGGCGCCGTAGGCCCTTTCGCTAGCGTCGCAAAAACCGTGTAGTTCAGTCTGTCTTGCGTTTTTTGGTTTCACCAAATGATTAAATTCGATATCATTGAGTCGTTGTAGGTCATCTTCGAAATTCAACCATTCTGTGTGAATGCTGGCTGGGACAGACTCGTCCCACGTGATTTTTAAGGTCCAAAATTGTTGCATCAATATCTTGGCAACAATTGTAATGAGTCCGAGCAGCCCGAGTGGATCGTATATTTTCGCGATGGTCGATAATATGTTTCGTTTGGTAATTTCAGTTGTCGCGGAGGGTTGAACTGAATATCGAATCGCGTCGTGTCTGGCGTCCCATGATACCCCCAATGTTTTCATGGTAGATGCTTCCCCTAGAATCTTTGGATGGATCAATTCCTCGCTTAAATTCGATAGCAACTTCGGTTTGTTTGACGCCCACTGTCGAATATTGAGACCACCTCTTTTCAATAAGGTGATTATTTGATGTTGAGCCCGAACGTAACAGTATTCAACTCGTATGTTTTAATTTCTTGGTGTGCGTCTCGCCACAATATTCTCTGATAAACGCGATCTTCGGGTCGAACGAGGAATTGGCGATACATCTTTTCGATATCTCCGGTTATGACGTATGCATGCATTCGGAATCTTAATAACAGCGAGAGAAGGTCGTCTTGCAACGTGAGACCGATTCGAAGGCTGTCGTTTAATGAGAGATTCGTACTTGTTTTTGCTGACCCGTCGAACACTGCCCGGAGCTTAGTTGTCGAACTCGTTAGTTTAATGACAGCGTGATGTGGTAAATAAAACCCTGACGCGTGCGTGATTGTCACCTGTTTCATGTGTCCGAGGGAGCGATATTCGTCTATCACCCTTGTGTATTGATCTCTTAATTCCGGATCACGTTCTAATTTTCGTTCAAGTGTTCGAAAACGGTTCAGGGAGCGCGAATATGACTCTCCGAGTTGTTCCCGTTTTTCATTGAAAGGTAATGCTACTATGTATCGACCGGACTCGTTGCGTTTTACGGTTGCGCTAAAATGACTTTCACAAGCTTGATCTTCAAGTGATCGGAATTGTTTAACGGCTCCTTCCTCGATTTCCCAGAATTTTTGTAGTTCGAAATTTACGTTGGTAGAAAGAGTTCGATGGCTCGCTCGTGGTGTCGTGACGAGATCACCTCCTAAGATCCATCCGAATTGGGTCTTTTGTAATATAAGATCGACGTTGCTCTGTTTCGATTGATTGATTTGCCCGATGCTGAGACATGACAACGCGGGTCCGGTCCCGAGTAACATATCAATCTTTCCCGGGCGATGAAAGTCTGGATCGGCTAGACGCAGGTTTGCTGGTATACGAAGATTGGCTCGGTCGATTTGATTGTCCGGTACTGTCCCTGCGATCCGTGGGATCGTGCAAAATGTCAAAATGTTGATAATTAGTCAATCGTGATTTGACCGTGGCGGTCACGAGGCTCCTTGTTGTGGTATTCAATTGATTTAAAGCTTCAATGACTGCTGTCTGACGGGTTGTCGGTAGGCGCAACCGTTTCGCGAGTTCGTCCGAGATGAGGTTCGCGTTGGAACACGTGTCGATCAGTGTACGGCATAATATCGGATTGCGATCGTGATCTAGTATGTAGATTCGTGCGGTGGTTAACAAACCGCTTGCTATTCCGTTTGACAAGAAAGTACGAGTGTGAAGCGATAACTGTCTGGCGATTCCCGATGCTAGTCAGGCTTCTGTAGTTGGAATTATAGATTTCTGGTCTGTGTGAAGTCGAGTGTTGTGTCTCTGACCGCACATACGACATTGACCTCTGGTGCAGTTCTCGAATTTGTGATTTGATTGCAGGCAGTTTTGGCATAACCTTGCGGTTCTTACAGCTGCCCAACGGTCGTCGACCGTCATGTTCATGAATTTAGGACACGAGTAGGGTTTGTGCGTTTGCGAGCTGCAGAATTTGCATGCTTGGTCAGAGGTCGTTGTCACGAATGTTCGTTTTCTAGGTATGGGTGATGATGAGATCTCTTTAGATTTCGTCGCGGATCCCCGGGATCTTTTCGAGATGTTTTAACATCGCTGTTGCGTGAGGCATCTGTGTATCGATGAATGTTTGTTCCCAAGTTCGGCGCGTCTCGGGATCCATACGATCGATCGCGATGCTAATAATAAAGTCATTCGCGATGTCCTCCCACGATCGGCCGAGGGTTTGTAACGAACGGATATGTGACTGAAGGTGATTGACCAGATTGTTGATCGCGTCAGGCGTACTGTTTGGCATTGCCGGCGTTTCGAGCAATAGCGTGGTGTGCCGGAGAACGAGTGCGCGTTGATTATCATAAGTTTCCATTAATTGGGCCCATGCTGCTTGGTAGTTTACCTCGCTCATCGTGAATGATTCGATGGCGGCTTGGGCTTGTCCTGATACCGATAGTCTCAAATAGTTGAATCGTTGTATGTTTGTTAGTCCTGTGTATTTTTGTATTAAACTTAAGAACGCGTCCTTGAAAGGTAGCCATTTTTCAAGACGACCGTCGAATATTGGAAGATTCATTTTTGGCAGATGTACCCCGCTTATGCTAGTCGATGTGGACGGTGCCGGCGAATCTGTCACGGTTCTTGTTGATTGACTTATGGTTGGTTCGAAACCTTCTAAAAATTGTATCGCGTTAGCTAGCGCGTCATCGTATAATGTGGTTACGTCCTTGCGTTCAGTCTCAGTCTGATCGAAATCTTCGTGATGCCCTATTTCATCTTGTGCGTCATTGAAACTGTCGAATTGCTTTCTTAGGCGATCTAATCGTTCGCGTAATTTCGTGCGCGCGGTCGCGGAATCCTGGTATTCTGTTAGCTCGGTAGTGAAGATAGTCAAGTTCGATTTGAAAACACGTTGTTTGTGTTTGAGAGCACGAATGCGTAAGGTTGTTTTGTTTGAATTAGCCATTCTCGAAGAATTCTGAATGAGATTTGCCATTTGTGGTTCCTAATCGGTTAATTCAATATAACGTGCCTACCTTGAGCTGATGTGAGTGGCTGCTGCCTTGGATGGACGGTGTTGATCGTTGATTGTGGCTAAGGCTAGCTGATTCCTCCAATCTAGCTGTTGTTGGTCGCACTGGATTGTTTGTACTTGCACTGCACTGTCACTAGGCCACCGATCCGGCTCGAAGGACCAAAATGTTCGATCGCGGAACTATCAATTTCAAATTGTTCGATTGTAAAGAAATGGGTTCGCGACTTTTCGAATGTTGCCCGCCAAGTTAATCTTGGACAACTGTTTCACTATGAAATAATAGATCGTGTGGACAAGGAATTTAATTGGAGGAATCGCGTTTCGTCCTAGATCTGTTGGAGGACTCGTCAGTAAGGCTATTCCAACAGATCCTGCCTTAGACGCGCGCAGATCAGTGTGTGATCTGTATTGTACCTAGATGTGCCGATCGTGGATGCAGCAATCAAGTAAGACGCTCAAGTAAGATTTAGTCAGTATTGCTCGTTCAGAGATTCGAAGACGAACTGCTGAGTACTGGCCTTCTGTTCTTGACGAGAGGTCGGTTAGGTTCCTCGTAGGTGGAGAGGTTGACCTTAGACAAGGAGAGGGAAGTAGAATCTATTGTAATGAGGGAAAGAACTGTCCGGGTTGGTTCAGTCAACTTGTCGTTTACCAATCAAGACACCCTTGATTGTTCAAACCTCCTTCCAAAGTGACTAAGAGGTTGGTCTAGTCGGAAGGAAGAGTGGGGCGCTACCTGATGTGGAGGGCAAGTTCGGTAATTGACGTTGCTCGACGGTTGACTGTCGCACCCTTGACCGTATCCTTAAAGAATTGACTGTTTATCCTTGGACCGGGCTTAACGAACGCGAGCGTGTACATCTGGGACTGTAATTTATGACTGCGAGGGTTCTTTAGAGTGATGCCTTGAATGACCGTGGATATTGTTAACTCGGAACGAAAGTAAGTATTCCGAGAATTGCAGGATGTACAAAATAATATTTTGCTATACCTGGATGGCCGTAGTATAAATAATCATCTAATCCCAAAAACGGTTTGGTAACGGCTATATCATAAATAAGGTACGAAGTCGACCCTTAGACTCTTTATTCCGCGCGGCAGTACGGGTCATTGCAAACGCTATGGTTCTTTATGTTAAAAGGAGAATTTCCGTTGACGAATTTCTTGCGAGGAAAAACACTTCTTTGTGTAGGACTACGATCCGTTGCGACGGAACAACAATATCTTTTTCCTCGCAAATAGTATGTAATGTTCGTTTTTACATCATATTGAATATGTTTGAACTCATTTTGCATCCAATAATTTTGAATAACAAAATTCTGTGAACATATAATAGTGATCTCTATACAGGGTGTTCCGTTTAAATACGAACACGTAAGTATCTCTTCAGGATATTGTGATGCAAAAAATATTTGTTACGTAATGTGCATGGTGTCAGTGGACCAAATATCTGGCACGAATATTTTTTTCCGAGGTTCATTTTTTTCGGAGTTGTCGAGGTCAACGATGTTTTTTGGTACATTACTACATTTGCATCGTGTAACTGATGGAAAAATACATTCAGATATGTATAATAACATGTCCTTGAAATGACCTCGATCCTCTAAAATTAAAGTTTTACCTAGAACTGATGTCGAATATCTTCGGCCACGACCCCTGAACCTATGAATGCGAATAAAATATTTTTTATCACACTAAGAATATCGACCAACAGATGTGTGTATGTGTTAACTGTTAAAACAACACTCACGCTCTCTTAAGTTATCATCAGAGATGTTCAAAATGGCGTCCTTCTACGTTGATACATTTTCTGAAACGTGCAATGACCGACTGTACAGATTTTTCAATTGTTTCAACATTAATATCAGCACAAGCTCTAACTATTCGGTTCTTCATATCCTCTGGTGTAGTTGGTCCATAGACATACAGGGTGTCCCAAAACCCCTTCGACTCCGGGAAATGGGAGGTTCCTTAGGTCATTTGAAGCAACATTTTCCTTTGCACCAATGTCAGCCGGGACTTTGTTTAGGAGTTATTAACGAAAAACACGGACCAATCAGAGCGCGACCTAGACGCGCGATTACACGTTCAGCCCGGCGCGCCGGGAGACGTGCGTGGTGTAACGCCGCGATGCCGTAACGAACAAGAGTTTCTCGAGATTATGTGAATCCTCCCCGATTTGGATGAGCTTTGGATATGTTGTCAAGACCATGATTCTGAACAACATTACCCTTTACAGTTTTTGTCGGTCGGAAGAACTTTATTTGTCAATTCATATGGGTGGATCTCTTTACCCGACTTACGGCAACTTTACCCGAACGAGGGAAGAAGCAGAAACTGATGTATTAAAAACTCACTTATTCAGCCGTAAATCCATTTGCTGCTTCGAAATGTGTGTCACTGGGTCACTCGGTGACGAACTGCACAGATGTCTTCAGGTATACGACAGTACCGAAAGCTAAGGGACGTACGGCCAGGTCGACGAACTGCACAGCCGGTGGTAGAAGGCCTAAGGGATGCGCGGTCAAGTCGACGATCCAGAATTTCACTTTCACTTTCGAATCGATAAATAATTCGTATGTTTATTTCACAAAAATGCCTTGAAATTTTTCCACACTCACAATCACTGTTCACATTTGTCAACACATAGTTATGCACTAATATTAATTGCTTAAACTAATTAAACGATTATTTAATCTAATCACTAAACTGCGGATCTTTATGTAAAATGAAAGTTGGCTGCTGCTATTACAAGGGACAGGAGCCAGACAGATATTTGATTCTTACTGTGATCATTTTAAGAAGTTGAAAATAATACATTGGTGTTTTGAAATTATTTTAATCTCTCTAGTGTCTTAAAATGCACCTACTCATGTTTGCTACAAATGCATGAAATCCGCAGTCTAGTGATTGCATTACCTGATTGTTGTGATTTGTATAGCAGGACATGGGATATGGCAATTATTATTAGTGCATAACTATGTGTTGACAAATGTGAACAGTGATTGTGAGTGTGGAAAAATTTCAGGGCATCTGTGTGAAATAAACATACGAATCATTTATCGATTCGAAAGTGAAAGTGAAATTCTGGATCGTCGACTTGACCGCGCATCCCTTAGGCCTTCTACCACCGGCTGTGCAGTTCGTCGACCTGGCCGTACGTCCCTTAGCTGTCGGTACTGTCGTATACCTGAAGACATCTGTACAGTTCGTCACCGAGTGACCCAGTGACACACATTTCGAAGCAGCAAATGGATTTACGGCTGAATAAGTGAGTTTTCAATACAATCTGTTTCTGCTTCTTCTCTCGTTCGGGTAACGTTGCCGTAAGTCGGGTAAAAAGATCCACCCATATGAATTGACAAGTCAAGTTCTTCCGCAACCGTCAAAAAGTCTAAAGGAAATGTTGTTCAGAATAATGGTCTTGACAACATATCCAAAGCTCATCCAAATCGGGTAGAAGATAGTACAATCCATCGATTTACAATTACAAGTTTTTACATTTATCGCGTAAACTAAAGCCGGCTGACAAGAACTGTAAAGGGAAATGTTGTTCAGAATCATGGTCTTGACAACATATCCAAAGCTCATCCAAATCGGGGAAGATTCACATAATCTCGAGAAACTCTTGTTCGTTGCGGCATCGCGGCGTTACACCACGCTCGTCTCCCGGCGCGCCTGGCTGTACGTGCCATCGCGCGTCTAGGTCGCGCTCTGATTGGTCCGTGTTTTTCGTTAATAACTCCTAAACAAAGCCCCGGCTGACATTGGTGCAAAGGAAAATGTTGCTTCAAATGACCTAAGGAACCTCCCATTTCCCGGAGTCGAAGGGGTTTTGGGACACCCTGTATGTATAGAGATAGACTGCGCGGCCTGTACGAAGCGCTGAAGCCCACAATGGCGGCGTGCGAGAGAGAGAGCATTAGGCGGGGTCCAGGAGCGCTCTCTTTCTAATTGATGTGTCGGTGGGGAAAGATTCCCCTACTTGCTTGCTAGATAATGTAGATTTCTACATAGTATTGATTAATTTGTTAATATTTATTTGGTTTTTGACATTTATTTGTTTTTTGGTTACCTACCATCGAATTGTAAAATAATAACAGATTAGAATAAACATTCAAAGACACACGTTTATTTATTGGAGAACGTTCCTCTACATAGGGCCGTTTCTAGGTGTACAGCCGCCTGCGTGCTGAGCAATTTTTCGCCGTCCCCCACCCTCACCTTGACAATGAGAAAAAATATTTAAACGACTATAAATAAGTGCTTTATTCAAATTTGTGGGATAAAAAATAACTGACTACGTGCAGGGATATAAATAAAACAGTATATATATATTTAAAAATAAAGATAATCAAAACAGTCACACACAACGCGATTGACCGCACCTCGCAGGTCAAAACTCAACGTAATATGTCCTCGTTACTCTTAACTCTGACCGCAACTAGCAGGCCGAAGTTGTCTCACGTGCGCTTTTCTCTCGACTGCCTGGTCGTTTTAAGAAAACGCGTCCAGCTCGCACTCTATGCACACACGCACATACACACGAACACACACAGCCACACACACATACAGTTCCTTAAAGCTAAACAGTCCAATGCTGTATCTTAACCTAAACAGCCGAAGAGTATCGGTCCTCGACGGCGCGGCGCCGAAATCACTCGACGGGGTGTCGTTTTCGTCTCGACGTTTCGACGCGGTCCCGACACCCGACATCCGACACCACAATCGGCCATCCTACAATAACATCTGCCCTCAGATGTCGTCCTCTAGCAACATTGCATCTTCTTCGTCTTCTTCTCCTTGACTCTCCATGGTTTCCCCATCAAGAGTTATCCACGGTTTCATGTTATCGGCCGACGTCGAAGTCCGTTGAGGGCCTTCTCCTTCTCCGTCCTTTTCCACCAAGTAGCGATCATTACGCAGAATATTCTGGACAACATATGGTCCAAGAAATTTTGTGCTAAACTTCCCGTGCGTGGCTGGTTGCATTCGTTTGATTGCGACCAGATCGCCTACTTTATACTTTATGGCCTCTTTACGCCTCTTGTTGTAATTCCTCCTGTTGGCAGCTTGAATTTTCAATATATTTTCTTTGGCTTCTCTGCGAATCTCGTTTCGATTTTCTTCAAACACAGCTAACCATTCCTCTTCGAGTATTTGCCGGATCTCCGGATCCTCCTTTATCTTCATTGAAGTCCCAAAAAGAATGTTGAATGGTGTTCTTCCCGTGCTTCTACTAGGTGTAGAATTCAAATATTTCTGCGCTATGTCTAAGTACTTATACCATTCCTCAGGTTTAGACAATGCCAGTTTCGTCAATAAGGGTATGAGCGTTCTGTTCACCCTCTCCACTTGACCGTTTCCTCGAGGTACAGCCGTAGTTACTAGCACGTGTTGAATATCCTCTTCCTTGCAATAATTTTTAAAATTGTTTGAGGTGAACGCAGTTCCCCTGTCTGTAATAATTCGCCTTGGATTACCGAATATTACCGCTTGTTTCCTTAGTTTGTCCAGGACTTCTGCAGTGTCCGTGGAGCGCGTAGCATAAAGCCATACAAACTTCGTAAATGCATCGATTACCACTAAAATATGACGATATTTTTTCTTCGTTGATGTAATTGGACCGAGATGATCAAGATGGTAGGTATCCAATGGCAAAGTTCCCTTTTCGATGCAATGTAAAAATCCTTCCTGCTTTCCTGCCTTCCTTTCGGCCAAAATACATTGCACACAATTCCGGATGACCCTCTCAATTTTCGACCGCATGCCCGCAAACCAATAGTCCCTTTTCACAATAGATTCGGTCTTAACGACCCCAAAGTGTCCGCGCTCGTGCACTTGCCTCACTACCTGCGCCTGCATACTTTTAGGCACTACTATAAACGCATCGTTTTGCGCGCACTTGTACAATATCCCGTTTTTCGACACAAACCCGTCAACCTTATTCTGATTTACGGCACTTATTATCTCTCTTAGCTCACTGTCTTCACTTTGCGCTCTCTTAATACTAGACAAAACGCTGTTTTCCAGTCCTCCGATGTACATTATCATTGATGTGGGATAACGACTTAACGCATCTACATGGCACATATTTTTACCCGGGCGGTGTTCTACAATATAATCGAACTCTTCTAAAAGTAGAGCCCATCTGGCTACTCGCACGCACAAATCACGCTTCTTCATTGTTAGGGAAAACGCCTGACAATCCGTAATTATTTTAAAAGGAATACCTAACAAATAAACCCTAAATTTTCTAAGCGCTCTTATTATCGCTAATACCTCGAGTTCGTAACTCGTATATTTTTCTTCGCTAGGACTATTCTTCCAACTTGCATAATAAGTGGGATGGAACGCATTATCATCGTTATCTCGCTGCAATAATATTGCTCCACACCCAAAACCAGACGCGTCGGTATGCAATTGTGTTTCAGCTTTTGCATTATACAGTTTCAATACGGGTTGAGAACTGAGTAGTAATTTCAAACTATCGAAAGCTCTTTCTTCTTCGAGACCAAAATAAAACGATGTGTTTTTCTTTAATAAATTTGTCAACGGACGTGCTATGATCGAATATTGCGAGATAAATTTTCTAAAATATCCTGTCAATCCTAAGAAACTCTGTACACTCTTAACATTTGACGGCTTTGGAAATTTCATAACTGCGCTAGTTTTGTGATCCGACGGTCGGATCGTCCCATTTTCTATAATATATCCTAAATACTCTATTCTCGTTTGAATAAACTGACACTTCTCCCAATTTATTATAAGCCCGTATTCGCTTGCAGTTTTTAAAACTATTTCTAAATTATGAAGACCGTCTTCGCAATCACGAGAGGGAACCACCAAATCATCCATATAGACCAACACCAGTCCCTTCGCTATTAATTCCTGAAATATCGCATTAATATACCTCTGAAACACAGATGGAGAGTTACACAAACCAAACGGAACACGTAGAAATTCGTATTGTCCATCTGGTGTCACAAATGCAGTGTATTTTCTCGAATTCTTTTCTATCTCCACGTGGAAAAATCCGTTCTTCAGATCTAGTGTACTAAAAATACGCGCTTCTTGTAATCGGTCTAACTGATCCTCGATAAGAGGAAGTGGATATCGGTCCTTTACTATTTTGTTGTTCAATCTCCTGTAGTCTACACAAAGCCTCGTGGAACCATTCTTTTTTTTCACTAAGACAATAGGACTCGCGTAGTCTGATTGTGACCGTTGGATAATCTTGTTTTCTAACCATTCGTCTATTTGTGCATTCACTTCCTTCTTCTCAGGAGGAGATAATCTACGCGGTCGTTGGTACACGGGAATATTATCGGTCAACACGATGTTCATTTTAATATCTAAATTCTGAACTTTATTAGGTGCGTACTTTTGTCTTAATTCTTCGATTCGCTTCCGATGATCAATGCTACGGATATGTGAAAGATCTAATTCGCTATTCTTTTCGCAAGTGCTAATGTGAAAAACTTCCGGAACGGTAGACTCGCTAGAACTTTTATTTTCACAAATCGTAATGTTTCCATTTTTCATTCGAACGTCCACCGTATTTAAGAAATCTGTGCCAATTAATACTCCGAATGGCAACAGTGTATCGGAAACAACATGCAATTTAATAGAATACATCGTGCCATCAATTTCGATATCCGTCAAGAACTCGCCTAATGTACTATTATCGCTTGCGCCGACACCCTGGAAGCTAATTGTTTTTTCACCTAAACGCGGCGCGCCTATCTGTACATACTGTTCCGCGCGGATTAAACTTAAATCGCTACCTGTGTCTATTAAAGCCGTTATCCCTTTAGACGCTATAACCACTTCCTTCTCGCTCTTGTTTCGTGGCCCTGTCACACTGCACACATTCACCGGCACTTTCGTTGTGCATTTCGATGCAAAATGACCATATTCTTGGCATTTGAAACACTTTACACCCTTGTCTTTCGTGGGACACTCGGCACTTGGATGATTCCGGGAACCACAGGTGAAGCATCGTCGAGTCCCACCTGATGTCTTCTGTGACTGCACCGGCATCTTCTTCTCTCCAGTGTACCTCGCCTTTGTTTTCGCATTCTTCTTCATGGTCTCGTATATCCTGAATTTTTCCTTTAATTCACGAATGCTTCCTGCGCCATACAAGATGGTTTTATTTATTTCTTCATCCTCAATACCATCAATGATATATTGAATGACCGCATCTGTTTCCACCCTTGCATGACTCGCAATATCAAGCATGCTGTATACATACTCTTGATATGTCTCATCGCGTTTTTTCTTCCGTTCCATTAATTTCTTGTGGACCATGCCACTATTCACCGTCTGCAAAAATTCTTCCTGAAGGGCTTCCTTAAAGCTAGCCCACGATCTATCACATTTCTCGTGTCTCATAAATATCTTAGCAGATCCCTTTAACAATCGCTTTGCATATATGATTTTCTGGACACTTGTCCACCCACATAATGCACTCGCGTCCTCAAATTCTTCCAACCATCGTCGAACCGATATCTCATCATCCCCAGTGAAGAAAGGAATTGATCCTTCGACATCTTTAAACGTTAACAACGTTCCGCACACATTCATCTTCTTTACTCGTCCGCTGTGTTGTATCGTGACCTCATGGTCTTCGTCATTGGTGGTGCCGCCATCATATTCGCTCACATTCGTCTTCTTTACTCGTCCGCTGTGTCGTATCGTAACCTCATGCTCTTCGTCATTGGTGGTGGTGCCGCCATCATATTCGCTGTCATCTTCATATTCGGCTTCCCAAGCCAGCGCGGCTTGAAGTCTCGCCACAAGTTCAGCCTTGTTTCCAGATTTCTTCAGCTTCCGGATTCTTAACTCTTGCTTCAATTCGGCAATTGTCATACGTTCCAATCGTTCCAATGGGCGAGATGATTGGAGTCCGTCTGAGCCACCCACTACATCAGCAGGTCCTTGGGAAGAAGCCATGGTTCTATAGGCACGTTAGAATGTACTTCACAATTCACACACGACCGAAAATTTCGCGAGCTATACACTGTTCTTCAGAATTCCCGCGATGAAAGTCAGCTTGAATCCCGGCTGAGCCCCCAAAGTTTGTGGGATAAAAAATAACTGACTACGTGCAGGGATATAAATAAAACAGTATATATATATTTAAAAATAAAGATAATCAAAACAGTCACACACAACGCGATTGACCGCACCTCGCAGGTCAAAACTCAACGTAATATGTCCTCGTTACTCTTAACTCTGACCGCAACTAGCAGGCCGAAGTTGTCTCACGTGCGCTTTTCTCTCGACTGCCTGGTCGTTTTAAGAAAACGCGTCCAGCTCGCACTCTATGCACACACGCACATACACACGAACACACACAGACACACACACATACAGTTCCTTAAAGCTAAACAGTCCAATGCTGTATCTTAACCTAAACAGCCGAAGAGTATCGGTCCTCGACGGCGCGGCGCCGAAATCACTCGACGGGGTGTCGTTTTCGTCTCGACGTTTCGACGCGGTCCCGACACCCGACATCCGACACCACAAATTTATAATGAGAAATTCAGAATACAATAAATTTGTTGTATTAACGCATTTTATAATCTAATAATATATCGCATTCCTAATATAAAATTTTATTTTATTTCGGTTGCGTTGTTCCATTTTCGACCGCAGTCGGCCGCCCCCTAAAATCGGCGGCCTGCGTGCGGGCACGCATTGCACGCCTGGTAGGAACGGCCCTGCCTCCACACTCTGTGCTGCTCTGTGCTTACGGAAAAACACGTGCCACGTGTCTAATTAACGTAATTAAGTGAAACCATACTTATTTTAAAAATGGTAAAAAAGTGCTATCAACCAACATATAAATAATAAAATAAGGCAAGGATTATTTTTAGTTGTTTTTTATTGATTTTTGAAAACAACAATTCTGTTATAATAACTTCGAATTCGCTGTACCGAATCCTGTACACATGTGGCTTCATGGTGAAGCTGAAGATTAAAATATTTTTTTAAAATGAGATTAATTAAATTTAATTTATGGTTTCTTTCAACCGTCTGTTCAACAAACATATCCATACGTGGGAAAATGTTTACTGTTGAAAGCAACATTTTTGCTTTGATGATTAATTTTTGTAAAATATTTTTTGAACGTAAATTTGGTGTGAGTCTTATTACTTTTTCCGCTGTTTTGCATATTGTTACTACGTCATTACTTGGCGATGTTAATCCCCTTCCTTGTTTTCTATTATCTACTTCTCTCTCTTTTGTTGCAGGTACACGATTCTTTAATTTAATCAGTGTAGATGATAATAAATGATCATTTTCTATTTGCTCCAGGCACATTTCACATTTTAATTGTTTTTTAATTGATCTAACAATTACGCCAGCAATGTAAATAACTATGTCATGACTGTATTCAGTCCTCGACCATCCACTTGATCCGACGTAATCGTGATCAAATTGCACGTTACTTAATACTTGTAACTCACAACTAGTCTCGTCCTCATCATCATTATTATTTTTTGAAATCTGTGATCTCAATATTGTAGTACCATCCTGCAATATGCAATTCGCGCTGTCAGGAACAATTGAATTGACATGCGTTACTAACTTTCTGTAATTCGATTTAAATTGCCTACATGTAGGGTTGTTATTAAAACCACCCATCTTTCGCATACAAGAAAAAAAGGTTTCAATATGGTCCTGTGATAGTTTATATGTTAATAGGTAAGACATAGACTTTTTATCAAAAAGTTGACGAGCCAATTTTAATACGCTTTTCATAGCTACAATCAGTCCCCAATAGCCAACGCGACGATGACTTTCAAGAATAGGCATAGTTATATTTCCTTTAATAATTTTTAAGCCTTTTATATATTCTATACAACATGAAACTCTTGCTTCCATTTCCTGATAATTTTGTTCAGTTATACAGTTTTGTGTTTTGTTCTTTCCAAACTTTCGTCTTACATTTAAAAAATCAAAAATATCATTTAGTGTTAGACAATATCTCGATGTACCATCTACGCCATCAAATTCTTTTGATAATTTTTTGATTATTCTTTTGTAAACCGTTTGCAACTGTGCCCGCACGCAGGCCGCCGATTTTAGGGGGCGGCCGACTGCGGTCGAAAATGGAACAACGTAACCGAAATAAAATAAAATTTTATATTAGGAATGCGATATATTATTAGATTATAAAATGCGTTATTACAACAAATTTATTGCATTCTGAATTTCTCATTATAAATTTGAATAAAGCACTTATGTATAGTGGTTTAAATATTTTTTCTCATTGTCAAGGTGAGGGTGGGGGACGGCGAAAAATTGCTCAGCACTCAGGCGGCTGTACACCTAGAAACGGCCCTATGTGGAGGAACGTTCTCCAATAAATAAACGTGTGTCTTTGAATGCTTATTCTAATTGTTACGGATGACGAACAGGCGTTCAATATCATCTCTGGCAGGAACCGTCCTAGATAAACGAACAGAGCTACCCTAGATAAATCTACATAATTGTTTAGGTTAGTTTAGGGCCCAAACGTACGCACGACCAACTGGTCGTTGACAAAATACGAATGTTCACTTGAAGGGTACTGATAAGTACCACCCGTCATTGCAGGGCTATATAAGCCCTTACATTTCTACTCTCGTGGGCTAGTACTGTCGTAATCACGAATAGTGTCGCGTCGTGCTGCATCTCGGAAGTCAACTACCAGTGAGATCGGACGTTCGTTCCTTTTGAATCAAAGTTTAACCGTACAGATTCCGCGAGTTCGGTCTAAAATCTGTTAGGCAGTGACAAGGTTGCTCCGAGTCCCCCGCATTGCCAGTGCGTCAACACCGTGCGTCTTAGCTTAGGTAATATCACCTTTCAATTTCTTTCCTATTCTAAATTCAGTTCATTCGCGACACAAATACACTTGTAGAACGAAACTCTATAGTAAGAATATATTTGTCTTCTTTGATAATTAACTCAAATTCATTAAACCCATAATTATCGTCCAATATCCTAACCAAGTAATTGAACGTCCCCACACGATACAATCTTACCGCTCGGATTGTATCAATTAAATTATACTAGTTACGAGGCTTACTAATTATCCTAGCAATTCCCTGATTAACCATCAGGTTCTTTCGCGACATTCCAATTGTCCGAACAGAGATTTATCCAACCTAGCGGCTCCCCAGTTTTGCATTGGGTTCGTCCGCATCCTAACAGCTCCCTGATTTCGCATCAGGTTCGTCTGTGCTATTATACAACCTCCTAGCAGCTCCCCGGTTTTGCATCGGGTTCGTCTGCGTTTGACTCCATTCCTAGAGGCTCCCTGACTTCGCGTCAGGTTCGTCCTCGCTGTCAATAATCCTAGCGGCTCCCCAATTTCGCATTGGGTTCGTCCGCGTTCCTTAACCAACAAATTTATATCATATTCCTAGGGTAATAACCCTTCGCCGGCCACTCGTGCTGCTCGCGGCCCTGGCTCGTAACAGAACTGGTGACAGCGGTGGGATTTGTTCAATTATTTTAGGATCACTTTAATTTTGGGTTTACTACGTTAAATTACTCGTAGCTGAGTATTGACAATATACTAGTTTTCCTAGTTACGTCTCAATATTATTAGCAATATACTAGTTTTCGCTAGTCACGCTTTTATACCAATAATATACTAGTTTTCCTAGTTGAAAGGTTTCGGTAATATACTAGTTTTCTCTAGTTACATTCCTTAAAAATGCCGAATTCAGCTGCAAATACTTCTTCCGTTGACATAATGAACTTGACGGTTTCACTTGCAAATTCTATGTCGCTGTTGACGCAAAAGACATGCTTACAGAATATTACTTCGACAATTCCGACCTTTAACGGGGAAGACCCCTCTTTGATTCGTTTCGCGCAAACTTTAGAGGACGGGTTAACTTTGATTCCGGAGGGTACGGAAACCGAGTATCTGGCAATTGTTCTTACTAAGCTCGTCGGGCCAGCACGTAGATGCACATTAGAGCACAAGTTTACTACCGTAAAAGCGTTAATTCAACATTTGAAGAAACGGTTCGCTCCCGGCAAGAGCCTATCATATTATCAAGTGGAAATCGCGAAACTACATATTCGCGAAGGAGAAAGCCTACGACAATACATCGATAGGACAAGCCACTTGGTCTACTGTACGCGCGGAGCCATGAGGGAAAAATACGAGGCACATGCTGAAGAATTTATCAAGTTGATGGAAAAGGACGTCATTGAAAACTTCATCGATGGATTACCGGATCGGATTTCCCTGAAGGTGTCGGCTATCTTGAAGGATATAAAAAATCTGGAGGATGCTTACGACGCCGTGCTACAGATAGATAAAAGATTAAGGAATCGACGACAGTCGCCTCGGAGTGAATCACCATCAAGGTGGTCCCGCCGAGATTCATATGACCAGGACTCTCGCTACCGCGATCGTGAAGTGTCATATCCCTTATCTCCAAGCAAATATGACCGACACAGGGATCAACGCACGAGACCATCTGGTTTTGAGGAGGAAAGAGAAGGACGAGCGTCTGCCTGGACCTTGCGTCACAGGAGCCCCTCCGGTTCCCCCTCCAACCGTTCGGATTCGTCAATTGTGAGAGACGGAGAGAAACGGTATACAATTTTAAAAAATTCCGATAGGAATCGCATGTCAAAATCGTATTGTTGGCATTGCGGAACATCCGGACACGATGGAAAATTCTGCAAGAATCGACCGCGTAGTCCGCGATTCCAAAGAGATTCGCGAGATTCGTCCGTGGAATCGAACAAATCTTTAAACTTCGATCGCGCTCACCGTACAGGCGACACGATGAGCGAAAACAAAGAAGTTCGCCAAAGAACTGTCCGCTTCGAGGAAAAACCCTCATCAAGGAAGCTCCAGCACCACGAATCAAAATCAAAATCCCAGAACTGGAATCAGGCACGGGAGAATTTCTAATTGATGGTGGAGCATCCGTAAATTTAGTCGTTCTTGACGTTTTAGGAGAAGGAGCAGAAATTGTTTCACGCGAAGAAATTGAAATAACTGGTCTTACTACAAATCCAATTCGCACTCTAGGAACTACGATACTTCACATACACGAAGCTCCTGCGTTTTTCTACGTAGTGAAGCGCCTTGCAATAGAAGCAGATGGACTTATAGGAAGCCCATTTTTAAAACAGGAAGAAGCAGAAATTTCTTATTACCATGGGACACTGGTATTAAAAAATAAGCCCATCAGGCCTATTCGATTTTCAAATTACCAGCAGGACTCAGATGTACGGACCAAACATCGCATCGATGCCCGAACATCTCAACAGATTGCCATAAGAATAGCTAATCCAAGGATAAAAGAAGGCTATTTACCACGCATAAAAACACACAAACAACTCTACATAGGAGAAGCCGTCGTCCTGAACGACGGAGGAAAATGTCATGTTATGGCAACCAACACTAGCGAGGAAGCCATAGACGTAGAAATAGAGCCACAAATCGTGGAACCTTACGACATTTTGAGCACATCAGATGAAGATATTTATTCAGAGGTACGTCAACATTGTAATTTCAAAACTAGAGAAGATAGGATACAGGGAATCTCCGAAACGCTAAATTTGAGTCACCTGAACAAAGAAGAACGGTGTAGCATCACCGCATTGATAAAGGAATTTCCCGATCGATTTTATCTTCCCGGAGATAAATTAGGGAAGGCATCTGATTTCAAGCACTCCTTACATACAACTGATGAGATTCCGATTAACACGAGACAGTATCGCTACCCTCCTGTACACCAAGAGGAAATAAAAAAGCAAATCAATGGCTTATTATCCGATGGTATTATTACTCCGTCGAAATCTCCGTACAATTCACCCTTGTGGATTGTACCCAAAAAACCAGATGCGCAAGGAAACAAACGTTGGCGCATGGTAATAGATTTTCGTGCGCTTAACGAGAAGACCATTTCCGATAAATATCCACTGCCTCAAATTACGGAAATATTGGATCGTCTCGGAGGAGCCAAATACTTCTCCGTTTTCGATCTCGCCAGTGGGTTTCACCAAATAGAAATGGATCCGAAAGACAGACAGAAGACAGCTTTCACCACCCCTAATGGACATTATGAATTTTCACGAATGCCGTTTGGTTTGAAAAATGCACCACCTACTTTTCAACGCCTCATGGATCAGGTATTAACTGGACTCCAGGAAACGGACGTTTTCATTTACCTGGATGATATCGTGGTTTACGCTGCGTCATTACACGAACACAACATTAAAGTCAGGAAATTATTAAACCGTTTGCGAGAACATGGTTTAACTCTTCAAACCAATAAATGCGAATTCTTACGAAAAGAAGTTGCATACCTTGGACATATTATTTCAAGACAGGGAGTAAAACCTGATCCCCGAAAATTAAAGGCTGTCAAGGATTTCCCAACGCCTACCTCACAGAAAAATATACAACAGTTTTTGGGTTTAGTAGGATATTACCGAAGATTCGTACCAGATTTCACTACAAAAGCAAAATCTTTAATTGACCTTCTAGGAAAGGGCAAAAAATTCAAATGGACTGAAGAACAGGAAAACAGTTTTAAGCAGTTACGTGAAGAACTCTGTCGAGAGCCTATTTTACAATATCCAGATTTTAGCAAACCATTCGTCGTTACAACAGACGCCTCCGAATATGCCGTTGGAGCCGTGCTTAGTCAAGGTGAAATAGGAAATGATCTGCCAATTGCTTATGCATCGCGCAGCCTCAACAAAGCAGAGAGAAATTATTCAGCCACGGAAAAAGAATGTTTAGCAATGGTATACGCCGTCAAATATTTCCGACCGTATGTGTACGGAACAAAATTCACATTGGTTACAGATCATCGACCATTAGTTTGGCTGCATTCTGTGAAAGATCCGACATCAAGACTCATGAAATGGAAGCTCCGACTATTAGAATATGATTATCAGGTTGTCCATAAATCTGGAAAAACAAATAAGAATGCTGATGCATTATCACGTAATCCTACTTCCACCTGTTTACCACTCATCCCGAGGGAAGTCAAAGACCCCGATTTTAAAATCCAAATACCGAAAACAGCTGTCGACGCTGTTTCAATAGGACAACGCGTCAGACAACTACATCGAGACCGAGAAAAACGGCCGAAATATCAACAAACAAGCAGCAGTTCAGATGAGACGGAACAACCCGCCCTGGGGAAGGTTCAACACTCACCAATTATTAACATAAATAGAACTCTTCCGAGTTTATCTAAAGAGATAGTGATGCCAGACGAAGATCAGGACAATGCACATCATTTTTTACCCGCAGCAAACTCCACTGAAATTTTTTCTACGGATAAGAATACGAGCTTATCTGGTGATCTGATTTCGTTTGAGGAGCCACTGGAAAACACCGTTATAGAGAATAGGAACAATTTACAGGAGGATGTACCCAACATACCGCAGGTACCATTTCCCGAAATAGGTGGAATTTTGCAACGCAACGTAATTCGATTACCAAACAATATAATATGCGAAGCAAGGGCACGGCAACTGCCTGATCGCACAGCCGGCCCTTACCCATTCTTTGACGCCGATACCGATGGTTCTTCTACCGAAACTGACCTGGAAGCGCCGCCGGAACCGAAACAGAGGATTAGCATTTCTTCAAACACCCTTACCGCAAAGGAAGACCATTATGTACATTTCATATCAGCTGATCGCAACCTAATAACCCCCGTAGGAAAACTGTTACTGGACACGGGATTGATAAATAAGCAAGAACTTTTAGCTGCACGACCGAAAAAGGGACAGGTCATAATTTCAAAGAATGGGTTATTTAAAACCTTCAGCATTGTAATTTCCGATAACTTCTATGATAAACCAAAAGGATTGGATATAATTAATGGATTGAAAACTCTTCAATCTGCTTTAGAACAAAATAGGAGCAAATCTTTCCGAATATCCGCCACCGGAGATCATCATAAATCATCGCCTGATGAACTTTTCAAAGCGTTAAAAGAAGTCTTTACAGATTCAACTTAGCAAATTACAATATGTAACTGTGTTATTACTACACCTTCCGTAGAAGACAGGCAGGAAATCATCCATGAAGCACATGATAGCCTAATAGGAGGGCATAAAGGAGTTACAAAAACCTACAATCGCATTCGATCAAGATTTCATTGGCCACACATGCGCAACGAAATTCAGGATTACATCCGAAAATGCAAAAGTTGTCAGGAGCAAAAATTAGTCAGAACGAAAACTCGTCAACCTATGTTGATCACTGACACACCGTTGGAACTCTTATGACAAATCTGTCAGAAATATTCAAGATTAAACAAATCACCACCTCCGGATACCGACCACAAACTAATGGATCATTGGAGCGAAGCCATATTGTTCTTACAGAATACCTCAAACACTATATGGAGAACTACGAGGATTGGGATTTATTAATTCCGTTTGCAATGTTCTCTTATAATACGTCTGTTCATGAAGCTACCAACTTCACACCATATGAATTAATTTTTGGTAAACAGGCTCGAGAGCCAACCTCATTTCCAACCGGTACAATTTTGAAGACATATGGAGACTATTTATCGGAGCTAATAACAAATATAGTCCGAATCCGTAATATAGCAGCAAATGGAAACCATGCATAACGATCTTCTAAGAAGCAGGACTACCTCCACCGACAGCAGTCTCTACCTGAGCACCACCTAGCAATAAGTACACTTACACCTACACTACACTCGTTAAAAATTTTTTTTCTCTTCATTTTTTTTTTTATTTCTCTCCACTTTTTTCTTTTTTTTTTCTTAAAGTCTATTGTATCTAGGACGTTTCCTTCCTGATGAGAAAGCATCACGGGAACCGCGATGTTTCTTCTTGGTGGGGAGATGTTACGGATGACGAACAGGCGTTCAGTATCATCTCTGGCAGGAACCGTCCTAGATAAACGAACAGAGCTACCCTAGATAAATCTACATAATTGTTTAGGTTAGTTTAGGGCCCAAACGTACGCACGACCAACTGGTCGTTGACAAAATACGAATGTTCACTTGAAGGGTACTGATAAGTACCACCCGTCATTGCAGGGCTATATAAGCCCTTACATTTCTACTCTCGTGGGCTAGTACTGTCGTAATCACGAATAGTGTCGCGTCGTGCTGCATCTCGGAAGTCAACTACCAGTGAGATCGGACGTTCGTTCCTTTTGAATCAAAGTTTAACCGTACAGATTCCGCGAGTTCGGTCTAAAATCTGTTAGGCAGTGACAAGGTTGCTCCGAGTCCCCCGCATTGCCAGTGCGTCAACACCGTGCGTCTTAGCTTAGGTAATATCACCTTTCAATTTCTTTCCTATTCTAAATTCAGTTCATTCGCGACACAAATACACTTGTAGAACGAAACTCTATAGTAAGAATATATTTGTCTTCTTTGATAATTAACTCAAATTCATTAAACCCATAATTATCGTCCAATATCCTAACCAAGTAATTGAACGTCCCCACACGATACAATCTTACCGCTCGGATTGTATCAATTAAATTATACTAGTTACGAGGCTTACTAATTATCCTAGCAATTCCCTGATTAACCATCAGGTTCTTTCGCGACATTCCAATTGTCCGAACAGAGATTTATCCAACCTAGCGGCTCCCCAGTTTTGCATTGGGTTCGTCCGCATCCTAACAGCTCCCTGATTTCGCATCAGGTTCGTCTGTGCTATTATACAACCTCCTAGCAGCTCCCCGGTTTTGCATCGGGTTCGTCTGCGTTTGACTCCATTCCTAGAGGCTCCCTGACTTCGCGTCAGGTTCGTCCTCGCTGTCAATAATCCTAGCGGCTCCCCAATTTCGCATTGGGTTCGTCCGCGTTCCTTAACCAACAAATTTATATCATATTCCTAGGGTAATAACCCTTCGCCGGCCACTCGTGCTGCTCGCGGCCCTGGCTCGTAACATAATCTGTTATTATTTTACAATTCGTTGGTAGTGAACCAAAAAACAAATAAATGTCAAAAACCAAATTAATCAATACTATGTAGAAATCTACATTATCTAGCAAGGAAGTAGGGGAATCTTTCCCCACCGATACATCAATTAGAAAGAGAGCGCTATGGACCCCGGCTAATGCTGTCTCTCTCACTCTTTGTACCGCGCGCCGCCATTGTGGGCTTCAACTCGCCCATAAGACGGCGCAGTCTATCTTTATATGTCTATGAGTTGGTCGTTCATTATAAACTGTTTGTTTCAATTTTCCCCACAAAAAAAAGTCCATTGGTGTGAGATCTGGTGAACGCGGTGGCCATCCTACAACTCCGGTACGACCAATCCATCGATTTGGAAATTTTTAATCTAAAATTTGTTTGACGAGGCGTGTAGAATGAGCCGGACAACCGTTATGCTGATACCACATTCTTAAATGGATATCTAGTGGTACATCATGAACAAGCATTTGTAGTTCATTTTGCAAGATTGTTGCATACTTTTCTCCATTTAAAGTACCGTTTATGAAATAAGGACCAATTATTTGATTATTTAATATGCCACACCAGACATTTACACTCCACGGTCTTTGTTTATCCACTAATCTTGTCAGTTGACCAATAATGCATGCTTTTTAGATTTAGGTGTCCATGGTTGGTGAAAGACGATTCATCAGTAAATTTTAAAACACCGAGAAAAATTCATACGATTTACAAAATCTGTTCCGTGAAGGTCCTGATGTAACGATAGATGATAGGGATGAACTTTTTCTCCTTTCAATATCCGTGTTATGCTCGTTGTAGAAATGCCAGTTTCAGGCTAGAGTTGTCTTAAACTCATATGTGGAGTTTCGTTAATTTTATCGACAATAATTATTTTGTTTCTTTCGTTCGTAACAGTTCTGGTTCTTACACGCTTTTTCACAACAGTACCAGTTTCACGAAAATGACTGATCAAATTTTTATAAGTAGAAAGTGATGGACAATTACGGTCTGGAAATTTATCTTTATACATTCTAACTGCTTGCCTTAAACAATGATCAGCTTTACCGTAAATGAATACCATAACAACTTCCTCTTGCATTGAGTAATTCATTTCAAACAGCACGTCGATACACGGATAGATAAATTGAAACTGATCAGAATTTCAAATCGTTAGGTATCATCAGTATTGCGACAGTAAACATGTTTATTTACATTCACGCTCTTGATGTAGAATCTTGGTCAAAGCCTACGATCTCAATAGACATCACTTCTAGGTAAAACTTTAATTTTGGAGGATCAAGGTCATTTCAAGGTCGTTGTTATACATATCTGAATGTATTTTTTCATCAGTTATATGACGCAATAAAAAAAATGTAGTTATGTTCCAAAAAACATCGATGACCTTGACAACTCCGACAAAAATGACCCTCGGGAAAAAATATTCGTGCCAGATATTTGGTCCATTGACACCAGGCACATTACGTAACAAATATTTTTTGGATCACAATAACCTGAAGAGATATTTAGGTGTTTGTATTTAAACGGAACACCCTGTATATGTCCTATAAGGTGGTAAATTAGTAAATGATGCACAATTTGAATTTGATGATTGCAGGCCTTCCACTTCTGACCTGAGCCGGTGACAAAGACCCGAGGACCGTTAAAATATACCGGGACACTCTTAGTATCCTTCAACACTCGACTTAATTTTGCAGATGTTCCAACAGAAAATGATTAATAAAAAGTTTAATTAAATATGTATACACATATGTATGTGTCAGAAAATACTTATATTTTTCACTAATCAAAGTCGGCCGAACACAAAATTGCGGCAGCATTGAAAAATAGGAATGTAGCCGCCGCACAGTGGTCTAAAACGCGAAATTTAGTGACATTTTGGTATAACTTCTAAGTTATTAAAGATATCGACGTGAAATTTGGGGTGTAGGATATTAACATGTAATCTTTTTTAATAATGTATAATGTGGTATACTTTTCGTTTATGTAATAGTTTTTTTTTACTATTTTTTAAACATATTTACAAATTTAACAACTTTTAGCAAATTTTTTTGAAACGGAATACATTCAGCTTAGTCAATATATTATTTTTCTAAATTTTTGAGAAATCGCTATTTGAATAAAATTTGTTTCTTGATTTTCCAAAGCCTCCGGAGAAAATTTATCTGATCCTTATAAATTCACAATCTATAGTACCTGTATAACGCACAAAGTGAAATGTAAACAATAATAAAATCTATTGCAAAATTTGCCACCGAACAGACAAACAGACGAACAGACAAACAAACAAACAAACAAACAAGAAAACGAGCTAATAAAAACGTGGTAATAAATATGTATAATAAATTCAGATTTGTATGGAACGCCTCCATTCTTAATAAATAACAAATAGCAGAATAATAAAGGAAGAAGTGTTGAACACGGAAAATAGTTAACGTAATAAATGTCCAACTATTTATGTACTTACCAAATATTAGTGGAACGATATGTTTTATCACGAACGAGATATAACAAACACAAAATATAAACGCAAACACGCAATATAACAAACACAAATTATATAACAAATACAAAATATAAATTACTGTAAACAACGTATGACTCGTACCGAGTTAAAGTATGTTGCAGTGAGTGTGTGATGATGAACGAAGTGACAACAATATAAGTTTGGAGTAGGCGTGAAATTGGCCTCCTAGAAGTTAGCACCCCACTTGTTAAATTAAATAATTTCAACAGTTGTGCTAAGTTTGTGCTACATTGTGCTCGAATATTACCGCTATAATATAAAAAATAAGACTAAAAATGGAAAAAACGATTTTTTGAGTAGCCCCCCACTTTTAATTTTTTTCAATTTTCTCAATTGTGCTAAGTTGTGCTAGGTTGTGCTAAGATTGTGCCAAAGTATTACTTCATAAAAATAATAAATAAAGAAGTTATGGTAAATAATCGTTTTGGACACCTAATTAACGTTTAAGTTAGTAACAATTATCCAAACAGCACATAATCATATATCTGAATTGTGCTAGCCTAGCACAAGTCAGCACAACTTCCGATTTCTCCAGCACAACGATTTAAAGGGCACTTTACTCTTGTCCGCGGCCCTTCGCGCTTCGAGAAAATATCATTAATTGGGCTTCCCGGTCATCCCAGAAACATGATATTGCATATCTGAGTTGTGCTAGCCTAGCACAAGTCAGCACAACTTCCGATTTCTCCAGCACAACGACATCCCAAGTAGCCACAAGTAGCCACGTACGTCACTAAAACGTACGGTTCACGTCCAAACGTCCTACGTCCATTCTGCGTACGATTATGTGCTGTTTGGATAATTGTTACTAACTTAAACGTTAATTAGGTGTCCAAAACGATTATTTACCATAACTTCTTTATTTATTATTTTTATGAAGTAATACTTTGGCACAATCTTAGCACAACCTAGCACAACTTAGCACAATTGAGAAAATTGAAAAAAATTAAAAGTGGGGGGCTACTCAAAAAATCGTTTTTTTCCATTTTTCGTCTTATTTTTTATATTATAGCGGTAATATTCGAGCACAATGTAGCACAAACTTAGCACAACTCAGCACAACTGTTGAAATTATTTAATTTAACAAGTGGGGGGCTAACTTCTAGGAGGCGTGAAATTGACGATCGGGCAAACCAATTCATCGATAGCATTTTTTTCTGAATATTGGTGGGAGATACGGTCGTATAAGATGATTGTTTAAAACGTATACAACGCGTTCGGAGAATTATACTTAATTCTCCTTGTATATTAATATAAACTGTACTAAACGATGATATAATACTGAACTAATGCATAAAGTATACTGAGGTACGCACTAAATATAAACTGCACAAAACAAAATTTAAATAAAAAGGAAAAAACATAGTATATAACGTTCAAAAAATTGTAGCATAGCATAAAGATTTGAAGTGTTTCAAAAGTCTACAGTGTTTCTTAGTTGTCACGGAGTCCCGACGATAGATGCGAGAACCAATACGCACAGCCGCACGGACGGCTTTAAAGAATAATAACTTTTGATATAGGACGATCTAGGAAATGATTTTGGCATGACTACATAGAGGAAAGTATGCTGAAAATATTCCATTTTGTCAAATTCTATGACCTCTTATGACTCAAAAGATATTCCTTGCGATGTCTTGATAATTTTGCAAATTTTCTTCATTACATTTAGCGTAACACTTTTAATGCATTACAAATACTAATTTTCAATTGACAAATAGTAATTTACAGCTTAAAGATAAACCTTTCATTTAAAAAAAAATTGGAAGGAAAATATTAAAAAGGATCGTCAGGGCATCTTAAAGAAGAAAAGCAATTTTTTCCATGAGAAAGGCTATCTTCAAAACTTCCAACTTTAACTGTTTGTTACACTAATGGTTTTTATTAAATTTTATTAATATTTTCATTTTCGAGGTTGATGGATATTTAGAAAGCAATAAACACTCAACAGATACCTATATGATATAGTTGGTTTTTGGGCAAAATGTCACTAAATTTCGCGTTTTAGACCACTGTGCGCCGTCAGAAGGGAAAACTAATGCAACCCTTACAAGTTCGCAGGTGGGTGCAATGTCAACTTATGAAAGTTTTCTGTAGCCTGCGAACTTGCATATACCCTAGTAGCACAAAATATTGGATGTATATTTTTTTCGAATATTGGAAAAATATTTTTTAAGCCACACTTTTTAATATGAGGTAAATATTAGATCTAAATATTGTATACATGTACAAGAAATGTAAATTGAATATTTAGAAAATATAAGCTGAATATTCAGAGAATATAATATAGATATTTAAAAAATATAAGCTAAATATTCAGAGAATATAAACGAGATATTTAAAAGATATAAAGTAAATATTCAGGGGATATAAACTAGATATTTAGAAAATATAAAGTAAATATTTAAAAAATATGAATCCAATATTTTAAAAATAAAAATTCAATATTCAAATAACATACAATAGAATCTTTAAAGGGTATAGCCGGATAAGGTAGTCAAAAATGCCCTTGAACCGAATTTTATCGACGATGTGCCATTCGATAGAGCACGAAGAAAAAACATACTGTGCAAAATTTCAACCCTGTATCTCGATCGGGAGGGTAGTTATGGGGTAAAATCGAAAAATCAGTTTTTGGCCTATTTTCCCTAGTTAATGACGTTTAGAAATTCTGAAAAAAATCTGACACATGTCAAGAACCCAAATACATACTTTGCAATTGGTTTCAGATTTTTAAAATGAAAATCCTGCTTGTAAAAAATCAAAAACCTCAAAAAAATCGAAAAAATGCAGATTTCACATGGAAGTTTTAGAGTGAAAACATTTATATTTTTACAGTAGCAGTATATTGTTATAAGTATTGTTCATGAATTTTTTCAGATTTTTCGGTTTGGTGCGCCGTTGTTAAAAAAAATAAATACCGATTTTTTCGACGTTTTTTCCGCAAAGAACTAAACTAACCTTAAAATTGTTACGTTCTATTTATTCTGTAAGTCTATCAGGTTCTGATAAACCTTGAGCATTCTACAGAAGTAATTAAAAAATGAAATCAACTTAATTAATATTTCTACAGTATAATCATTACATCTAGAAATATAAATCACGTTTCCAACAATTCAGTTGGCTCACAGTGCGTTAGGCGTTCGATTGTGGACCGGCTTATGCTAGGTTCGCTCCCGGCATAGGTATACATCTTTTTTACTTGATTAATTCTTTTTTTTTATGTCTGACTATATAATAATCAATGGTGTGTTTGCACAGAGGTTTCCCTTATGATCTATACAAGGGATAAGAAAGGATATTTCGAAATTCAATCCCCAAGGGGGTGAATAGGGGTTGCAACGTTTCTATGAGGAATATTTTGTTCGTGGTCGGATTTACTTCGTACTTGGTCTTAATGCTCTTTGATATAATTAATCAAACACCTATTTCGGCATTTTAAAAAATTCAACCCCTAAGGGGGTGAAAAGGGGTTGCAACGTTCGTATGAGGAATATTTTGTTCGTGGTCGGATTTACTTCATACTTGGTCTTAATGCTCTTTGATATAATTAATCAAACACCTATTTCGGCATTTTAAAAAATTGATCCCCTAAGGGGGTGAAAAGGGGTTTTGAAATCTAAGATTGCGGCATGACATAAAATTAAAACTCTATAGGGGTGAATGGGGGGTTAAAAGGTTTTATATGGAGAAACAATATCAATTTCAGAGGGCATTAAACGGTTTTCTGTGCGAGCGAAGCCGCGGACAAAAGCTAGTGTAGTATAAAAATCAGTAGCTTCCAATATAACTTATACACTTTGCACTTATATTTCGTACGTACGCTCACGCGCGTGAAAAATGCCTGTCTAACGAAAGCGAAGTTTCGACTACGACTGCAACTCAGGTAAAAAAATGCAAGCATTTTCCCGTTTACCCCACTACGGAGTCACTATTAGAGTACCCATCCCAATGGGTAAAAACGTCCTAGCTCATAATTCATTTTTGGGGTTTTGGCCAGCTTTTGGGCGTTTGGAACCACTGTGCGTCGCAGAGATGGGCAAAAATTTATCTAAAATTTTTAAATAAAAGATAAACGTAAGTTATCTTTTATTTGTTCTGCTTTTCCTGAAATACATATTCGACGCAGTTTATCTGTAAGATACTCTCCAGAAATTTCATTCGTCATCTGTTTTTTATCGAATCTCGAAGTAACTGCGTATACGTATTCAACGCCTCTAACGGCGAGAAGTTATTCTAGAGGCATTATTCGTAAGATGACAGCTGAGAATTTTCAGTTTATCTTTCACCGTTACTTGAGAGTCGAAGACAGAGCGCCACCATTTATCTTACGGTGTATTCGTCAGATTTTGGCTATGCAAATTTATCTATGAGATTTCAGTGGAACGATTTTCATCTTAACCTCAAGATTTATTCGAAGCTCGATGTAGCAAGATGATTTATTCGATTGTTTTATTGGTGACGAGTAATTGGAATAGATAAAAATCACATGTATCTTTATTCGACTTGACATAACTAACACCTTGATCCGACGTTTCCAAGTCGTAATACTAAATGTACAAATGAACGGTTTAAAAACTGTGGAGCTCATGGGATATGGAACAAGGGGAACTTGTATAGCTACTAGACATTTCTTATTTTTGAAGGTTTAACAAATTTATTTAAAATGTAACGAAATGGAACCTTCGAAAATATAACAATTTATTTTGGAAAGTGTGTAAAGTGGCACCATAATAATAGAAACATTGTAATTGTTACTACTATATCGCTTACCACGGTTATGTACGAAATATTGTCAATGTTTGTGAACTATTGTCAATATTTAATTGTAGTAATTGTACCTCATACTTCATACCATAGATACATTTAACTAACAATAAGTATAAGTATAAGGGAAGGACTTGGTAATAGAAAGAAATAATACGTTATTAATAAAGTAATTCGGTTTATTTGTCAGAAATGTTTAAAACAAATCTTGGTCGTCAAATAACGTGATAATTGTAGTTTTTATTATAATTTGTGCAGGGTGTATAAATCATTTCTACTGATTTGTATTAATAATTTTTGTTTATTTGAATACACGATTTTTACATATTTGTCTAAATAATTATTACTTATTTTTACTCTTATTTGTACAAATAAAAGTTATATTTAGGTTCTACGTACATACACAAATATGGAGATGTGATGGATATAGTGTTTGATTAAATACATATGCACACAATTAATATTATCTTATAATATTAATTTATAATATTATATTTACAATAATATAATATAATATTATATTTATAATACTATAATTATATAATTATTTGATGTGAGACTGATTTAATCAATTGTTTAATTTAATCGCCGTACGATCATCCATAAATAATAATAAAGAGGGAGAAAGAGGGAGGAGCGAGCGGATGGAGAATTGACAGAAATAATAATATATTTCAACAAAAACATGTTTATTTTGAATAGTTTTTTGTATAGGAAATCTCTTATGATTTTTATTACAACATACAGTTCATTACAGAGTATTACAGAATATGGTGAATAATGAGAACGTTAGTAGCATTGTGAAAAAGAAAGAAAACAAAATGAAAGGAATGTTGTAACAACCCGGTTTCGTCGTCACGTCGGAGACTTCCTCTTCGTCCTTATAGCTCGCCGATCCAGAGTTCGATGTTCAACGAGAGGAAAAATGTCGATGGGGAACTGGACGTGGTATGCGGGTTTCGAAATAACGACACAGGCGGTTTCACTGACATGCTCGCTGCCGGCGAGTTCGCGAGCGCGGTTTTCGGGTTTCGGTCTTCGCGAATGTTCACTCGGTGATCGCGACTTTCAGGTACGGATGCGCGTAACTTTCTCGGATGCGCAGATCGCGGTTTTCAGGTAAGAAACGCGTAACTTTCTCGAACGCGCAGATCGCGGTTTTCAGGTACGGAACGCGTAACTTTCTCGAACGCGACGCGAACGTGTTTCGAGACAGGTAAACGGATAATCAGGACGGTAGGGAAATCCCTGCCCGAGTCAGGTCGGCCGGATATGCGACGTGGCGGTTCGCCATACGCCATAATCCTCTCGGGCGGTTCTACGGCGACGAGTGATGGTTCATCGTGCTCGTCGTTCGTTCTTGTCGGCGGTACGCCTTAACAAGCTCGCTGGTGGTACACCTTGGCGAAAAGAGAGTGACGGTACGTCGTGCTCTGGCTATGCTACAGGAACAGGACGTTTTCGGGAAGGGAGGAGGGCTCCCTGCCTGAGTCGTGTCGGTCGGATTTCAACGTGGTGGTTGACCGTGCGTCTACGTCCTCTCAGGCGGTTCTACAGCGACGAGCGATGATTCATCGTGCTCGTCGTTCGTTCTCGTGGACGGTACGTCTTGACGAGGTAGCTGGTGGTACACCTTGGCCTTTCAGAGTGGCGGTACGCCGTACTCTACTTCGGTAGAACGTAGTTCGTCACCGGTGGAATGCTCCCATGGAACAGGAATGCTGGTTAACAAGATGGCGGTACGACGCCTGTTTCGGCTACGACCGACGGTCGGAAAGCCTGATTGCCAGGATCGCCCAGATATGGACGCGCGAGGAAAGGTGTAACGGTCGCGGAACAGAGGTTAAAGAAAACTCTCAACAAACGTCGTGATTTCGATCGAATACGCGCGGTGCTTTATTGGTGATTCAGTAGAAGTTGAGCGCGCACGGCACTGATCTGCGTAAGTGCTAAGGAAGCGCGTTTTACAAGAGCTTTGGACTCAAGGTGTTATCTGAGCGCGATGAACAGAGAGAGTCTCTCCGCTTCGCCGAGGGGGTTCCCGAATAGGCCCAAGTCGACGAACGCGGTGGTCCGCGATTGGCGGATCGATCGCAGAGTCGATTGTTTCGGGATTCGAATCGAGGTAGTTTACGGGTCACGACGGCGAGCCGTTGAGAACGCGGTGTCGAAAATAATAACACACGGCGTGTGTTCTGGAAATAGGTAGAAAAACCCAGGGGTCTCAATCGACCGGTAAACTTCTCGATTTGAATCCCGAACAACGCCGTATTCTGTTTGGTGGAACGTAGTTCTTCACCGGAAGGGATACTTACAGGGATACTAACAGGAACGATCCGATCTGAGTCTCGTCCCAGCTAAGAAGGCCCTCCCGCGGTTGCGTTGCAGCTTTTATAGCTGTTCGTTTGGTGGGTCGGGCGACGGTGCGGTGCTGAACTTCACGAATGTTCTCGACGTTCCTCACGCGCGTGGGGGGAAAAACTGTCGACTCGTTCCTATCGGTGTTTGCTTCATGGCGCGGTGGTCGTTCGGCGCGGGGCGCGTATCGGTGGTGCGCGCCGGTTAGGTTCGGTCTATTTTGGCTCGGTTCGGTTCGATTCGGCGCGCCTTGATACCCGGTTCTACTAGTAACAGGCCTGCCCGGTGCAGGTCTGTTACAATGTAATAATGTCCCCTCGGTATCTGCATAGAGAAGGGGGCAGTTGGACAGTGTCGTTCATCATCCTCTCGACGACGAAATACAGTGAGCCACGAAAGTATTCGAACGCGCCCTTTAAAACAGAATAACTTTTTTATAATTGTGCAAAACGCGATCTGATTTTCTATAATCGATTACAATAGAAGCATTGGTTTATGAAATAATATGCAAATCAGATTTTCCAAAAATTATAATTTACAAGGTTACATGCAAAAAAAGGCATTTCTAAAACTTTTTTATATGGGTTCTTAATGGAAATTTAAAATATTTGTTTTGTAGATCTATGATAGTTATACACTGTCACGTTAACCTTTTTTCGACGAGCGCTTTGACTCGCGAAAGCCGGTTAATTTCGGGCCTTGCAAGCGCTGAGACCAGGCCGCGTGCAAGCCGAGTACACGCGTTCTGCCCGAGACAAACGAGACTCGAAGATTCGACGATCTTCTCACGAAAACGAAAGATTCGGGCGCCAGGCACCGCAAGGATGCCACACGAAACGCGGAACAATGCTCGAGCCAGTGATGCCAAGGCTGTGGTACTGTGGTACTAAACCATACCCCCACCATAGCCTACTATTGCCCCTACGTTGTTTTCCAACGCGCCAGCGCGCTACACTCATCAGCGTACCTTAAAGGTGAGCGCATACTAGAGGGTCGCGGGAAGGCCGCGGATAGTCTCGGGAAGGCCAAAGCCGCTGATGGACGTCCACGCGGGAAGAAATATCTAGCGGGCCGACGGCTCCACAGCAGGGAGCAGGGCTCCCTGAAAGAAAGGTCCCTTTCCCTAAAAAAGGTGGGGAGCCCACGGAGACATTTTTTTCTGCCACGCACAACAGGTAGCCCTGCTCCCTTGCCGCATGGTCGTCCATCGGTGGCTTTGTCCTTCCCGAGACTATCCGCGGCCTTCCCGCGACCCTCTAGTATGCGCTCACAGTAGGGTATATACACGGGTTCTAATTCACTTCCCAATTCAGGCGGTTCTGAGGAACTTTCCAATTCACGGGAGAGCGGTACCGCAGAGAGCTATTGCACAAGCATATACGAAACATGATACTCCTTTGGTATTGCACAAGCATTACGTCATCTAGGCCAAGGACAGAGTTGTTAGGCACCGCCCCCTTCTTTCTTACGTCATCTAGGCCAAGGACAGAGCTGCTGAGTTATCACTTAAGGTTCGCGGTACTCCCCCATTCTTTCTTACGTCATCTAGGCCAAGGACAGAGCTGTTAGGCACCGCCCCCTTCTTTCTTACGTCATCTAGGCCAAGGACAGAGCTGCTGAGTCATGACTTAAATTTTTTCGTGGGGGAGGGGGGGACAATCCCTCTGAAAGATTATACTCCTTTGGTATTGCACAAGCATTACGTCATCTAGGCCAAGGGCAAAGCTGTTAGGCACCGCCCCCTTCTTTCTTACGTCATCTAGGCCAGGGACAGAGCTGCTGAGTCATCACTTAAATTTTTTCGTGGGGGAGGGGGGGACAATCCCTCTGAAAGATTATACTCCTTTGGTATTGCACAAGCATTACGTCATCTAGGCCAAGGGCAAAGCTGTTAGGCACCGCCCCGTTCTTTCTTACATCATCTAGGCCAAGGACAGAGCTACTGAGTCATCACTTAAGGGGTGGTACCGCAGAGCGCTATTGCGCAAGCATATATTACATCATATTTTATTGCATCATATTTTTTCGCGGGGCGGGCGACAATCTCTCTGAAAGATTATACTCCTTTGGTATTACACGAGCATTACGTCATCTAGGCCAAGGGCAAAGCTGCTGAGTCATCAGTTAAGGTTCGCGGTACTCCCCCATTCTTTCTTACGTCATCTAGGCCAAGGGCAAAGCTGCTGAGTCATACCCCCCTTCTTTCTTACGTCATCTAGGCCAAGGACAGAGCTGTTAGGTACCGCCCCCTTCTTTCTTACGTCATCTAGACATCACCCTTATCTTTAAGGGTAGCAATGTATAAATAGGACACGATGGAATATGAATTGTAGTCTTTGCAAACGTTCCATCGTTGCAAACGTTTGCCGTGACAAAAAAAGTTGTTTGATATTCATAGTTAAAAACGGTGCGAACGTTACATTGTAAAGTGCAATTATATTTTGAGAACTGGAAATTTAGCAAATTAAAGTTGAAAGGAATATTTTTGTCAACAACTGTGCGGTAGCAAGATGATTGAAACGTGGAAAAAAATGTTGAGGTGTTTGACAAGCATGTCAATGCTGGTGAAAACTATGGACGAGTATCACGAATGGCATCGCTCGTACATCGAGTCTCTGCAATGCTGCATCAATTATCTATCCAGTGCAAAGGATGAATTGTCGGGGAGCATGAAATCTAGTTTAACATCAACTATGTGTCGTATGAAAACTTTGAACGTTTCATTGCATAAACGTATTTCCTCGCCGCACACCGGTAGAGGTTTATATGATCGCGGCGGTGCGAGAGCCTCGACACTCCGTTGGGAAAATGTAGAGTCGGCGTTTAAAAATCGCATATCGACCGGCATCGTTATCAACGTCGAACATATCGATCCTAGACAATTTTTACAACATGCGAAACGAATGGTTACAGGACGCGTTACAGAATTTTTAAACACGCATTCATCGCTGAAAGCTAGCGTGACGTTGGAGGCGGAATTCATGCAGCATACCAACGAGGTTTCCGTGAAAAGTTTCAGTACGCGAAACGTTGCATTGTTTCGGACAAGCAATCTACGGCAGTGGTATCAGAGAGACGTTGTGCCAACGATTTTGACATCGTTGGAAGAGTTTCAAGAGCGAGACAGCGGGTGGGCACTGTCAAAGATACTGCATTTGATTGTGAATTTTAGCAAATACCAGCCATTGCAAGCCGGCTGCACCACTGAAACCTACTTGCCTCGAACGATACAGTTGAAAAGAGCGGTCGTGGACGTGAATAGCAAGGATGAGGCATGCTTTTTTTGGGCGGTCGTGGTGGGTCTCTATCCGGCCAAGACAAATCCATCGCGTTTATCATCATATCCACACTACAAAACAGTGCTTCAAACCGAAGGTTTTCAATCGCCTATGCTGTTCAAAGACATTCGAAAATTTGAACGAAAAAACGATGTTTCCATAAACGTGTTCGAATGGGTGCGGAAGAAATGTGTAACACTTCATTTGACTGAGAAGAAACGGAGAAGACATGTCAATTTGCTGTTTATCCAGAATGCTGCAAAGACGCACGGCCATTTCGCATGTATACGAAATTTGTCAAGATTGGTTTCATCACAGCTTAGCAAGCAGAAAAATCATAAACATATTTGTGATCGGTAAGTTGCACGTTTTTTGTTTTTTTAAATTCTTTGAAGCAAGAAAAGTTTTCTTCCCACAGGTGCCTGCAATATTTCCCTACGCCGGAGAGATTAAACATTCATACAATCGACTGTGAACGAATGAATGATTGTGCTCTGACGCTTCCAACGAGCGAAGATAAGTGGTTGCACTTTAAAAACTTTGTAAACAAAGAACAGGCACCGTTCATTATCTATGCTGACTTGGAGTGTCTGCTGCTGCCTGAGGAACAGGAGGGAGAAGACCGTGCGGCACGCGTACAATATCAACAACACCACGCGTTTAGTATAGGATATTATATACATTGTCGCTACGATGTATCGCTGTGCGAGTATCAGGTTTATCGTGATAAAGCGGGGTGCGCTGCATGGTTTGCAAACAGGTTGTACGAGCTGAGTCAGAAATTACAGCCGCTATTTGATAAAACGGTGCCAATGAATCCACTAACTGAAGCGGAAAAATTAAATTTCGTACGGCCACACATTGTCATGTCTGTGAGAAAACGTTTGAGGAAAACGATATACGAGTGCGTGATCATTGTCATTTCACGGGCGCATATCGTGGTCCAGCTCATAACGTATGCAATTTAAGCTATCAATCTTCATACGTGATACCAGTGGTTTTCCATAATTTATCAGGCTACGATGCACATTTCAGCATAAAAGAATTAGCAAATTCGTTTGAGGGACGGATAGACGTGTTACCATTGACGAAAGAGAAGTATATCTCATTCACAAAAAACGTTTCCATCGAGAGACAGCCGGGTGAAGAACGAAAGTATGTAAAGTTCTTAAAATTTCGCTTCATCGACTCATTCAAGTTCTTGAACTCGAGTCTGGACAAGCTGTCATCGTATTTGGACAAAAATAAATTATGCATCGTACGAGGTGAATTTACACATCTTTCTAACGATGATTTCAACCTGTTGACCAGAAAAGGCGTGTTTCCATACGACTATCTGGCATCGTACGATAAATTAAATGATACATGTTTACCGCCGCGCGAAGCATTTTACAATCGGTTAAATGGTAGCGAGATATCCAACATTGATTACATTCATGCAAATACTGTTTGGTCGCGTTTCACTATACAAACGCTAGGAGAGTACAGTGATTTATATCTAAAATTGGATGTATTGTTGTTGGCAGATGTTTTCGAAAATTTTCGCGATGACTGTCTCGAGAATTATAAGCTTGATCCAGCACATTATTATACGCTCCCCGGTTTCGCGTGGGATGTGATGTTGAAAATGACGAAGATTGAATTGGAGTTGTTCACCAACGTCGATATGCTTTTGTTCGTGGAGCGAGGAATACGTGGTGGATTGAGCCAATGTTCTCACAGATATGCACATGCAAACAACAAATATTTGTCTACACACGATTCGAGTAAACCATCCACCTACTTAATGTATTTTGACGTGAATAATTTGTATGGTTGGGCCATGTCGCAACCTCTACCGCACAGAGACTTTCGATGGGTGGAGGATATTGATAATTTCAACATTGAATCCATTCCAATCGATAGCCCTGTAGGATACATTTTGGAGGTTGATTTAGAGTATCCACGCGAAATTCACGATGCTCACGCAGATCTTCCATTTTGTCCAAGTCACGATGCAGCAACCAGCTCGAGTCAAAGAAAGTTGCTGGCAACACTTCGCAATAAGGAGCGATATGTTATACATTATCGATACCTCCAGCAAAGTTTAAAACATAATCTGAAATTGAAGAAAATTCATCGAATTCTAGAGTTTCAACAGTCGCGATGGTTGCACGAATATATCGACTTGAATACAAAATTACGCACTAACGCAACTAACGATTTTTCAAAGAATTTGTTCAAATTAATGAACAATGCTGTGTTTGGAAAAACGATGGAGAACGTTCGAAATCATGCGATCGTGAAATTACTTTCTCGATGGAATGGTAGACACGGAGTTGAACGATTGATAGCTAGACCAAATTTTCACAGTTATACAGTGTTTTCCAAAGACTTCGTCGCGATTCAGATGAAAAAGCTGCTCGTTAAATTTTACAAGCCCATCTACGTAGGCATGTCCATATTGGATATATCAAAATTTCATTTATACACTTTTCATTACGAGTACATGTATCCAAAATTCCAGCAAAATTGTAAGATTTTATACACGGACACGGATAGTCTGATATATGAAATCACTTGCGATGACGCGTACGAGACGCTGCTGAAACGTGATATCCATCGATATGACACCAGTAATTATACAGTGAACAACGTTTACGGTGTTCCGATTGCAAACAAGAAACAACTAGGATTGATGAAGGATGAGAATGGTGGTAAAATCATGACAGAGTTCGTAGGACTTTGTTCGAAAATGTATGCGATTCGCGTGCATGATGATTGCGAAACCAAAAAGATCAAAGGCATTAGGACAAACGTTACCGCTCGAGATATAAGTTTCGAAGACTATGTCGAATGTCTTAATAATCATACCGAAAAGAGTGTTAGCAGTAATTGTATAGCGTCTGTACGACATCAGGTGTATTCGATGTCGGAAATAAAATTAGCATTGAGTCCGTACGACGATAAGCGATATATTTGTAATAATTTAATCAATACTCTTCCTTGGGGGCATTACAGTATCAATTGAGAAATTTTTATCTATAAAAAGAAAAAAAGTATGGAGACGCATCCTATGAAAACATTTATATTCTATGCGCTTCAGATTGGGAAGTAGGAGGATTGTTTTTTAAATAAAAAATACATCTTAATTCAAAAATGCTTTTTATTATAAAAAAAAATTTTATTACATTAAGTAGGATTGAGTAGTAGATTGAGAAGTATGAGGGATTGTTTTTCAATCAATCATAATTTAAAAAAAAAATGATTTTTATTATAAAAAATTTTTTACATTTTTAAAATTTTTAAAACATTACTTCAAAATATTGACTGGGTTGAGGGATTCCTTTTTTTATGATACCAATTATTGCTCATTGATGTCCTGAAAAGAAAAAAAGTTTTTTAATATTAATAATTTTTTTTAAATTAATAAATATAAAAATTATTTTTAAGTGTTAATTATTAATAAATATAAAAATTGGTAACTTACGCACCATATCTAATGGAATATCAATGGACGTGAACGCGTCCCATTCATCAGCACTATGCCTCACGGCATACTGCCATCCCCTGATGAACGCTGTTCGCTCCTCCTCCGTGTTGAAAATCTGTAATAATATTTATTAATTAAAATATCTTTAATAGAATATTATTTATTTCTTTATACTTACCACCAACTCCAAATACCCACTGTGGGAAACTTCAGCCTCAATAATTAGGTATAACATCTTGAAATGTGCTTGGACATTGTCAACACCCATTGTTTTATACAAGTACCCCCTCCGGAAAAAGATGCAATGAAATCTCGTGAGATTAGAAAAGACGTTTCGTTGCAGTAGATAATGAAATCTGAACTCGCGAAATTCAATCGGTGCTAATCGAGAGAACTGATGTGACCAGATGTTTTGGCCTGGTAACTCCAAACCGTTAAAGAACGCCACTACTGCAGCTTGCTAGATTAGAAAAGTCTCATAGAGGAAAGACAAAATTCCCCAGACTTTACAAGTCAACATCAACCGCGAAAGGATGCTGTTACAGATTATGAAACGCTCCTCTTACAATGATATGGATAAGAACCGTAAAACATCTGGGACACAATTCCACATGCGGCAAAAAGATAAGGGGGAAACTCTATACCACTCTGAAAAAAAAAGTGAAGTAGAAATTCTCTCGGTGATGTAGGATTGTGTTCAGATGTTTTCCCAGCTTGACAACTCGGCATCAGCAGCGAAATAATGCTGTTACAGATTATGAAACACACCTCTTGCAATGATATGAATAAGAATCATGAAGCACGTTCGAGGGTACAATCCTACATGCGGCAAAAAGATAAGGGGGAAACTCTATACCACTCTGAAAAAGTGGAGTAGAAACTCTCTCGAGGGGTGGTACAGCTCTATTGCAAGGATGAGGATTGTTTTTAAATAAAAAATCATTCATATAATTTTTATTTGATAAAATATATATTTTTTGTACAAGCGTTTTTTAAGTAATTTTTCGAACAATGTTCGTTAGTGGATTGTATTCCATGATACGGTCATGTATTATTAAGCAGTAGGCTGTTGTCGATGGGGGGACGTCGGTTCGACATTCAAATTCGATTCGCACGTCAACCGTAGCATTTTTTAACACTTCGTTTTGTCGGGAACAATCGAGAACGACGAGCGGACCGTATTGCAAGAAATCCGTGACATTGAGTAGCGCTTCACCGTTTCCATAGTATGATTCTTGGAATTTTGCATACATGTCATAGAGCAATGCGTATTTACCTTTCTCGAAATCGATATTTAGATCATCGTATGGATAGGTTTCCGAGTTCAAGTAAAGTCGAATATTTGTCAATGCGCAATGATCGAATCGTGTAGCCGTTTTCGTTAAGTTGTTCTTTCGATTGGTTTGCAAAGCGAATATCACGTATCGCGGTTTTTCCATTTGTAGAGCCGTTTTTATTGTCCATGTATGCTTCGTAGTTGTCTGTAGTAGAGGATATTCGTACAGATCCCACGATCGAAAGGTCATGTCGATCGGTCTGTCGCTGTCTAAAATCTGTAGCATGGACAGCTTATGTACTTCATCCAATGTGACGTGAGGCATTCGCCATTAAATTTTGTATAGATTCAGAATAGGTTTCGCGTTGTTGGAAGGACTGTACAACGCATTCGCGTCGGTACGCGAGCGAATCAAAATTAATTCGTGCCGAGCATTTATCACGATGCGTTTGTAGTCTTCGTAGAAGCCTAATAAAACACTCATAGGTACGCAAAAGTTGAAATATATTGCAGCCGTGGCCGTTGCAGTCTGCTTCTGTCCATCATCACCATACAGCCAACCAGCGTTGGACAATGCGCTGCTTCTCGTTCTAGACAGACTCACATAATTCTTCAAAGTTGTCGTCGCGCCAGGATTTCTGGACCGATCAATTTCCACTCCATTCAATTCATAGCGTATTTCCTCAAACATAAACGCACCAGTATTGTTCTCGAGAGTTACCGTATCGATGTGGGATTCTCCTTCAACCGGTAATTCGAGTTTTCCTGGTAAACTAAGTTTTCCCTCAACGTATAGGAAGCTTTTACATGGGAGCGTGTATAGGTCTTGTTGTTGAATGGGTATCCTTATCTCATCGCTGTTTTCAAACGTTGTGTTAGCATACGGATTGTATGTGTGCAGCTCAATCTTCGTTATACGATTGTCGAAGATCGGCGCTTCAGAGATGTTCAAAATGTCATCAAACATGATCTCTCACTTTTTAACAATAAAGCCCAAAGATTGTAGATACTTTGCGTTTTCCACAGTTAATTTCTTACGAATCGTCAACCTTTTTTCTGCGGTTAGTTTCTTGCTGTTGTTGCCGATGCTGTTGTTCAATGTATGGAATACCGTATTATGAATTAGCATTGCTTCGACGCGCGTGTAGTCGCACCGTGATTTCTTCACCTCGAAAATCAATCAAACGTCCGGATTGATCAACTATGCGAATGGTTAAATCGTCAATTACTCGTGCAACGATCGGAAGGTAAATGACTCGCGCAGGCGTTTCCGACAATTTATATCCTGGTGGTACCTGAGGCGCGAACTCATGTATCGTGTGAACGAGTTTACCATTGTCGTACAATCCGGTGGTTATGTTACATTCCATTCGTACGATATTCACGCTGATGATATTCACTGGTGTGTTCTATGTATGTCACACGTTTGGTGGTAAAACACGATCTATGGAAAATCCTAGGATGGATCCCACGTTGCCAGGCTTTGCAAAGTTTATTTGATAGTTGCTTTTAATTTCGCTTTTCATGGTGTTGTTGTTCGCCCGTAAGACCAGCGGATATTCGATATCTGAGGTGGCAGTCTCGTGAACATTTTTTGGGGGATATCGTGCGCATATTTCTCGCCTCAAGTACGCATTGATTGCCTCCAATTCGTATGAACCGTCGGGGATGATGACCTCCTCATCTTTTTCACCGAAGTAGAATCTATTGTTTCCAATGTTGGCGCTGATGTTCGGTATCGTATAATAAGTTTGCAAATCGAGCAATCCCAGCTCATATTCGCCATTGCTCAGATCTATGGGGGAAAAGTACTTTGATGATAGTATGCTGCTTCTTCCCGACAACGTAAACGTAAATGACTTTTTCGCATACATCGTGTAGAGAGACTCTTTCCAACGTTTTTATTCTCGGAGAAATTTCACACACAATTGACCACACACGCTGTCGTCGTAGTTTTGAAAACGTTCGTGGTTATATAAGATCATCACGTTTCGCCGAAATAGCGAATCAACTCGATCGGTGGTCGAAGATTTCCAAAACTATCAAAGTATTTGACACGCGAGCCGTGTTTTATATAGGCGACCCAGTGCGTTCCCGGTCCACGACTATTATCTAGATTGACTATACCTCGCTCGTTTACCCACGCACGCAGCGGTAAATCGTCACGCATAAAAACTCCACGAAAATACGGTAATCCTTTACACATGACCATCAATTCGATATCTGTCGTCGTGTTGTCCTTCTTCGTTGTTTTTTTTTTCCTTCAAACCTTTTCCATGCTTATACGGTGCGAGATGTATCCCACGACCCTCCATGGCTCGATTGTGTCGCTCCGCTTCTTGTAATTGTTTCTTAGCAGCTTTTGCAGCGTTTATAGCTTTGACTACTCCCGCGGCACCACCCGTCAATGCGCCTATAGCCGACAAAGCGGGTAACAGCAACGGTAGAAAACCACCACGTTTGGCGATCGGGAGAATTCGTTTCGTTGTTTTTTTTTTCTTTTCACCTTTTTTCTTTATCAAACCCATGCCCAATTTCGTTTTAGCTTTCATGGCTGCCAACACTGCAGTCGCGGACACCTTCTCTCCCAACGTCGCGTCTCCGGACGTTATCCGATGCAGCGCTCGATCAGCCAAAACCTGATCGGCCTTGTGACGATTTTCAAGATCTTTGTATCGCGAATACGCTATATCGTGCTCTCGACAGGCTGTATCCAACGGATTGATTCCTCGATCCCCACGAGCTAATCGCGCAGTTAGTTTTGTACCAGGACCACAGAATTGATATCCAGGTATATGCAATTCAAATGGTAGCGCGTTTATAGCTCTGTTTAAAAACCCACTTGCCCGTATGCGAACTGAGGCACCGTTGTGAACGATGATTCATAAGCTATTTTGTCTACTATCTCTTTTAAAAAGAACACGTTCGGGGGGGGTGGGGAGTGACTGATACCGATGGTATTCGAGCTCTCGTATAAATACTACCTCCCCCTCCCTCATCGAATCAATCAAATCATGCATTTTGTAAGGCAATCTTTGGATATTCGTGTTCCAACGTGTCGCGCGTTCGACGATTGTGACGAGACGATGCGAAAACATGGATCATTGTTACCAGGCAATGTACGATGTGTCATAAGCGGTCCGTCAGGATGTGGTAAAACAAACGTTATGATCAGCCTGCTAGAGAGTGCGAACGGACTACGATTTGCAAACGTTTATGTGTACTCAAAATCGTTGAATCAACCAAAATATCAATACTTGAGCAAACTGTTCTCATCCGTGGGGAAGGATGTAGGCTACTTCGCGTTCGCAGACAACGCTGACGTAATACCCCCTGCAGAGGTACGCCCCGATTCAATATTTATCTTCGACGATGTGGCGTGTGACGAGCAGGATATCATGAGAGAGTATTTTGCGATGGGTAGACATTCACACGTTGATTGCTTCTACTTGGGTCAGTCGTATGCGAGAATACCTAAACATTTAATTCGTGACAACGCCAATCTACTGGTTTTGTTCAAACAGGATACCATGAACTTGCGTCACATTCATCAGGATCATGTAAATACCGATATGTCATTCGAAACGTTTAGCGCGTTATGTGCGAATTGTTGGCGAAAGAAGTATGGATTTCTCGTAATCGATAAAGATAGTCCTACGAATCGTGGTCGTTACAGACGTGGATTTAACGAGTTTGTCATACTGTAACGAGTACAGTTGCTCGGTAAGGGTGGTCGGTGCTGTATCGTGGCTGTAAATCTCTCTCTTGCGCTTCCAATATGTCAACTCAAAAGGAAAAGAATGAAAAGCTGCGAGCTTCAGTCGTGAATGAAATAGCGAAGACCAGTGATACCATACGTAAAAAGTATTTAGCGTTGAAAGTTGGGAAAATGATGGCCGAGACGAATTTGCGAACAACTTTACAACCGATCGTCGAACCGTTGAAACAGCTAGTTCAAAATACATCTACTGTTGAACCGGATAGTGACACCACGTTCTCGGATATTAAGGAAACACCACCACCGTCTCCCATACAAAAAAAAAGAAGATTCTCAGATATTAGGGGAACGACACCATCGTCATCTATGAAAAAAAGAAGAAGAATAAAGAAGAAAAAGAATGATGAAGTAACGCTCGCTGACGATGAGATCGAGTCAACGATGCCGCAACAGGATACTTTCGAATCACCGAGCACGGTATCTTTGGAATCTTCAATGCGTAATATTTTTGAAAATCCAGAAACTTATCGGGAGGAAAATCAACATCTAACCGAGAATTTCGGACCTTTGGCGCGTGAATATTTAGAAAAATTTTTTACCGGATCAATGAAAAATTCCGACAACGTGTTCGGGGTATATTTCCAAGACAATAAACTGATGCTGGGAAATTCAATGTTTGAAGTGAACAGCAATGATGATATCATCATTAACAGAGTAAGGTACGAGGGGACTCATGGTCTTTATGAATTAATATTCAATAGAATACCCGACAAGCAGTTGTACACCGAGGATGATAAGAATGTGTACAAAAGAATTCTCATTCTCACGCAAGCGCATCGACGTGGGAATCAGCTAAAGGGAAACAAAGGTTACAAGTATAAGAAAATTATAGGACCGATGTTTTCGTCACGTGGTGGGAAGGGGATACAACTTCCAACTTCTATGCGTGTGACTAACAATCCGATTGATTACGTGCATTGGGATGATCCAAACAAACTCGTCGATCGTGTGAAATTGTTAACCGCTTCGAAGAATGCCGGACATTCCAGCCATAACAATGAAATAACGTCAATAATCGAAGAACTTCGTGAAGCCGGTATAATTATAAATTAAAGCGCGTGCGTTCATTGAGTTAGTGATGAATGAAATGTCAATTGGTGACATTGTTACAGCTCGATAGAATGCGCATTCGTCTTAATTGTTGTAAAACGAATCAAACAATATCCTCGGGGGAGGACAACGGTGAAAGCTGGAACTTGAGATTTCAAAGTCTATGGATAAAACTGGATGAGTCAAACAGTTGTACGAGTTGATGATAAGCGAAGAAAAACACTAGCTTGTGAAACAATGTCTATCGACAAATTTGGTATGGTGTTTCGCGAAGCGAACAAACCCGAGTCAAATGTTTCTTCGATTTTCTATCCCGGCGTTTTTAAAAGTTATGTGCATGATAATGCTATATGTTTAAATGATGATGCTAAATTGTATGATGCGAAAGGTATGAGGATCGGACGCGTGGCGAATCCTGAAGCAAACGATCATGTTGCAACCAAAGTATACGTGGACACGCTTAACGTGAAGCTTGAGTCCGAGATTGTGAAGAAACTGGTCAAAGAACTGAAAACCGCTAAAGAGACGATAAAGTCTGAAATATTAGCTGAACAGAATGAAAAACTGATCAAAGACCTGAAAACCATTAAAGAAACGATAAAGTCTGAAATACTGGCTACGATACAAGGCATTCGATATGATGTAAATGAAAATATGAAATCAACTGATATCAACGAGACCTTGAAGGAGAAAGTAAAAAGAAGACGAGTTTGAAATATTGACAAGAAACGTGTCGACGGTCCTTGAGGGGAATCCATGGATAGCAATCATCATACATGAACATACTGTACAAGATGTATCTGTACCTGTTCCTGTTCCTATACCTGTCTGTACCTGTCTGTAGCTGTTCCTGTACCTGTCTGTAGCTGTTCCTGTACCTGTCTGTAGCTGTTCCTGTACCTGTCTGTAGCTGTTCCTGTACCTGTCTGTAGCTGTTCATGTACCTGTCCATACCTGTCTGTAGCTGTTCCTATACCTGTCTGTAGCTGTTCCTGTACCTGTCTATACCTGTCTATAGCTGCCTGTACCTGTCCATACCTGTCTGTAGCTGTTCATGTTCCTGCCTGTAGCTGTTTCTGTACCTGTCTGTAGCTGTATCTGTACCTGTCTGTACCTGTACCTGTATTATCAATATTAAGTAGCATTTATCGAGTCATCAAGTTATCATAAAAAATCATCAACCTTGAGAGAAAAAAATGAGGGGGATGGAAATATAACTGAAGATTTTAAGAAAAGTATATATGAGGTAAAGACTCTATTGAAAAGCGAGTTGAGTAGCGACAGCAAGAGACGATACGCGTCGCTTTCAACGAGTTGGATAGCTGAATCAGTCATCGCTTCAATAGTTGGATTGAAAAGTGAATAATCGGTTAATGAGAGAGCGCTACAAGAACGACGATGAGTAAAGAAAACGTGGTGGAAGAACTGCATGCTCCGGCGAGACGTTTTTACCCGCGTAGACGTGTGATCGTGCGAGGATTCGATGATCTTTGGCAAGCCGATATCGTTGTAGTTCAAAAATATGCGCGAGACAATGGAGGGCATCGATATATTCTCACGATAATCGATGTATTTAGCAAATATGCATGGTCATGCATGGTTCCTTTGAAGAGTAAAAATGCGAGCGACGTGTGCAAAGCTTTCGCGTCAGCGTTGAAGAAAGATGGTAGAGCCCCGAACAACTTGCAGACTGACATGGGGAAAGAATTCTACAATACAACGTTTCAAGACTATCTAAAGAGTCGTAACATATACCATTATTCTACATTTAGCACTATGAAAGCTTCCGTCGTGGAACGTTTCAATCGCACGCTGAAGAATAGCATGTGGAAATTTTTCTCGTTGAGTGGAAATTTTTCTCGTTGAGTGGAAAATATCGCTGGATCGATGCGCTTCCCACGTTGACTGAGGACTACAATAATCGAAAACATCGTACAATCCGCATGCGACCTGTCGACGTGAGCCGTAAAAATGCTGGACACCTTCTGTCCACCGTATACAGTAACGTGAAGATTGCTGATCCTGCCAAATTCAAGGTCGATGATCGTGTGCGTGTCAGCAAGTTTAAAACCTTATTCGACAAAGGATACACGCCAAACTGGTCAACTGAAATATTCAAGATTATCGCGGTAAAACGAACGAATCCTGTCACATACAGTACTGGACAAAATAAAGTACGCACCTCGAATATTTTTACAATTACGTCTATAACTTCGTAGTTTTTACAGATATAATAATTATGTATTTGCACAAAAAGAAGATTTTTTAGTCTACTTTTAAGTTTTAACAAAAATAATTTCAAAAACATTTAACATTTTTCAATAGACAGGTCCGTTACATTTATAAGGATATTTTCTTTGGACAAAATAAAGTACGCATGTGATAATAAGAGCCAAAATTGAGTTCTAATTGAGGACTAGTATTTTGTATGGCCGCCCTTCGCTCGTATGACCTCTTGCAAACGCCGAGGCATGCTTTCGACGAGATTCCGGATGTGCTGTTCGTCGATGTTTCCCCACGCCGTTTCCAAAGCTTCGAATAACTTGTATTTGTTCGTTACCGTACCCTTATTAACCTTCTAGTCCAAAATGGACCACAGATTTTCAATTGGATTTAGATCCGGCGATTGTGCTGGCCAATCTAGCACTTTGATCCTCGAAGCACGAAAAAAAGCAGCAGTTTTATGCGCGGTATGTTTAGGATCGTTATCTTGTTGGAAGATAAAGTCATCTTCCAGACCAATCTTTAGCAGAGACTCTTCTAAATTCTCGTTGAGGATGTCAATGTATTTGTCTGCTGTCATAATACCATCGATCTTGACGAGATTTCCCACACCCGACCACGCAAAACACCCCCACACCATAATACTGCCTCCTCCATGCTTGACAGTTGTTTGGACATTTTTATCCAGAAGCTTTTCGCCGGGCTTCAACCAAACCCGTGTTCGTTGTTTATGACCAAACAGTTCATACTTACTCTCATCACTCCAAATAACCTTTTTCCAGAAGTCCACTGGCTTATCGGCGTATTTTTTTGCAAACTGGAGACGTTTCAATTTATTAACTTTTCGAATTAAAGGGCGACGCTGTGCAAAACTGCTCCGCAGCCCAGCTTCCCGAAGTCTCCTGCGCACGGTTCGTTCAGAAATGTTGAGTTGCACATTTTCCTTGATCACACGACTAGTAACAGTCGGATTTTTCTTCGTCTCCCGGATAATTCTACGATCCTCGACTGAATTTGTCTTCCTCTTCCGTCCGCGACCGATGTTATCGGCTACTGTGCCAAGCTCTACAAATTTTTTGTAGATCTTTCTGACCGCTGCTTCACTAACATTGTATTTTTCACCGATTTTCCTATTGGAGAGACCCTTTTGCCGGTCGTCAACTATTAATTTTCTAATTTGTACGGAAATTTGTTTCGTTTCCATGTTATTCGCAATGGATTGATACAATCTTGCTTCGAAGAGCACTGATGGCTAACTGAAACTCTATTACTACGTTTATTTGTAAACATTCTTTTATCTCCAACTGCAAGGAAAGGTATCCTACATGCCATTATTGCTAAAAGTGAATAAACACTCTAGTGCGTACTTTATTTTGTCCAAGGAAAATATGACAACAGACGTAACGGGCTTGACTAATGTACGATGTTTCAGGTTTTGGGAATTATTTCTCATTGAGTTTAAAAGTAGACTAAGAAACCTTCTTTTTGTGCAAATACATAATTATTATATCTGTAAAAACTACGAAGTTATAAACGTAATTGTAAAAATATTAGAGGTGCGTACTTTATTTTGTCCAGTACTGTATCTCTTGGTCGACTCTACGAACAAATCTATCGCCGGAGGATTTTATGAACTTGAGATACGTGCGGCAAAATATCCTGACATATACTTAGTTGAAAAAATATTACGCAGAAAAGGAAATAAAGTATATGTGAAATGGCTGGGAATGGATGCGTCACATAATTCGTGGATATCTAAAACGAATATACTTTAATTATATTTTTCTACTTGTATTTTTTAGTTATGATAATTAATTTTTGTAAAACGACTATACTTTATATTGCGATAATTCTGCTTCATTTCTCTGTAGGAATTGTATGTAATGTTGTAATAAAAAAAAATATAAAAGAGATATTCTTGAATAATTTTATTTTTAAAATAATGTATTGTTACAAAAGACAATTTTCACACAACATTAATATTTTAACCTATCCGTTTTTTGCGCCTCGACTGCAATGATATTAGTGCATGAAGCCACCAGTTCACAATCAATCAATGAATTTTGATAAAAAAATTCGCTCTCGACAATCGCTTTCACGATATTCTTCGCGTTGGTATCCCTCACCACAATGACAAAATTCATAAATTTATCGGTAATCGTGGGAACATTACCGATCAGCCATGAATACATGTTGTGTATGCAGAATTCGAGATTGTACAAGTTATGCATAGTTTTTTCCGTGATGTATAGAGCTGTGAACTGATTCGACAATTTCACTAGATTCATACCATTGAGATTAACTATTTGCAATGTTAAATCATCACTCATTTTTCTACACTGTTTCTGCATAGAAAGTAAATTGGAAATACACTCCTTCGTGCGCAACAACTCTGTCCATGCATCCCGGGAAAATGTGATCTCGTTACCGCGGTTATCCCCCATAGTTAGTTCCACACAAATATCATCGCCAACGTGTACACCAATTTCGAGATATTTAAAATAATTGCCGGCTATGGAAAATCTTCGACTCAAGATTCTGTGCAAACTACTCGATGATTGTGAAATGGAGTCGCTGTTGTCAAAACTCCTGCAACAGATTTTTTTTTTAAAGAATTAGATGTTTTTCAAAATTTCTTTTTCACAAGTTTTTCATCTTTCTACTTACATATTATTTAGTCTCCTCTTTTTGTGTGACTCCTCGATGCTTGAATGATCACATTCAGTGAGCGGATGATTGTTGTAATACATTATGCTTTTTTCGTGTTGATTGTCTCGATCTGAAGCGCAACGCTTGGAATACAATGTTCTTATAGGATGCATTGGTCCCCCACCTTTTTACATTTTCTTAGAAAGGGGGCGGTACCTAATGAATCAGCAGCTCTGTCCTTGGCCTAGATGACGTAAGAAAGAAGGGGGGGGGGTATGACTCAGTAGCTCTGTCCTTGGCCTAGATGACGTAAGAAAGAAAGGGGGCGGTACCTAACAGCTCTGTCCTTGGCCTAGATGACGTAAGGAAGAAGGGGGGTATGACTCAGCAGCTTTGCCCTTGGCCTAGATGACGTAATGCTTGTGCAATACCAAAGGTATAATCTTTCAGAGGGATTGTCCCCCCCTCCCCCACGAAAAAATTTAAGTCATGACTCAGCAGCTCTGTCCTTGGCCTAGATGACGTAAGAAAGAAGTGGGCGGTGCCTAACAGCTCTGTCCTTGGCCTAGATGACGTCAGAAAGAATGGGGGAGTACCGCGAACCTTATGTGATGACTCAGCAGCTCTGTCCTTGGCCTAGATGACGTAAGAAAGAAGGGGGCGGTGCCTAACAGCTCTGTCCTTGGCCTAGATGACGTAAGAAAGAATGGGGGAGTACCGCGAACCTTAAGTGATGACTCAGCAGCTCTGTCCTTGGCCTAGATGACGTAAGAAAGAAGGGGGCGGTGCCTAACAGCTCTGTCCTTGGCCTAGATGACGTAATGCTTGTGCAATACCAAAGGAGTATCATGTTTCATATATGCTTGTGCAATAGCGCTCTGCGGTACCGCTCTCCCGTGAATTGGAAAGTTCCTCAGAACCGCCTGAATTGGGAAGTGAATTAGAACCCGTGTATATACCCTACTGCTCACCTTTACTGTATCCATAGAGGTACGCTGGTGAGTGTAGCGCGCGGGCGTGTTGGAAAGGATACGTAGGGGCAATAGTAGGCTGACCCACTTCTGACACCACTTGATGACCTAACACTTTTACGCAACCGGGCCAACGGCTCTTCAAGACCGTTAGCTATCAATGCGATAATCGGTTGAGGCCCAATAATCACTGTGTCGTCTCCATCAGAAAGCTGACACAAATACATTAGTTCAATTTTTTTCACGTCAATAGCATGCGTCGCTTCCGAATAACCAACGGTCGTTCGCGGTCGACTATAGGTCAGTTCATTTTCTTTCACACGATACTCCAGCGTTCCCTTTGTAGCACAAAGTTCTTCAATAGAGATGTCCGTCGCATCACTAATCGCCACAATCGTGTTAGCGGCGACGAGCTGGGTGTTTTCATAAGAAGTGAACAATTCACCAGATCCTCTTTGGCCGGCTCGCACCCATGTATCTTCAGAATCATTCGTAACTATTGGGAAAGTCTGCTCCCGACAGCAATTCATCACTGCGTCTCTCAACTCAGGTAGATAACTCCTACAGTGGAAAGCTGCAGCAAGCAGTCTCTCCTCAGGGGTAACACAAACATCCCAGCTACTATAGTCCAGGCATATAGCCGCTACATCAGCCGGCATCTCATCTTGGGACATGTTCAACCTAACACCCGATTGGTGATAAGGCAAATTGGTCAACACTTTATCATTGACACAAAATCGTTCCCACAAAGACCGAAGAACCGCGCCTTGCCTCATCACAGGTGTTCCATTAATTGTCCCCTTATAAGTTTTGCTAATATGGGCCCTATTTAAAAGATCCCCCAATAACATATAATGGGCTAGCCTGTTCTGGGCATCCGCAAACTGTATAAATCTATGACCCTGTTCATTATGAGCCTCCAGTTCATCTTCACTAACCCCTCTCTGGAAAGTCAACTTCCCTCCGGATACGCATTTCTTTGCTTCCGGTTCATTTTTTGGTCTACACGTGAAGTACTCATCAGTGTTAGATCCAGATGACCATTTTGCAATCATCTTGAGCCCTTTCTCATACCAATCTGGTGTCTTGTCAATAAAATCACGTAAAGTATGGCCCTCATCGAGTATGCCAGTGGCCCCTTGATAATTTATTGCTATCAGCACGTCTTCTTCAGACAAAATGCCACACTTACCATGGAAGTTCTTAGCATATTCGGTCTCCATGGCCAACAAGGCTCTCATAATTTTCTTGACCGATGATTGGTCAAGATGACCTGCTTCAGCGTCCAACCGCTTTTTGATGCTCGACTCACGCCATTTGTCCGTCGTCTGGGTATGACAAAAGATGCTATTGGTAGTGTTCATCCCCCATATCTTCTCGAAAGCATCACTTATGAGCCCATTCTTGACGTTTTTATGCTTAGCACTGACTCTTGATCGAGCTATAGTGCCAATTGACACTATGTTCTCGAACTTAATCCTCTTTTCGTCAATCCATCTCAACTTCTTCTTGCCAACTTTCTTCTTGAACAAACCGATCCGATCATCCCAGCGAGGCTCCCACGAAGTATCCACAGCCTAATCTCCAACTGCTGCTTTCACTGTTATACCGGGTGGTAGGTTGTCCGGCCTTTCGTGAACGTATGTGGTATCTGTCCTCACCACAGGTGAATACCAGTTGTACCTCTCCTCCGCTTTTCTACCTCTGCCTTTGTGAAGTATCATGCGTCTAGCTTCCAGGTAACTATCATAGGTCCTATCCATTATGGCATTATACAAAGTTTTGGTCCTACTAACAGAGGCTCGGCTAACCCCAAAGTAACCTCTCAAAAATACATAGAACTCCGGAGAACCCAAGTTGGCAGTTCCTAGTTTAATCGCCTTAACCTCTCTAAATTTTGAGGTGATGGCATGTAGTACCTCAAAAGAGCCGCACCATAGGCCGTTCATCTTAAAAACCATGCGGCCTCCTTTCTTAATCACAGATATTAACCTCAATACGGCATTCAGAAAGTTGATATTGGCTTGGTTACTATCATACCAGATCTTCCGGTTCTCTCCTAAACCTCCACTGTATTCTCCAGCGTCTAGCATCAATAAATCAACTCCGCCGTACTGGGATCCAAAGCTCAAGAACCTGTCTAAGCACCGCTGATCCTTAAGATTCGCCTTATCTGGCACGCCTGGAGGAGACATCTGAACCACTTGGAGATTGCTATCCATGGATAAGATAGTGGGGTCGGTCATTCGATGGCCCTTTTCTTGAAGCGCACTTGCTAGATAAATCCTAGGTTTAGTTTTCCTCCACACCTGCCCAAGGTATTCGGCGAATCCACCATAACCGCTCGTAGGATCCATAATTATAATGGAATCGTTAAAAAAATCAGGATCAGCTTCGTAAAGCTGCTGCATCTTGAAACCTCCCCTGGACACGTAAGCTCCTATCTCTTGGGTGATCCTCTTAGGCATGACTATCCTACCTAGCTGCTTAATATCTTCCCACTGTCGTTTAGTGAGCCTACTAGCTAACGAGTTGTTCTTTTCACTAATACGGCTAAAATCATTACAATTAATGTCTGTCTCGATCGTCTTCCAAAGTGAGTTGTCCGACAACCATGGCCACATCGGTCTAATGTACTTGTTGGGCCTGTCCCACCCGACAAGGTAGTCATCCAACCCCCGGGCATCTACGAATTCATCCTCCAGACGCTGACGCTTAGCGGTGGGTTCATCAAATTGGCGAGCGATGTGCGCAGAATTAAGATCGCAAAGCGCCTGACTAAGCACGTTGTCGCGATGGAACAGGTCCTTTACAAAACTAGATATCGCATCAGCATAGTGATCAATAAAAGCTTCATTATGATTGACTTCACCTGAAAACCTATCAAATTTACTAAATATTCTACTCAACAACCCTTGCCTGAGAACTTTAGGTTCCACGCCTTCCTTAACCCCAATCATCCTCTTGTCTCGATTGGTCACTGAGTACCAATCTGTCAGTATCCTATTAATATCACAAGATATGTCTTTACTGCTAACACTACTACCTCTAAGATAGTCATCAGCCCTGCGCACAACATAGTCCAAGCCAACATCCTTAACAAATTTCTGGTGGGACTCGCACTTACTTATCTCTATTTTGTTATCCAAAACATCGATTACCACATTACAGTGGCAACCACAGCCTAGAGTACACATTTCGAAGCCGTTGCCAGTCCTGACAACTATTGTCATTGAGGCCCAATAGGAGCAGTGTGCCCACTGCTGCTTGAAAGAAACATTGCCGTCGAAGCTGATGTTTCCGACAGATCTACCTCGCAGAAACACATCACTACCGTCGGTGTCCTTGGGGTCTCTAGTTATCTGGATAGTCTTCCCCTTGATATCTGTATAAACCCCCGTCACCTGTATATGATTCACCCACTTGCTCAGAGATCTCCATAGCACCGGACTATCTCCATTAATTTGTAATGGCAATTCCGTCTCCCTATCAGGGCACATCACAACTGGGCTTCTAGCCCCAGCCTCGTACAGTGCTAATACGTAATAGGCTAGGCAAGCCCATTCGTCGGGTGACAGATGATCAGGGTGAGCAAGCCAAGCCTTCGGCACCGCACCACTGTCAGTACTTAACTGCACAACGTCACCAAAGAAACTATTGCCCGCCAACAATGATGCACCACCCAGTAGTAGCCCCGTGGCACGAGTATTTCACGAGAGTTCTATGCCATTCCTATTCAACCCCATCGGGCCCTCTATTTCATTCTTCATATCATCCAACTCGCAGTCCTGTTTACTAACAATAACTGCGGCCAAAACTGGGTGAACACTTCTAAGAGAATTCAACACCCTGGACAGCAGAGCCGAAGGCAATCTGAAGGCAAAGATGTAAACATCAAGTCCAACGTCCGCTGGTTTGAACACAAGACAAAAAGCAAAGTTGGACACACTGTAACCTGGAACCAAAAAGCGCCAACATTCTCATTATAGCTAACTTCACCAGAGAGGTCAAACCCTTTTCGCTTCATAGAAAAAGATCCTCCATCACATATGACTCCACAAGAGAAATTACTAACAATGGAGGATAGATCGTTGGTCGTTATCTTGATTGAATCAAAGGGAACATCTATTTTACTCTTCCAGCAACAAGATATGCCCTGTTTATTTTTCTGAATATAGTTCTTCATCAACAAAGGCGGCATGACGCCCGAAGTAACTTGAACTCCTAAACTCGCAGCGCGGTTGTCCTACAGTTCTTCCTCGCGACGATATCGCTAGAATTTATCGCCGTTTCTTTCGTAATAGAACTTCGCAAACGCGAGGCGCAGATGATCGGCGAACTGCGAGACTGCCGCGATGACTTCCGCACGTGATTCGCCCCGACGCGTACGCTAACGATTACGCGATCGAACGCCGACGAAAACAATACGATGTTCGGCGAGAGACACAGGATTCGAGAAACGCGAAGATACCGAATAGATTACTCTCCCGAAACGCGACTCCTCTTAGGACACTCTTTCGCACGTAATTTAAAGACGAAAACTCTCTCAAAATAATCTCGAAACCTCAAAGCATTCCCGAAACGAATGCGAGCTAATTATCGAGGACGGAACAGGAAGCGTTCGTCCTTTCGCGACGAAGGTCGAGCCGTCGCGCAACGAAATACCGAATGGATCACTGAGTGCGACTTACCGTTTCTCGTGGCGTTTTTCCGTTCTGGTTGTAATGGAACTGCTCCTGATAGAGCGTGCAGCACGGCTGGAGCTCGGGTGGACGATGTCCCAAACGCACGAGAACCTCAAACGGGGCACGTTTCTTTCGCGACGCAATTACTATTCGTACTTCGGAACACGATCTTAAAGGCGAATGCGACTCGGTGTTGCGATAGCCAGCGCGACAGTGATCCATCGATTTTCGGCAATCTAGCGGATCGAACTCGGTTCCCCCCACTCGACCGCTTTTCCGAATTGCCCATGGCGTGTTTCCACGGTGCAAACTCTATGGCACAGAAGCGTACCCTCTTCGCGCCCTAGGGCCCCGGACAGTCACAAAATTGGTCAAGGAGCCTATCGCTCTCTTGACCGGCGGAGGGGCTTCCTCTTCTTGGCTACGAGGGCACCGACCCCGGGGTAGCTCTCCCTTGACGGGGCGAGACGGAGTCAGGTCTTCCAGTCCGTCACCTTGGACGAGATGTTTAAGAGAGCTACTGTCCTGGCGGCGCCTCCGGTTTGTTTGCCGAGTATCCTCGCACCAAGCTCTAAATTCCTCGAAATCGGCCATTTGCTTTTCCGTCGGGCGCTTCCTGGCTGCGGGTCGTTTATTATATTCCCGGGACAACTCGGAAGATCGGTGGTTCCTTCTGCACGTCCCATATACTGCCCTGAAACTTGCCGTTCTCGGCACGCGCGACAGATGTCATTATGAGGTCCTCGATAATATCGGAATGTCTTAGAGGAGCGCTCTCGAATCTTGTATCGGTATCGTGTCCCGTTAGAGGGCGGTCCGGTCCTTTATCGCCCTCAAATATGCGCGGAATTAACGAAGAAGGGACGTCGCAAAAGTTGCAACGTCACAACACATACTGAACATTTTATCGAAATCAATTAAAATACACACGAGCTACAAGTGGTTCAAAATGGTGAAAATAGTAGTTTAACATGACTTTTGATCAGTTTCTGCTTGAAATCCACAGAACCGTACATCTTTCGATGCGTGTTGTTTTTTTCCTGCGTCAACCGATTTCGATCAAATATTCAGCATGAGTATGACTAACACATAGATCTACAAAACATATATGTATTTTAAATTTTCATTAAGGGCCCAAATAAAAAAGTTTACAGAAATGCCTTTTTCATTTTTGCATGTAACCTCCGAAACTATAATTTTTGGAAAATCTTTCTTGCATAACATTTCATAAACCAATGCTTCTAATTGATTTTAAAAAATCAGGTCGTTTGGTACAATTACAAAAAAGTTATTCTGTTATAAAGGGCGTTCGAATACTTTCGTGGTACACTGTAATTCAGATGATTCTTGGCTAGAACAGAATGAAAAAAGAATTAGCAACGTACGAAAAAATTGGGATCAGCTTGTAAATATGGAAAGCAAAATTCAACTCCTCTGTTTCCATTGCCAGTTGATGCTCGATCAACTGTCGACTCGGTATCTGCAAGAACTTGAGCCAGTTGTGCTTCGTTGTCCATCATCCTGTCGTCGACGAAGTAGTTCAGATGATTCTTGGCTAGAACAGAATGAAAAAAAAATTAGCAACGTACGAAAAAAATTGGGATTAGCTTGTAAATATGGGAAGCAAAATTCAACTCCCCTGTTTCCATTGCTAGCTGATGCTCGATCCTTGTTATCATATTGTAGGAATATTTTATAGGAACTCTCTCTCCTACGTCTTGAGTGTGGCGTATCGGGTTAAATAACTCAACTCTAACACTTTCAATACAGTCTCTTTATTAACTCTTCGCTCTCTGCTCGCAACTCGCAACTCTACTCGCTCTCGACTCTCACACTTCTGACCCCACAGCCCTTGCATTCGTTCCTTTTATCCATTTGCGTTCTTCTCTCTCGCACTCTCATTCTCTCTCTTCATCAGTCTCGCATCCATTCGGAAAAGTCAGTCGCTCACGTACGCCCTGCGCTTGGCACCCTAGCCACTTGACGCTTGTCGCTAAGACCCAAACACTCTTCTTTCACACCTCGGCCTAATCGGCCCAAACAGATTTCCTTTCATACAAGACCCAAACAAGTTGGCGTCACGATGTCGCGTCCACCGTCACTGTAAACATTCACACCAGTCACTCTAAACATCCACACCCCTACAATATACCACTGTGCCACACTTGTGGTGTATTCGTGACGAACAGTCTAGATGACTCGAAGCTGTATCGCTGTAACAGATCTAAAAGTACAATAAATGCGAAAATATAATTTACGCGTATCAATAGATTTCCACATCACCCATGAGGTACTATTGTCGATGCGTTTTTTTTTGTCAGTGGTATCCCCTGTAGGCCTATTCCACTGTGTCGCACACTGCGACGTTTCTGCACACTTATTTTAAAGTGTGCAGCTCGACGTCGCACAGTGGTCCGGATCGAAGAAGTTGGTGTCATTTAGCTAAAAAGTCAACTTTCTCATCGATTTCTAACAAAGGGCCTAGCAGACTAAGATAGGTGCAGCGGCCCCAGCCGCAATTTTATTGATATTGTGCGGAAAACAATGGTTTTAGGTTGAAAGATAACCCCCTAAAATTTTAAGTCGCTAACCCTTCGTATAAGGGTGATATGAGGGTAAATACCCTTAACTGTATCATTTTTTTTCTCGGTTGTTAATTAAGATATTCGGATAAAAAAAATACGAAAATACTCGAACTTACCTCTTTCATATCATACATTTTTTTCACCATTGTGATCAAATTATTAAGGGTAGAAAAAAATCATTTAATTTTTTAGGGGTGGGAATTGCAAGCAACCCTTCGAGTGACCACTTCCAAAAAATTCAAGAACAACGTTCTGTTGCTTATCTAACGTATAAAAAAGTTTCAAGATGGTCGGATTGGTGGAACATAGTTAAATATTGAAAAATAAATGAAGTTACGTCATTATAATGGTATAATGTACAGTGCAGTGTTTCTTACGCGACTCCAATTAATAATTCTTATCAGGATATTAAGTCCCTTCTTGATCAATTATTTCTTTTTAAACGCGACGCATCGTATTACATTCTGTTCTTATCTTTCCGAATTTATTGATAGACATTACGTAAGTGTAAATGAGAATTCTAGGAATCATATTATACATAGATTTATTCAATCTTCGTCACTATTTTCCTCAATAACCGGTACTGTATGTGTTACATCAAATATCTTTGTTAATATCTCCGATGGCTTTACAATTTTCGATTTAAATCGCCCATGAGACAAATAATAAATAATTGTAGCGACATGAGAACAGCAACCCACTGTTCTGTTGCCATTGGCACAGTCACATGTATACCGTTTAATAGCGGCATAACCAATCGAATGTGGTACATATTCAATGTAGCATTGATAACATTTCCGACTAATATGCCTCGAGGGAACTTTCACCCTTATAATATTACTAGATTCTTTTAAATATTCAATATTTAAAATGTTATCATCCTTCATTAATTCCGCGAGATAGCATACTGCCTGAGTTAATTGATATGTACCTGCAAATAATATTACATAAGTAGTATATAGTTTTATATGTGGTTATATTATACATATATAATACAATACGGTTAAATAATAGTGTTAAAGCATGTACTCTCTTACCTGTAAATAAGATTTTCAAATCTTTCTCAGTCATTTCCGGAAAATCCATTACAGCGTTGTCAGTTATTGGTGTAAATGGTTTTCTACGGCGACTTAATTGTTTTGCTTCTACTAACTCCTGAAGCGTGTTTGTTTCTAGCCGTTGTTTCTTCATATGATCAATGATTAGATCTGTAATTTCTGGATCGGTATCTAGTCTTTTACCAAATTCATTGTGTAGAAAGGATGCTATTTGACACAATGATTTAAGACGAGGTAGGAGTTTATTATCCATTTTGTGGTGGAATAAACGATATTTTTGTGCAATATCACCATGGACGGCTTCAACAACCCATCTTATTTTGGTTACAAAGCGTGATGAATTTGCTTCTGCTGTTGTCAGTTGTGCCCGATTTCCTTTACAAGCTGGCATTAAAACATTATATCCTTTACTTTTCAGATGTTCGACAACATCGCGAAAACCACGGTCCACAACGCAAATATCATTCGGTTGTAAAAGAGAACTTATTCCGTTAGGATCTTCTAATAAGATTTTCATGATTGATGCATCATTCATGGTACCATTAAATGGTCCTGCTGTGTCAATAACGTATCCATTTGTCGTACAAATTGTAAACGGTTTACATAATGATGTTTTCTTTTGTCCAGAATACGATTTCCTTTGATATACATTATTTTTACTCTTTTCATGTCTAACATATGTTCCGTCAAAAATTACTACTAATTGAGAATCTTATATTTCAAAAAGTTTCCTTGGCGCGTACGCTGTTTCATTTAAAATGAGATCGGCTCTAGATTTTGCATTTATTCCGAAGTGTTTTCCTAAAATATCCTTTTCAAATGCGGTAATTATTTGGTGGAAATATTCTGACACCTGTTGTGCATGTTGCAGACCGAATATATTTTTAATCATTGTATTAGAACAGCCACTTCTGAGTTTGAATAAAAATATAATTAATGCTTGTTTCACAGTTCGTGATTCACTGTTCCTCAAACTTTTCAACATGTTTTGTAGCTTTTCAATATTGTTCGAATTAAGACCAGTGAAAGCATGAAGTTGTTCCTCAGTTATGGAATCATTCGATATGTTATCAAATACAGAGGAATCCACATTCCGAGCCAACTGATCCAAAAACAAAGAAACTTCTCCAGCTTCTATTACACTATACATAGAATGGATACGTAAAGAGCAAAGCTCGTCAGTGTAAAATCTTTTTCTAATGATGTGTGTAGAGCAACACCGGTCGCCTTTCGGAATAAAAATCCTTTTTTGCGTAAACGCCTGGAGGCGTGCTTCTAAGGGTATGACAATCAGTTTCTTCGTTGATCGACATAAGATGCAGTATCTATGAGTCGATACTACTCTTTTAAATGGCAGTTCAATCTTACTTGTCAATTCGGGATCGTTTCCAGTTTGATTATCTGAATCTGTTGCAGAATCATTATTGTTGCTCTCAGTTCTGTGTTGGTTTTCTGTTCTGTGTTGGTTTTCTGTTCTATAAACAATTAATCGGCATTTGTTACAAACTGCAGATCCAACAGTCACAGTTCCATCACAGTAAGCCTGATATTTTGCCGCTTCATCTTCTGCAGATATCCTTTTTATTCTCCCAACACCTTTCTTTAAGGAGACATTACACTTAATGCACTTATTGACACTATTGCTCTCAGACATTTTGTACGTGTATGGATGGATTGGATCTATATTTTGACCTATCTCACACCCTTCAATTCTAACTTGGACACTTAAACCCGCGTTAGATAACAATTGAACTTCAAGTGTTTCAATAAATGTTCATGTATATCTTCTATAACGACCATACAGAGTTGCGACTTATAAGAAGTGTAGTATCCAGAAAAATGAATTTATTAAATCGATTACAGTGCGCAAAACAGACTGCTTGCGACGCGTAGCCACACGCATTATATTAGGAGTCCTCTCCTCTAATTCGCGATCGTCTATCATCTATTCGGCCGAGGATCGTCGATATTGCCTTATATGGTCAAAAAATGAATAAATGCCCATTCGAGATGTTCCGTCGTCTTGACAACGCATAACATACGGCGGACCGTCGAATGTTTCGAACAGCGGAGCGTTCTGGAACGTTCCTACAGAAGCATTACCAAAAACTGAGAATTCGAAAGGGAGGATATTAAGATTCCTAGAATTCTCATTTACACTTACGTAATGTCTATCAATAAATTCGGAAAGATAAGAACAGAATGTAATACGATGCGTCGCGTTTAAAAAGAAATAATTGATCAAGAAGGGACTTAATATCCTGATAAGAATTATTAATTGGAGTCGCGTAAGAAACACTGCACTGTACATTATACCATTATAATGACGTAACTTCATTTATTTTTCAATATTTAACTATGTTCCACCAATCCGACCATCTTGAAACTTTTTTATACGTTAGATAAGCAACAGAACGTTGTTCTTGAATTTTTTGGAAGTGGTCACTCGAAGGGTTGCTTGCAATTCCCACCCCTAAAAAATTAAATGATTTTTTTCTACCCTTAATAATTTGATCACAATGGTGAAAAAAATGTATGATATGAAAGAGGTAAGTTCGAGTATTTTCGTATTTTTTTTATCCGAATATCTTAATTAACAACCGAGAAAAAAAATGATACAGTTAAGGGTATTTACCCTCATATCACCCTTATACGAAGGGTTAGCGACTTAAAATTTTAGGGGGTTATCTTTCAACCTAAGACCATTGTTTTCCGCACAATATCAATAAAATTGCGGCTGGGGCCGCTGCACCTATCTTAGTCTGCTAGGCCCTTTGTATTACTTCCTAAATGTCTATCAACCTTGAAAATGAAAAAATTAATTCGGTTTACCAAGAATTGTAATTAGAACGAATACTTAAAGCGTAGACATTTAGAGACAGTACTTTTCACTAAGAAAATTGACTCTCTTCTTCGAGGTGCCCTGTTCACATCACTTAATATTTCTTATTTGTTTTTTGTTTACGATGAAGAGCACTCTTTTGTGATACAAAATTAACATCGACACTAAAAGTTATTGCTCACAATATGTTAAAAGTTAATACTCAATGAAATAAAAAAATTGGCCAAATTTTTTACATTTGACTAGGAATATCTACAGGGTCATAAAAAGTCACGGTTTATAACAAATTGGATCATTTTCAGTATTCTTTCCCGTATATAATCCTGCAAAAATCTTGTCCTACCTCGTCCTACCTTGCAAGTTATCAACGTTCAAAGCTGTCAATGTTACTGCGCGACGCGTTTCGCTTGCGTAAAACAGGCTCGTATGACTGATCGAATGTTCCAAATATGAACGTTTCTGCAATAACATTATAAGAGATAAATAGAGTAAAGATATATATATACATACAGGGTGTCCCACCCGATTTCGACATTTTGATTTTCTCGCTATTGTTACTCGTAGCAAAAGATGTTTCAGCAGAGGCTCGAACGGTATCGAGTGGGGCATATTTTGATGTTATGAGTTTTTTCGTGAGTGGACGCGTAAAGGTCATATAAAGGTCAACTTTGTTTTTTTTAATGGAATGAGGTATTTTTGAATACATCAATCGATGCAGCTGGACATTCGTTATAAAAAAGTACTAACCATCAGGAGATATTTCAATTTAAATAACTCTAAAATAGCATTACTGTCGTACTAACATTAAGACGTTAGTGTTTACTTACTTGTGTAACGTCATAGTACACACGACAGTAATGGTATTTTAGAGTTATTTAAATTGAAATATCTCCTGCACTACTAACTTTTCGACATACATAGGTTAGTACTTTTTTATAACGAATGTCCAGCTGCATCGATTGATGTATTAAAAAATACTTCATTCCATTTAAAAAAACAAAGTTTACGCGTCCAGTCACGAAAAAACTCATAACGTCAAAATATGGTCTACTCGATACCGTTCGAGCCTCTGCTGAAACGTTTTTCGCTACGAGTAACAATAGCGAGAAAATCAAGCTGTCGAAATCGGGTGGGACACCCTGTATAAATTAACTTCCGACAGGCACTTCTATTTAAAAAAATATAACGAAACGAATGATGAGAATTTCTTAGCCTTCTCGCAGCATTTATTTCTATTGTTAAAACCTTGTGCAGCATTTGAAAACTCTTCTGTTTCGAAAACAAACAACTGTTTACGTTGTTCCTTTTTTTTCCTCTTTGTCAGCATTCAGTTGAAACAGTTCTGATGAAGAGAGCACAGCATTCAAGAGCTATATCACAAACACTTTTTATATGTATATTTAATTATTATATTCTAGTTTTGTTACGTGTTGTTCAGTTTAAGTTTTGTTTTTCATTGTTTACGTTTTGTTTTGCATAGTTATATAGTAATTATTATATATATAGTGGTTAGTGATTAGTTTTGTTTATTTTTAACTTCTGTTTTCGTTTACATTTATATTTGGTAAGTATGATAATACCTTAACATTTGCACAATTAGTTTTTTCTGTATTCAGAATTTTCTTCTTTATCATTCAGATATCTATTATCGAAAATGGAAACTTTTTGTACGAATAAGGATTTAGTCCTTATATTACGAAATTCGTCAAAAGACATGACCGATTACAAATTTTTAGTTACAAAAATATGTGAAAAAATTAGTTTTTCTGCAAAAACTACTAATGCATTAAAATCATATATGAAGAAATTCACTTGGAATTTAAAACAAAGATGGGTACAATCAGCTTACGTAGAAGCTAAATTTCTAAAACGAAATGAGAAATGGTTGGAAAACGATTTCATTTACCCAAGTGTAATGTTAGCAGAAATTCCGTCAACTTCGACTACAAGGCAAAGGCAAACACTTAAAAAACAATCAAAATCTATTGTTCAGATACACAAGGGGAAGAAGTTATTTTCACAATGCAGTAAAGCGGAAAGGATACGCAGGGCTCGATCTTTAGTAAATAATTTTTCTCTAGAGGAATTAGTCAATGCAACGAAGTTGAGCTTTCATAAACACGGAATGCATCATAAGTCTCGTTTACTTCAACACCTATACGATACCCCATGTAATCAGCATCTTGAAACTTCTGTGAAAGCAGGAAACTCAAGAAAGCAAAAGATGTTTACAACAGAGACGGCATTGCACATCTTTATAAAAGCACAATTCACGAAACAACAATACATCTTTCTTAGAAATGAGTTAATAATATACAAAAACAATCTATGGCCATCATATTCTCAATTATTGGAAGAAAAAGAAAAATGCTACCCATCAAAAGATGCAATATACATTTCTGAAAATTCTGCCAAAGTAAAAGTGCAAAGCTTACTGGACCACACAACTTCGCGGATATTACAAAGTTTGAATTATTCAATTAATGATGCACGGTTAATATTAACATGCAAATGGGGTTGAGATGGAGCTGCAGGACAACCAAGATACAAACAAAAATATACAGACCAGAATATAAGCAACGACGATGATGCTGTGTTCATTTCCAGCCTAGTTCCACTACGATTACATAATAGATTAAGTTCTGAAATTTTGTGGCAAAATCCCCGACCTTCGTCGCCATGGTTCTGTCGACCAATTAAATTCGAATTTGTTAAGGAAACTAAACAAGTTGTCGAGAAGGAAGTAGATGCTATAAAGAGCGAAATACAAAATTTAAGACCACTTAAAATAAATAATGTGGAAATAGAGTATGCTATGGTTTTTACTATGGTCGACAACAAAATTTGTAATATTGTAACCAGCACTACATCTGCAATGCGATGTTACATTTGTAACGCGAAACCGACCGAGATGAATGACTTGCAAGTCATAAATTCTAAATTATGTAACAGCAATAATTATTGTTTTGGTATCTCATCACTTCATGCCTGGATACGTTGCTTCGAATGCTTGTTACATATATCATACAACCTACCCTTCAAGAAATGGATAGCAAAAACACCAGACATGAAGAAAATACGAACAGAAAGGAAAGAATATATTCAGAAAGAATTTAAGGAGAAGACAGGATTGCTGGTTGACTATGTCAAACAAGGTTGGGGTTCGTCCAATGACGGAAATACCGATAGACGATTTTTCCAAAATGAAGCAGTCTCGGCCGAAATTACAGGAATAGATATAGATTTAATCAAAAGGTTCCACATAATATTACAAGTGATTTCCTCCCATTACGAAATAGATAGTGAAAAATTTGGAAGGTACACACAGACCACAGCGGAATATTTCGTCACTCACTATGGCTGGTATTTTATGCCAGCCTCTGTTCATAAAATACTTATGCATGGCCAAGAAATGGTTAAACACGCATTGCTTCCCATCGGTCAGCTCTCTGAAGAAGCACAGGAAACCAGACATAAAGATTTTAAACAATTTAGAATGAAAAATACAAGGAAAATGTCAAGATTATGCACAAATAAGGATACATTATTGAGATTATTGTTAACATCTGACCCGTACATGTCACAATTAAGAATAACATGTAAAAAAAATCCTAAAATACTGAATCCTGAGGCAGTAGAATTATTAATTAACTAATGCAATCGATCATCATACATCATCACGAAAGACAAATTATGGTATGTTTATTTTATTAGCTTACTTTTTTATTTGTGGTAATATTGACTGAATATAATGTTAGTACTATTTTAGTCGCAATATGTATTTCATTACGATATCTCTAATAGTTCAAAAGTTATAACAAAATGACACGAACTTCTTCGATCCGGACCACTGTGCGTCGGTCAGTAATAATTTTACTGTCATATTTATAAATAATTTCTCCCATTGCTGATGGAATCAGCGATTCTGCACACTAACTTTCGAGTGTGCAACTCGACGTCGGTCAGTTACAACTGAAAATTCTAATTTTTACATGTCCATGTATTTCAAATTCTCCATGTATTTCAAATTTCAAATTTCTCAAAGAGTTTAGCCGATGTCCTATTCCTTTTTGTACAATTTGCCATCGTCGCATATGAAAATAGTCTTTCTACGGGTGCGGGCGACGGAACGGGTGTATTATACTTACGGAATATGTTTTTTATGTGGGTATATTTATCCAGGACTGACAAATCTCTGCACTCGTCTTCAAAAAAATGTAGAATCTGAAAATATAATTAGAAAATGGAAAATTAGGATTTCATATTATGTGAAAGAAATTTTTTGACCAACCTCTAACAATGCTTTTGACGAATAATCCGGGACTTGTTCCGTGTCAGTGCTTTCTCCAAAATAGTAGAAGTCTTCGGCCGATGTTGATGGCGTTGCTGCTGCAGCAATTACCACGTTTTGCTTCTTCATTTCTTCTACTACTGCACCCTTCAAATTCTTTATTAAGATGACCTGCCCGTCCTGTGCACAAGGAAACTACCGATTTTTGAAGTATGGGTGGCTCAAGGCTGCTTTGCCGCACATGTGGATTCTTCCGATGAAAACGTTAGTAAATGTTGAAATCATTTCTCTAGGCTTGCTAATAGCGAGGCACTAATTACATTGCAAAATCTCCAATTGGTTGCACTCAAAATACGTAATTTCCTTCTCAAGGAAATTAAACATGGCACGAGGTTCCCATAGCATATGTTTTTATCGCCTTGTAATATATCAATCGCTTGTGCGATAGGTGCCGTGCATTTTAAATGCTCTTCAATATATAAAAGCTCATTGTCTTTTAACATATTTTTTAGCCCCAAAGCTCTCGCAATTTCAATAAATTTGGGTTTCAGATCTACTATTTGCTGTAGAGCATCGTACAGCGAGTTCCACCGAGTGTCCCCCGGTCTTTTCAATATGTGGCCGGTTACGTTTTTAAATATTTCTGAAGACTTCGGTCGATTGCAAAGTTTCCACAATGTATTGCACTTTTGCATGACCTCCGTTTGCAGTACTGCCACTTGCTCCGTCATCCTTATCGTTTGCGCCAGGTCGCTCGTGACGCACAAATGCAGTGTATGCACAGCGCATCGAATGTGCCTGGGTAACACATCATCTGGAACTGTGTTTACGATTCCTTCTTCTCTTTCTTCTTCTATTTCTTCTTCATCATCTTCTTCTACTTCTATTCCGGTTTCTTCTTCTTCTTCGATCACACCTTGACTGTTTCAATTTCGTCTATTCCAATACAATTTCGTTGCACACCAAAAGTGTTAAATGCTTTTACGAAATTGCTGGCATTGTCGGTGACAGTCGCCACAATCTTCCCTGTATCTAAGATGAAATCTCGATGGATACAATGCAGCAAGTTTTGTAAGCGATCGTAGGAATGCGTCCCGCAAAATTGCCGACATGCTATAGCTGCAGATTTTCTCTCGTAATTGTCAGCTATCCAATGGACAGTTACTCCCAGAAAACTGCGGTGTTTTCCACTCCAAATATCCGCTGTCGTACATAGGTATGCATTGGTGGACAAATCTGATTTTATTTTCTCCGTCATCTCAACATACAGTCTGTCGATACGGCGACCTATTGTTCGTCTACTAATATTTTTGACTCTATTGGCCATGTCAAGATTTTCAAATATCCGTCTGAAACGAGGACACTCAACAGCTTGGACAGGTATCATTGCCTCAATGACGAATTCTGCCACGTCCATCTCGAATCTCTCTTGCGATTTCGCACCACGATGGACAGCATTCTTCCGTTTCGCTTGCGATATATCATTTAGATATTCTAAATATTCCACTTGGTGTTTCCGTTTTAGATGGGAGATGAAATTGGAGGTGGAAGACCATTGGCCTTTAATTTCCTGCACAGTACAGCATAAATTACACCGTGCAGTCGCGTTAGTTCCATTACTTTTATCATGTACTATGCTGTAGTATCTTCCTCTCAGAATAGCTGGAACTGCAGCAGGTATCGCTGAGGATTGCTGTGTTCCATCTTCACTGACGAACGAGTTGTTTCCCATGTCGAAAGCACTTTCTTCGCTTGAACTCATGGTTCACTGTTCAATACACTGTCACGGAACAGACACAAAACACTTATTCACTTATTCCTACCACTCTAACACTAACTGTATTTAGTCCTTTAGCTAATATTATGTAGATGATTGCATAAGCTGTATGCACGATGGTTAAAAAACAAATTCTTTTTAATAAAAGAAAAAAAAAGGTGACTAATAAAATTGACTAATAAAACTTTAATCTTTAAAATTTAACCAGCGAATTTTATTTTCAAATCGGGCACGATCTTATGCAATCATCCGCGCGCGATATTAAATAATAAACTATTATTAAAAGCTTATATAAAGTAAAATAACAAGCTCTTCTGTACTCTCCGAGTGAATGCTTGCTAGAAACTGATTCGCAATTTTCTTCAAAACGGCTCAACACAACACAAAAACAAATGCCAAACGCAACAAAAGAACGTAGAGAACAAACGCGACAAGACAATTTTAAAATCAAACGCTACACGATGACAAATGCAAAACGCGACACGAGAGCAACGTTCGAAAGAACGAACGTGACGACCAGAGGCAGATATCCCTATTTTTAACCAACTTCGAAAAAGGAGTAGGATACTCAATTCGATCTGTATGTGCCTTTTTTCGCTTTCTTTCTATGTATGTACACCGATTACTCCGATGGATGGACCAATCAGTGTAGGATATATCTCCCGATTGGTCCCTTGATAAAAAGTGTGAAATAAAAAAATTTTGTAAAAAAAAATTAAACCGACTTCGAAAAAACGCACGAAATAGTATAAAATAATTTCCATTTAATTTATGTGAATACATGCTTTCACATATTAATGTATATTCTCTTCCCACCTACTGATTTCCAAGCCCACCATATTCCAATGAAATCATAATCAGCAACATCTGTCATTTGGAAAATTTTTAATTTTGCACCGCCTCCGAAAAGATTGTATTGCATTTAAGTTCGTGTGTATTCACATAAATTAAATGGAAATTATTTTATACTTTTTAGTACGTTTTTTCGAAGTCGGTTTATTATTTTTTACAAAATATTTTTATACATGTATCTAAAATGTAAATACACGTGTACACGTGTAGTAAACGCGAATCCGCTTCAAATAAATCTTGGAATTATTAGGTCGGAAAGAAAGTTCTTCCTGTTTTTGTTATTTTGATTATAGTTAAAAACCGCAAGAACTTTCTTTCCGACCTAATACTTTTGCTAGCTCGAATAAACGATGACGAGGCCGACGAGGCCCAACCAGCACCAAACGTCAAAGACCCAGCGACTAACAAACGGCATATGAAGGGGTTTTCAATAAGGACATGACAACTTTAAGTTTAAATAAAACACAGAAAACTTGAAATATCGGGCTGAAATTTATTAGAGTTGTAGTACACATGTTACAATTATGTGTGGAATTCGATGTCGTTCATATGACCTCAACGGGCACGACGGCAGCAATCGATACTTTGAATCCAATTTTCAACTACTCTCCCACACATCAGCCGGAATGTTGGTAATTGTTCAATATTGTTCCTGAGATCGTCTAACGTCGTTGGATTTTTTCTTGTGGGGTTACCTTAAATCGAAAGTTTACACCAACCATCCAACGACGTTAGACGATCTCAGGAACAATATTGAACACGAAATTACCAACATTCCGGCTGATGTGTGGGAGAGTAGTTGAAAATTGGATTCAAAGAATCGATTGCTGCCGTCGTGCCCGTGGAGGTCATATGATCGACGTCGAATTCCACACATAATTGTAACATGTGTACTACAACTCTAATAAATTTCAGCCCGATATTTCAAGTTTTCTGTGTTGTATTTAAACTTAAAGTTGTCATGTCCTTATTGAAAAACCCTTTACATATGTGCAATGTAAGCAGACGGGGAATCACGCACTAATATCTACAACTAGCCCATTGGTGAATAAAAATATTTTATTTAAAATCTATTGAACATCGTAGAATGTAGAGAGTACTATCAGAATAGAAGGAAAAAAGGAAAATGGAAGAAATTAAGGTAGAGAAATTATATATTTATATATTATTTAATTTTAAAAGTTACATAACATTTTTTTGATAGGTTATAAAATGCATAAAATCTGCAGTCTACATACTCTAATTACACACACTTTAAATCAGAATAACTTTTTTATGAATAAACCAAACGACTTTAATATCTCTGTAAGGCTAGAAGAATTAATTTAGTAAATGACGTCTACAAAATATGTTGAAAAAATGCATCTGGTCAGAATTGTGAAAAACAATAGTAAAAATTGATTTTTACGACTTTCTCAGCTGGGTCAATGACGAAAATTGAAAAAATGTGTTTGGTCAACTCGTACAAATTATACAGGGTGTCTCAAAATTAACTCCGGAGCCGAAAATGAGAGGTGCCTGAGATCATTTTAAGCGACATTTTCCTTTGAAAAAATGTCGTCCGCGGCTTCGTTAACGAGTTATTAACGAAAAACACGAACCAATCAGAGCGCGAGCTAGACGCGTGCAGCCCAGCGCGCCGGCGCGGCAGCCTAGTGTCGGTGGCACGCCGCGATGTCGCAACGAACAAAAGTTTCTCGATGATGTGAATCCTCGCCAATTTCGATAAGCTTTGGATATGTTGTCAATACCATGATTCTGAACAACATTTTCCTTTACAGTTTCTGTTGATCGGCTTTAGTTTACGATATTATTGTAAAAATTTGTAATTGTAAATCGATCGGTGTACTATTTCCTATCCGATTTCGATAAGCTTTGGATATGTTGTCAATACCATGATTCTGAACAACATTTCCCTTTACAGTTTCTGTCGATAGGCTTTAGTTTACGATATTATTGTAAAAATTTGTAATTGTAAATCGATCGATGTACATACTATCTCCTCGCCGTTTCCGATAAGCTTTATTTCAAAGGAAAAAGATATGGTATGGTATGGTATGGACATGATATTTGGTCCCCTCAGGGTTTCAAATTCATTTACCAATCCTCTCCTTTTTCCACTCTCACCATCGCCTTTTCAACGGGACCTACTGTTTATGGTGGGTTCCGAACCACCTTTTGCCAACAACACGTGAAAAACACCCCGGGTGGGTCACTTTCCGGTTTTTGACCAGACGGTCACCCATCCTAGTGCCGGTCACGTTCCACGTTGTTTAACTTCGGTGATCTAACGAGAACCGGTGCTTTCAACGGGACTACGGTTGTTGGCTCGGAAAAAGATATTTAAAACATCGAATTTCTAACATATTTCAAAATCATCGAAATCGGTGAGGACCCACATCATCGGCAACTTTACCCGAACGATAGAAGAAGCACAAACTTATTGAATTAAAAACTCGCTTATTCAGCCGTAAATCCATTTGACTACCACATACAATAACCACCACACTTTCATATAATTGTTGAACTCGTAGCACACTTTTATCACTTTTATCGACTGTATCGATAGTGAACGAAATTACTTACTCCGACGCAGAAAGAGTTCGATGCTCTTCGCGATGCCGCGCGAAACTGTGCTCTCCCAGCGTACAATGTATTCGATGAAGGCGTCGTTTAAAACAAATGAAATCGTTCCCAAGGAGATATTGATTTTTCGAGAATCATATGGCATTGATTTTTCAATCATATGATTCTCGAAAACACCGATTCTCGACGAACGAACGATGCCATGGACGAGATATCTCGTGTATCCTTATCACTGATATAACGTGCTATTATCCATCCACAGCATCGTTTCTTCGACATCGCGGAAACGAGATATGTCGTCGATTGTAGTTCCGATATGAAATTTTTTAAAAATTAAAGCTGAAACTTTGCAGAACACGGGAAAAATAGGGAGATTGTGGTACGAACGTTTTTTAACCTTGAGAAAATTCGTTAAACTTGCACAATTTCGAAAAAATTGTGGTTTTTCCAATACCACGCGTGGAAAACATTTTTCTGAACATGCTGTACTTCATTTCCCGTAGATTTTTTCACGCTGATTTCAAATCTGGTCTCAAAATTTTTCTACGACCTCAGGATATTGCAAAATAGATTTCTTGAAATTCTACATGTTTAACGAATTTTCTCAAGGTTAAAAAACGTCCGTACGACAATCTCCCTATTTTTCCCGTGTTCTGCAAAGTTTCAACTTTAATTTAAAAAAATTTCATCGCTCTACCTCATTTCTATCGAAAGTTCTTTGATTTTGTCTCCGATTTGGACGAAAGGTCCCACTGTGCGGCGTTCTAGCCTCTTCGACGGACAACATGCAGCCGAATATTGCAAAACCATTGCTCACAAACGTAAAAATAGGACTTTTGAGAATGGTCGCATCCTAGATTGATCTTTCGTCTAGTGATTTTGACTACTAAAAAACCCCGTCTTTGCATTATTGAGAAATCAGAAGTCTAATCCCGGACCCTTGCAGTCCTCGCGTACGTTTACGTGGTCTAGCGGTGTGTGCACTCATTCACAGTCACGCGTTCCGTACTAGACGACTCCCTTAAGGATTTTCATAATTTCCAGTGTCGAAAATTTTCAATTTTGCGCCGCCTTAGAAAAGATTGTATCGTATTTAAGTTCGTGTGTATTCACATAAATTAAATAGAAATTATTTCATACTTTCTAATTTTTTCGAAGTCGGTTTAATTTTTTTTTATAAAATTTTTAATCAGTCCTTTTCACAGTCGCACAGGGACTACAATCGACGAGATATCTCGTTTCCGCGATGTCGAAGAAACGATGCTGTGGATGGATAATAGCACGTTATATTAGTGATAAGGATACACGAGATATCTCGTCCATGGCATCGTTCGTTCGTCGAGAATCGGTGTTTTCGAGAATCATATGATTGAAAAATCAATGCCATATGATTCTCGAAAAATCAATATCTCCTTGGGAACGATTTCATTTGTTTTAAACGACGCCTTCATCGAATACATTGTACGCTGGGAGAGCACAGTTTCGCGCGGCATCGCGAAGAGCATCGATACGAGTGATAAAAGTGTGCTACGAGTTCAACAATTATGTGAAAGTGTGGTGGTTGTTGTATGTGGTAGTCAAATGGATTTACGGCTGAATAAGTGAGTTTTTGATTCAATAAGTTTGTGCTTCTTCTATCGTTCGGGTAAAGTTGCCGATGATGTGGGTCCTCACCCATTTCGATGACTTTGAAATATGTTATAAATTCGATGTTTTAAATATCTTTTTCCTTTGAAATGAAGCTCATCGACATCGGCGAGGAGATAGTATGTACATCGATCGATTTACAATTACAAATTTTTACAATAATATCGTAAACTAAAGCCGATCGACAAAAACCGTCAAGAGAAATGTTGTTCAGAATCATGGTCTTGACAACATATCCAAAGCTTATCGAAATCGGACAGGAAATAGTACATCGATTGATTTACAATTACAAATTTTTACAATAATATCGTAAACTAAAGCCGATCGGCAGAAACTGTAAAGGGAAATGTTGTTCAGAATCATGGTATTGACAACATATCCAAAAATTATCGAAATCGGATAGGAAATAGTACATAGATTGATTTACAATTACAAATTTTTACAATAATATCGTAAACTAAAGCCGATCGACAGAAACTGTAAAGGGAAATGTTGTTCAGAATTATGGTATTGACAACATATCCAAAGATTATCGAAATCGGATAGGAAATAGTACATCGATCGATTTGCAATTACAAATTTTTACAATAATGTCGTAAACTAAAGCCGATCGACAGAAACTGTAAAGGGAAATGTTGTTCAGAATCATGGTATTGACAACATATCCAAAGCTTATCGAAATTGGCGAGGATTCACATCATCGAGAAACTTTTGTTCGTTACGACATCGCGGCGTGCCACCGACACTCGGCTGCCGGCGCGCCGGGCTGCACGCGTCTAGCTCGCGCTCTGATTGGTCCGTGTTTTTCGTTAATAACTCGTTAACGAAGCCGCGGACGACATTTTTTCAAAGGAAAATGTCGCTTGAAATGATCTCAGGAACCTCCCATTTTCGGCTCCGGACCTAATTTTGAGACACCCTGTATAATTTATACGAGTTGACCTAACACATTTTTTCAATTTTCGTCATTGAGCCAGCTGAAAAGGTCGTAAAAATCAATTTTTACTATTGTTTTTCACAATTCTGACCAGATGCATTTTTTCAACATATTTTGTAGACGTCGTTTACAAAACTAATTCTTCTAGCCTTACAGAGAAATTGAAGTTGTTTGGTCCATTCATGAAAAAGTTATTCTTCTCTCTCTTATATGATAAAGTTACATATTTGGCTGCAGATTAATATAGTTATATATTGGGCCCCCTCTGCCCCTCCAGCCGCTCCCACGGCCGAAGCCTCGTATGCCCCCACGGCCAAAGGCTCGCCCGCCCCTACGGCGGAAAAATCGTGTTCCTCGTCGGCCGCGGTCCCCTAGCTGGCGATAGAGATCACTGCGCACCACGCGCAGTAATCGCTTCTCTCTAAAAAGTATAAAAAAATATATATAATTAAAAATAACACATATGTCGAGCCGTGTCGAGTGCCCGCACTCGCACTGAACTCGGTTCAAATACTCTAGCGTGCCTGCAGACTGCAGGCCTATTAGTAGGAACATAAAGTAACTCGGATTAATATCCGGACTCGCTAAACAAGCCGAAAAATTTTTAAATATTGTACTATACGATTTGAACTTTTTTGGGAAGCTAAAGCAATTGGTTACTACAGGATGTGAACAAAATTTTTTTTCAAAAATTGCAATTAACCGAAATTGTAGAAAAAATACTAAAAATTGCATTTTACAACTTTTTTATGTATGTGTGGGCTTATATTGAAAATATAAAGTGTACGTTTCGTAGATCTGTGTCAATTAAACATATTCTGAAAATTTCGTCAAAATCAAAACGTTTAAAGATAGTAAAAATGTCAGATTTTCACGATTTTCGGCCTCTAACTGCTGTTACGAGCCAGGGCCGCGAGTAGCACGAGTGGCCGGCGAAGGGTTATAAACCCAGGAAAATGGTATCAATTTGTTAGTTAAGGTACGCGGACGAACCCAATGCGAAATTGGGGAGCCGCTAGGAATGTAGACAGTGAGGACGAACCTGATGCGAAATCAGGGAGCTGCTGGGAAGGTGAAACTTCGTGAACGAACCCAATGCGAGATTGGGGAGTCACTAGGAAATGACGCGCAGACGAACCCGATGCGAAATCAGGGAGTCGCTAGGATAGTTAGTAGACCTCGTAACTAATATAATCTAAATGATACAACCCGAGCGGTAAGGTTGTATCGTGTGGGAACGTTCAATTACTATATAAGGATTTTGGACGATAATTATAGGTTCAATGAACTTGCTCTAATTACCAATAACACAAATATATTCTACTTATAAAAGTCTGTAGTACAAGTGTGTATGTGTCGCGATTGGAAATGAGAGAAAAAGATATGAAATGTGAAAGAAAGAATTTACCTAAACTACGGTGCTCGGTTTTCACGCACTGGCCATGCGGGGGACTCGGAAACAACTTCAACACTGACCAATAGACTATAAACCGAACAAACGGAATCTATAATGTTAGACTTTGATCCGAAAGGTACTTTAGCCCGATCTCGTTAGAAGTTAACTTTCCGAAATGCAGCACGACGTGACGCGATACGTGTCTACTGCAGTACTAACCCCCGAGAGTGAGAAACTAAGGGTTTATATACCCCTACAATGAATAGAATACTTTGTTCATTATCTAATCGCGCTTAGAGATTAGGGCTTAGGGCCAGACTCTCATTTTTTGTCACTTCTAACGAAATCGGGGCCAGAGCTCGGTCCTAAATCAAAGGGTTCGAAAGGTTATCTAGGACGCTTCCCGCCAGAGACGATCTGGAAGAGATTCCTGTGAGAAACGAACGGAATATATTCTCTATCCGTAACACTGCAATAAATCTAATGCCTGTCGTTTTTTCTCGGATCAACCGATTTCGATGAAACTTTCACAGCACATATAATCGACACAGATTTATAGAACGTATTTTTTAATTTTTCAATATAGGCCCACATAAAAAAGTTGTAACATGCAACTTTTCGTATTTTCTCTACAATTCTGACCAACAGCAATTTTTGAAAAAATTTCTTTTCACGTCCTGTAGTAAACTAATTGCTCTAACTTCCCAAAAAGTTCAAATAGTGTAGTATAATATTTAAAAAGTTATCGTCTTTTAAAGATCGTCCGAATATTAATCCGAGTCACTTTATGTAATTTCGATAATTGTGCATAAAAGGTTACACCTCACCGATTTCGATGATTGTTTAATTTAATTAATTGTTTAATAAAGCATTAGTTTTAGAACGTATATAAGTTTTATCAAATTTGGTGAGGTGTAACCATTTATGCACAATTACTGTAATTTCCGTAACTCACCATCAGGTCGCTTCTCTGCGTCGCCGATCCCGGGGCCGTCGTCGTCGGTGCTGTCGTCGCCGGTACCGGGGTCGTCATCGCCGATACCGGGGCCGCGCCGGGGCCGTCGTTGCCGGTACCGAGTCCGTCGATGTCGGGGTCGTCGTTGCCGGTGCGGAGGCCGTCGATGCCGGTGTCGAGGCCGTATTTGCCTGTGCTGCAGCCGACGATGCCGGGGCCGTCGTTTCCAGGGCCGTCGATGCCGGTGTCGAGGCCGTATTTGCCGGTGCTGGAGCCGACGATGTTGCTAGCTTTCCATCTTTGTTGTGAACAAATACAAAATAATGAAATATTATCACACAGTACAGTGTTCACTCGATAAATGTCCAAAATATCTGGCAGAGGTGTAATCATAATTCTCGTCAGGTACATCGGTGTGAATGTGAGACCAAGAAGACCATTACTAAAATCCAATAACAATCTGACTTTCACCAACATATTCGTGGCATTTTGCTAATGCAAATGATACCAAATATGATATAATTCCGATAATACTTACTTGTGTAATGAAAGAAGAAAGTTTCGGGCGCAAGGAAAAAACACGGAGAATCGTAATGTTACGCGCCGACACAGTTCAAAGCTCGAAACTTTCATCGTTCATTACACAAGCATCATCGGAATTATATCATATTTGGTATCATATTACTTAGAAAAATTCCACGAATATGTTGATGAGAGCCTCACAAAAAAAATAATGAAAAATAAAGAACTCTCAATTATAACTCGCAATTATATATTAATTAATAGGTCAGCTATTTTGGATATTTATCGAGTAAACAATTAATAAATTTATTTGGGACGAAGATTTGTAGAGTACTTACTGTTAGTGAAGAAAGTTCAGTCAAAGGTGGTCAAAGGAACGAACACCTACTTATACGACGACTATGCAGAGAATGCGTTCCTCGTGATCGACGTCGACCACGAAACCTCTGCCGATCGTCTTTTGTCAATCGCGCCAGATCGCCTCGGACCAATCAACGGAGGGAACCACTACAGCCCTGCTGCAGGCAGTTGTGAGACATCGTCCAAGATGTCTAGCGAATGCGCGGCGATTTTAAAAAAATCTCGAAAGGATAAAATTTTCGAAAAGATTGGATAGCTTGAACACCCCGTAAAATATCGGTACTTTCCTGTCAATGTAATTTCCCCGGGCTCCGCTACACACTGTTCGAAAACGCCGAAAAGCTGGCCAAGCATTAAAAACACTAGATGAACACTAAAAACCTTTCTAAAAATACTGTGTACTAAGGTTTTTGAGGTCGCTGATCACAAATATAATACTAAATTTGCATTTTAATTAACCGATCGTTAAGAAAAAATTAAATTTTGATTAAAAAGGGCCAGGGCCAGAGCCCTAAGTGGGCAACTGATTTTCTGTTTCGCCCCTGCTGATCGTCCTTCCGCGCTGTTTAATAAAACTGTTTAAAAACGAATTCTCCAGCGTTTTCAGTCATTGAGATACCAATTCCCAACAAAGTGAAACATCAATGTTTTAAACAAATGTTCATACATCACAAGAAGTTTATATTCTTATAATAGTAAGGTGTACAAATATAAGAGAGAATAGTAACATAAATGATAAATACTTTTCTTAATCTATTTATTTATATGAAGTCTCATCCTGTGCATTTGAATCAATGCACTGACATGAAATGCCCATCGTATTCACATACTTTCATACGATACCCGGTCTCCAGCACAAATCTACTAAATATTTTACGTCGCGTTTACGCGACCCGTGCGTCACTCAAAATGAAACAAAAATAATTACTAATAACACCAATTTAGCGGTATTAGTAAAAACATAAAAATTTATATAATTTTCAATATAATTAATCAATACAGTTTCGATAGCATCATAGAACTCTCAATTTATAAATATTCATGTATCGACACTGAATTTTCAATTTTTATTACAAAATTGGGCAGAAGTTTAGTATGGTGACAACGCCTGCAGTGGTGGAGATTAGGCGTGTATGGTGAGGGGGGAGGAGGGTAATACGAAACCGAAAGAATTATTGTGCGGAAATGAACGGTTGCCGAGATATTTGAAAAAAACTATAATTATTTAAACATTCTATAACTATATAAGTATTCCTCCGATTTTGATGAAATTTAAATATGTTATATATCTACACATCTGGGACAACTTTTTCCTTTGCAAAAACGTCATCCGCGGCTTTGTTTAGGAGATATTTGTTTAGAAAAAATTTACCTATCATTACTGTGTCATTTTCTACCTTACCGACACAACATTTTGTACTTTAAAGTGGGCTATTATTTATTATTTTATTTATTATTTTATTGGTAATTATACAGAAAAGTACTGCCCACTCCGATTTTGATAAAATTTTAATATGTTATAGATATTGACATTTTGAACAACTTTTTCCTTTTCAAATATAGGGGGGTCGCTTTTAGTTTTCGAGATATTTGTAAAAAACTATCGCGAATACTGTATTGAATTTTTCGTATTTCTCTACACGCTCCGCTGCAACGTAAACCTGATTCGGTGCGGCGTTTGTTTACATTTCGACTCTGTAGAAATGAGGTAGAAAACGGGAGGGTGGAAAGAGCCTGCTGACACCACACACACCCACCCAGTGCTTAACACGCACCCAGTGTTCTAAAAAGAAGGTTTCCGTTGTAACAGACCTGCACCGGACAGGCCTGTTACTAGCAGAACCAAGTATCAAGGCGCGCCGAGTCAAACCGAACCGGGCCGAACTAGACCGAACCGAACCGTCGCGCACCGCCGATACGTGCCCCGCGCCGCGCGACCACCGCGCCACGAAACCGATACCGATGGGACCGAGTCGACAGTTCTTCCCACGCGCGTGAGAACGTTCGAGAACATCCGCGAAGTTCAGCACCGCACCAACACCCGCATCACCGAACGATCGGCTATAAAAGCAGCCACGCAACCCCGGGAGGGCCTTCTTAGCTGAGACGAGACTCAGATCGGATCGTTCACGTTACATATTCCTGTAAGTATCCTTTCCGGTGAAGAACTACGTTCCACCAACGAGAATACGGCGTACCGCCATCTTGTCAACCTACGTCCTATTCCATGGAGACATTTCACCGGTGACGAACAACGTTCCACCGAAGCAGGGTAAGGCGTACCGCCGCCCTGAAGGGCCAAGGTGCACCACCAGCCTCCTCGTCAAGACGTACCGTCCACGAGAACGACCGACGAGCACGATGAACCATCACTCGTCGCCGTAGAACCGCCTGAGAGGACGTAAACGCACGGTGAACCACCACGTTGAAATCCGACCGACCCGACTCAGGCAGGGAGCCCTCCTCCCTTCCCGAAAATGTCCTTTTCCCGTAGCATAGCCAGAGCACGACGTACCGTCACTCTATTCGCCAAGGTGTACCACCAGCGAGCTTGTTAAGGCGTACCGCCGACAAGAACGAACGGCGAGCACGACGAACCGTCACTCGCCGCCGTAGAACCGCCCGAGAGGATTATGGCGTACGGCGAACCGCCACGTCGCAAATCCGAATAACCTGACTCGGGCAGGGATGTTCCCTACCGTCCTGATTTTCCCGTTTACCTGTCTAGAAAATATATTCGCGTCGCGTCCGAGAAAGTAACGCGTTCCGTACCTGAAAACCGCGACGTGCGCGTCCGAGAAAGATACGCGTAATCGTATCCGAAAGTCGCGGCCACCGAGTAAACATTCGCGAGGAGCGAATCCTGAAAACCGCGTTCGCGAACGCGCCGGTAGCGAGCATTGTCAGTGAAATTGCCTGTGTCGTTATTTCGAAACCCGCGTATCACGTCCAGTTCCCCATCGACATTTTCCTCTCGTTTAACATCGAACTCTGGATCGGCGAGCTATAAGGACGAAGAGGAAGCCTCCGAACGTGACGACGAAACCAGGTTGTTTCACCGTTAAGAAATTAACATTTGCGCAAATTTTCAATATCATATTCGTAATCTGCACGTGAAAATACGTAAGAATCTAGAGTATAATTTAGAAACAGTGGGTGCGTGTGAAACACTGGGTGGGTGTGTGTGGGGTCAGGCTGGCCCTTTCTGCCCCCCTGTTTTCTCTCTTATCTCTACAGCGTCAAAATGTAAACAAATGTCGCACCGAAACAGACATTTTCTTTGCAGCGCAGCGTGCAGGAATACGAAAAATCCAATACAGTATTTGTTCGGGATTCGAATCGAGAGGTTTACCGGTCGATTGAGACACGCTGGGTTTTTCTACCTATTTCAAGAACACACGCCGTGTGTTATTATTTTCGACACCGCGTTCTCAACGGCTCGCCGTCGTGACCCGTAAACTACCTCGATTCGAATCCCGAAACAATCGACTCTGCGATCGATCCGCCAATCGCGGACCACCGCGTTCGTCGACTTGGGCCTATTCGGGAACCCCCTCGGCGAAGCGGAGAGACTCTCTCTGTTCATCGCGCTCAGATAACACACTCTGGTTCCCAAACTCTTTGTAACACCTGCTTTCTGGAATTCACGCGTGTCAGAGCCGTGCGCGCTCCACTTCTTTCGTCATATCAATAAATCAACGTTCGTCATTGATCTCCATCACATCGTCCACCGCGAGTCTTCTTTTAATCCTTGTGTCGTGACCGTTACCTTTCCTCGCGCGTCCAAACCTGGGCGATCCCGGCTCTCAGGCTTTCCGACCGTCGGTCGAAGTCGAAACAGTATTCGTGATATTTTTTTGCAAATATCTCGAAAACTAAAAGCGACCCCCTATATTGGAAAAGGAAAAAGCTGTTCAGAATGTGTTGCTGCATAACATATTTAAATTTCATCAAAATCGGAGTGGGCAGTACTTTTCTGTATAATTACCATTTTATTTATTATTTATTTATTATTCTATTTTATTTATTATTTTATTTTATTATTAACTTCCCGATTTTATAGGGAAGTTATTGTAATGACCCCGAAAATCGATTTTTTAGCAGATCTTCACGTTTCATGGTCATTGCAGTCATTTTAGACTATTTTCAGCAAAATGTTCGTATGTGTGTGTGTGCGTGCGTGCGTGCGTGCGTGTGTGTGTGTGTGTGTGTGCGCGCGCGCGTATGGCCGTTTCTATGTAATCAAATTTTTCGTTAACGTTTTCAGAAAAAGTAACAACGCGATCAGGATGATGAATGATGCAATCGATGTGCCCCGCTGTAACTTAGAGCTGATTAGATTTTCGTCCATTGTGGTCAAGTAGTTTTTTAGTTTTTTTAGTTTTTTTCGAAAGAAGTTCGAAAGTCAATGCAATTTATACGAGAGAACGGAAAGTTTCCACCGAAGAAACAAACGTAATTACACAAAAAATTTTTTTTTCGATTTTTTAAAAATTAAAAAAAAAAATTTTTTTTAACATTTTTTTGTACCTTACGATGATGTTTCCGCTTACAATCATCGAAAATTATCCCAATGCAAGAGTGAGTTAATCATCTCTACTCCCGAGAATACATTTTCAAAGAATATCGATGAAAGTACAAAAAAAATTTATATGACAATCTTTAAAAAAACAATCAGTTCAAAACGAATTATTAACTGAGATTAAATTGAAAATTAATATAAACCATATGATAATTATTAATAACATTGATGTTGAAAACGGATTGGTTAATGGAGCACACATGCGGAATATCAAAATTTATTACTTTTCAAGAAAATACTAAAATTCCGTCTATATTGTGGTTAGATTTTCAATTGGCCAGAGTAGGAGTGAAAGTAAGAACTCGTTATCGTGATTACATGAAAAATGCCAATATTGATCAAAATTTTACACCAATAATAAAAATATCGAATCAAGTAAATATGTCGAGTGAGGAAAAATATCAAATCACACGTAGTCAATTTCCAGTGGTTCCTGCTGAAGCGATTACGATTCATAGAAGTCAGGGATAAACATACGAGAAAGTATGTTTCGATTTTAAAAAATCAGAAAGGCGAACTTTACAAATGTTGTATGTAGCACTGAGCGGAGTTTCAAAATTGAGCGCGGTTTATATATTTTGGGACAATTTAAATTAACAGTATCGAAGAAAACCAAGATCAATACTGCAAACCCGGATAATGAGGAGTTGTATCGTTTGCGAAAAACTAATTAAGACAATTTATTTTGCAACATTAGTATGCTATAACAAGGAACCAAGCGAGCAACGAGCATACGATGTTGGTTTAATGCGACGCCATATAGCAAACATTTTGATAAGTAGAAAACTATTGAATTTCCCTGAAAACGTATAATCTTCTTAAAACGTACACTTAATAATGATAATAATATACTGCAACTAACGAATCGGGAAGTTCTTTGTGTGGCTCGTGGAGAGTCACACACCAAATAAAAAAAAAACATTAATAGCTATAGCTACTACTAGCCATGCGTACCACTAACCCTTTCGCAAGAGCAGTCCTATCCGCGAGCGAGCAACAATAACCCTCTAGTTAATTTATTATTTCATTTTAATTATTGTTTATTATTGGGAGAAGTTTTGTATAGTGACAACGCCTGTGCAGTAGTGTGTGTTAGGCGCGTATGGTGAGGGGGGAAGAGGGTCAAGGTTATGTTAGGTTAGGGTTTCCCCAATTAAAAAAAAAAAGAAAAGTTACGTTAGGGTTAATTTAAGAAGATATTAACAAAAAACACGGACTACTTAGAGCGCGGCTACAGCGAACGGAGTCTAGTTACAGGTCCCGCTTAGCGTAGCGTTTCTGATTAATCCGTGTTTTTTATTAATATCTCCTAAACAAAGCCGCGGGGGACGTTTTTGCAAACGAAAAAGTTGTCCTAAATGTGTAGATATATAACATATTTAAATTTCATCAAAATCGGAGGAATACTTATATAGTTATAGAATGTTTAAATAATTATAGTTTTTTGCAAATATCTCGGCAACCGTTCATTTCCGCACAATAATTCTTTCGGTTTCGTACTACCCTCCTCCCCCCTCACCATACACGCCTAATCTCCACCACCGAAGGCGTTGTCACCATACTAAACCGCCGCCAAAAATTGATTCCCTAAATTAATATCATTGTTATATCTTGTTAAATATATAAAAATTAGACTCCAGGAGTTGTATTGTTCATACAATATACTAATGAGTTGGATCCTCACATCATCAAAATTCTTTACTTCGATAAACGATCCTATGGGCAGTTTTTCGATGTTTTCGAACAGTGTGCGTCGTCCGTCCAATGACCGTAAATAACTTCCAAATTCCAAAGTATGCATTGTATGAAAAAACTTTTCTAGAGAAATTGTATGGATTGAAGCGATACATTATGTAATTCATACACTTTTTTTGTAAGTGGAGGCGTTTCGGTGATTTGAAGATCAATTTCGTTTTTTTAAATGGAATGCTATATTTTTTATACCAAAATATCGAAGAGCGTTACTTCTTTAGTAAAAAAGTACTGACCTTTATTAGCAGTAAACCTAATAATTATTGAATAATTTCACTGTGTTTCTTGAAAAGGGTCTGTGCAATATGTCAAGTAATAGTTTCAATACCAGCAAAGATTTCCGAAAGACCGCGGAATTGACGTGACAATGTTTATCAACTGTCACGTTGATCTTTTTCGCGGAGCTGAGAGGCCCGTGAAAAGGATCAATCTCGGGCTTTACAGGCACGGAGGCCGGGCCGCGTTTAGCCGAGTACGCGCGGTCCGCCCGGGACAACGGAATCCGAGAATTCGACGGATCAAATTTCACGATTTGTTCGGGCGCCAGGCACTTGTAGAGTGCCACGCGAGACGCGATTTTGTCTCCAGACCCAGAGACGCCGGGTCTGAAAGTCGAATCCTCGAAATACGCGGACGGGAATTGCACCACGAAGCGGGGCACAGGATTCGGACACAGGAACGTTCGGGTGATCCTCACGGCAGGACTGAGCTCACAGGAATATCGAAATAACTCACGACGATATGGGCTCGAGATGTTTAATCGGTCAGTGATTACAAAGTTACGGCCTCGTGGCCGTGACCCGAGAGCCCGCGCTCTTTATACAAGATTGCGATTGATGGAGGTTCGCTGCGCGGTTGTCGTATCAAATTTTGACACGCGTCAGAGTCGTCGTGCAAGACCGCGAATCGAGAGACTCGCGGTCGACGAGATCGCGTGCAACGCAGATGGACGGCGCGGAAAAAGGACTGCCGCGGCGGTCCGAGATTACACGCACGGTACGCACAGATACGTTTCGGTAATCGACGCGACACAGGATTCGAGACTCTTAGAGATTATTCTCACGGAACGCGACTCCTCCGAGGAAACTTCCGTACTCGCAATACCCGGGGAAAACTCTCCGAAACCTAACCTCAAAACGCCCCGGACGGGCGTGAGACGCTATTACGAGGCGCTTAGCACCTCGGCATACGCGAATATTCCAGGGCGAGACGAGAAGCGTCCGCCCCGCGCGATTAATGTCGAGCCACCTCGCGAGAACACCGGATGAAACACTGGCTGACTTACCGTTTCGCTTTTTCTTTCGTTTGCGCGGATACGGCTTCCGGAAAAACGGTCCTAGTCGGCTGCAGGGCAGGTAGGCGCCGCCGAATACTTGAATAATCCCAGCGGGAAACTCTCACGAGCACTTTCGGACTACGGTGCGACGGGAATCGCGAAGGTGAATTGGCGATGTAAAGTAGCGCGTTTGGATAGTTGCGTGATCTACGTGCGAACGTAACGTGAGCCAGCGCGACAGTGTCTCATCGATTCTCGATCGCGCGGCGACTCGATCCTCGTTCTCCCTCCCGACTCGTTGCCGAATTTTCCCGGTTGGCGCGTGGCGCGCATGCAACATCCTAGCGACCAGGATCGTCCCTACTAAGGTCCTTGGGCCCCAGACCATAACGCGAATAATCGTATCGGAGGTTCTCCTCCTCTTGGCTGCGATCGCACCACCCACGCCGGAGCTTTGGCGCGAGGAGGCGACGTCGGGATCACGAAAGGTCATGATAACCAGCTGTTCGATGTAAGCTCCTGTCCCTTCAACGCCTCCGGGTTGATTTCCCGTGTGCTCTCGGTCCAAATCGTAATTGCCCGTGCCACGGGGCTTCCGCAATATCGGCCAGTTCTTTTTTTGTAGGGTCGTCTGGTACTGTATCTGCTCCTCGGGCAACTTCGGTCGGTCGGGGTACGTTTCTCGTGCCCGTACTACGGCCCTGTAACTTGGCCGTTCTCGGCGCGTACGACAGATGTCAATCATCGGCGATCGATAAATATGGGATTTCCTCGGGGAACGCTCTCGAATCCTGTGATTCCGTGTCATGGCTCGTGAGAGGGGCGGCTAAGTCCCGTTTTTCGGTTACTTTGGTAACCGTAATTCACGGAGAAGTGACGTCGCACGATTTGCAACGTCACAACTCCCCCCCCCCCCTTAAAACGGACTGAACCGCCACGGTACAGTCACACCAGTGCTCTGTGGCAACGGGGAGTACTAGCTAAACTATTTATTCTTAGTTTTATAAATTTTTTTTTCTTATTACACCCGGAAGTGCACCCGAATGGTCACTCAACATTACTTAGCGGCTTTCTCGCTCGCACAAACAGAACAAACAAAAAATGTTTCTTTTCTTTTTTTTTTCTTTTTAATTTAGTGCTTCCGGGAAGCTACGTCGTGTGGACGGAATGATCGGTGGAGGTGGTCGGATTCCTCTAAGTCCTCCGCGAAGGACCTGTCCGCGGCTGGTTGGCGTCTCGCGCCTCGGTACCGGGGTGCCTTTCTCAGGAGGGTCCGCACACCGGGCACGTACGCACCGAGCACGCGGGCCGACCACAGCGGAAGCAGTGTGTGGCTTTTACCCTCCTGGCGCAGTTGTTACGGGTATGGCCGTACTCCCCGCAGTTCCAGCACGCGTCTGGGTCCTTGGGTCGTACGGCCTTACCTTCCCTCCACCTTTCATACTGGTCCCAGCTGGAGGTCCGTTCCTGGCGCGTCTTTGGAATCGCGCACCGGGACTTTGACGTCTCTCGTAGCTCCGGCCGGACGCTTTGCACCGGCGTCTTCCCCGTTCCTTCCCGCGGCGGTAGCGTTGTCGGCTTCCGTACTTCTCGCGACGGTAGCGAGGTTGACCCCTCTTCTCGCGACGGTAGCGAGGATTGCGGCTCTGGTTGTTTCGTCTCTTCCGGCAGCATCGTCCCCTCAGGAGTCTGGCCTGCCGTGTCTCGCTCTGCTGCTTCGGTTGCGGACTGTATTAGGCGTTGTAGCGCCTCGCAGTCACGGGTGATTCTCCCGAAGACGTGCTGCAGGAGGGTGCACCGCCTCGGGACATCTTCCTCCGATTCAGCTTCGGGAGGGCTTCGGATCGCTCTCTGAAGCTCCCAGAGCCCGTCTACCAGATCGTCGATGTCCTCCGCTAGTGTCTCTCGGGTCTTCTCGACGCTCATGAGATCTTTCGGGTACGGCATCTGTAAAGAGTCGGTTTAGTCTACGTTGTCTCCCCTCGGCTACCTGGTGGTGTGTATGCCTTCAGATCGGAAACGTGGGATTTTCCGATGTCTCTCCCTTCGGGAGTGCTGAGACGGTAAACGACCGACGATAATTTCTTCGCGATGACGAACGGACCGCTGAATTTGGTGCAGAGTTTTGCTGCTATATTATTCGCCGCGGAAGACAATACTCGCTGTCGCCGGAGTACGAGATCCCCTTCCGTGAAGCGGACGTCTTTACGGTGGTCATTGTAGTACTTGGCTTGCGTTTCGTACGCGCTTTCCAAGTTTTCTGTGACCCAGTGCCTCAACGTCGCCAGGTGAGACATTCTTTCGGTCCAGCTCGCTAAGGGTTCTACCTCAAGGTCGACTGACGAATCTTGACTCGCTCGCACACAGGACGCGGGTTTTGGTTCGCGTCCGAAAGTCAGAAATGCTGGCGACGCTTGCAGCACGGAGTGGTACGCCGAGTTATAAGCAAAACGGAATTTCGCAATATTCGCGTCCCAAGTGCGATGATCGTTGCCGATGAACGCCACGATCATGGTTTTTAATACGCGATTAACCCGTTCCACCGGGTTTGCTTGGGGGTGATATGGGGGAGTCGTCGTGATCGTGATACCGTAAGTTTTCGCGACCTCGTGAATGGCTTTGTTCACGAATTCGGTACCGTTGTCCGTGAGTAAGACCTCGGGCGTTCCCCACCGTGAGAATACTAGATCTTCGAGCGCCTCGGAAATCTTTACCCCTGTGGCCTTCCGGAGGGGACAACACTCGACCCACTTGGTAAACAGGTCTTGTATGACCAATAAGTATGCGAAGCCTGCACGACTCGGGGGAAGCGGGCCCATGATGTCTGTCGCGACCACCATCCAGGGTGCTCCGATTCGACGCCGTCCCATCAACCCAGAAGGGAGTGCTTGCTCTACCTTCGTTAACTGGCAGATGGGGCAGCGTCGCACGTATTCTACTACCGTGCGGAACATTCCTGGCCAGAAATATCGCGTCGCGATTCGGTGGTACGTCTTCTCCACCCCTAGGTGACCCGCTTGCACCTCGTCGTGCGCTTCTCGCAATATTTCCGTTCTGTTATCGGCCGGGATGACGAGTTTCCACTCGTCTAAATCCTGACCGAGGGTCTCTGATAGTAACAGGTCGGTACGTCGGTGGAAAAGTTGCCCCTCGCGGATAAGCCATTCGGGGAATTTCTCCGGGCTCCCCTCTACGTCCCGAAATCTCTGTTCATACCATTCGAGCTTTGTCACGGCCGCGGTTATCAGTTTGATTTCCCCCTCCTCCGGGTCGGCTCCCTCGTACATACGTGATAATGCGTCCGGTACGCGATTCAGGGCGCCTTGCCTATACTTGATTTCAAAGTCGTATTCTAACAACTGCAAGGCCCAACGAGCGAGCCTACCCGAAGGGTTTCTCAATTTTCGTAGCCATTGTAGGCTGTGATGGTCGGTCAGAATCGTGAAACGATAACCTTCAAGGTACGCCCGAAACTTTTCTACGGCCCACACGATCGCGAGGCATTCTAGCTCGGTTGCGGAGTATTTTCGTTCCGCGGTGGTGAGGGATCGGCTCGCGAACGCGATTACTCTTTCCGCCTCCTCGATCTCCTGCACTAACACGGCTCCCAATCCCACGGTACTCGCGTCAGTCTGCAGGACGAATGGCACCTCGAATCGTGGGCAAGCCAGGGTTGGGGCGGTCGCGATTAAATTTCGAACTTTCTCGAAGGCGGATTGCTGACCGTCTTCCCACTTCCACGTCCTCTCTTTTCGCAGTAATATGTTTAAAGGTTCCGCAACGGTAGCGAAATCAGGGATAAACCTCCGATACCAGGAGGCCATTCCCAGAAATCGCCTCAGCTGTTTTAAATTTCGCGGTACCGGATAAGAAAGGACGGGCGCGACCTTGTCAACGTCAACCTTTAACCCTTCCCCGCTGACCACGAACCCGAGGTACCGTACCTCGCTCTTGCAGAAATCGCATTTGTCGGGGTTGATAATTAGACCCGCGGATTTTATTTTTGTTAGGACCTGGTGGAGCCATTCTAAATGCTCCTCGAACGTTGCGGTCGCAATAATAATATCGTCTAGATAGGCGAACACGCTCGGCTCCATCTCCGGTCCTATCAAACGGTCTAACAGGCGTTGAAAGGTCGCCGGGGCATTCGTGAGCCCGTATGGCATTCGCTTGAAGTGAAATAATCCCTTCCCCGGAACAGTAAAGGCCGTGATTTCCCTGCTCGATTCCTCGAGCGGGATTTGGAAATACGCCTGCGAGAGATCGAGGGTGGAAATATATTTCGCGGTCCGCAACTTATCCAGAATGCTCGACATAATGGGTAGCGGGTACGCGTCTTTCTTGGAGACTTCGTTGACTCTACGGAAGTCTAGGCAAAACCGGTATTTGCCATTTGGTTTCTTCACCATGACGATCGGTGTTGACTACTCACTCTGTGACGGCTCGATAATACCGTTTTCCAGCAGCGAATCGACTTCTTGGTAGATCGCTTCCTGGACCTTCGGTGAGACCGGATAATGACGTTGTTTAATCGGTCGTGTGTCGCCAACGTCAATTCGGTGAGCGGTCAACGTTGTCACGCCCGGTACGGCGTCGAAATCTTTCATTTCCTGCTCCAGAAATACGCGTAGTCGCTCCTTTTCGGAGGCGGATAACGTCTGTAGGCCGCAGCAAAGTGGATCGCTCGAGGTAGGCCCGAAGGGAAATTCAATTCGCGGTCGTGACGCAAAGTACCATGCCGCTCGGTGGTATTCGACGACGATACCGAACTGCGCGATCGCGTCGATCCCCAATAACACCGGATTCACTAAATGATCGAGAACGTACGCGAGGACTTCTCGAGTTTGGTCTTTAATTCGCAACGTTAAACGAACTCGTTCCCTCGCACGATCGACCGCGCCCGCGGCCAAAAGAAAATAGCACGGTCTATCGGTTTCGGCGGTTTTTGCGGCATGCCCGACGGCGTCGACAGTTTCGCGGCTCACGAAAGAAAGCGATGACCCCGAGTCAATTAATGCGTGGACGTTACGATGGCCGATGTGTGCGCTCACGATAAGCAGGGCTGGCCGCGCGGTAAGAGTGGATTCATTTTCGATGTTCGCTACGCGGGCCGAAATTATTGTGTACGCGGACGCTCTGACCCACTCGAGCGGCCCCGCGTGGAGTTTCCCACCTCTGGAAAGCAACGACGGCAATTTCTAGCGGATACTCCGGGCTCTCCGCACCGGTAACAGTGGAGACGCGGTGGTTCTTTACAATGCCGTGATCTATGTCCCGGCCGCTGACAGTTCCAGCACGTGTTGTCCCTCGCCGAGTGTGTGCTCGGCGAAGTGACAGCTCGGCTGGGTTCGGCGGCGGGCGGGCGGCCTCGCGTCGGCTCGTTACGCGAACGGCCGGTCGGTGGTTCGTACCGTCGCTGCTGATGGGGGAACCGCTCGGTGGCTAGGGTGTCGCGGGGACGGGAGTAGGCCGCACGGTATCCCTGCTCCGCGCGCCCTTCCCCCATCCCTTCGGTCACGGCGTTGACGGACTCGAACCAGGGCGATTTTGTCTGGCTAGCATCGTTCGCTTTCTTCGCGTATAATTGCGGGTCGTAAGCGGAATCGGAATTGGCAAAGATCGGCCGTCTAAACTCCTCCGCTCTTCCCCGCGCGGTGTGGCGTTCGGCTAGTCGCAACTCGTCTCCGAGTCCGGCGACGGTTGAAACTAGCTCCCGGGAAATGACCGCACGTAACTCAGGCCTCGCGCCCCAATAAATCTGATCTATTTGTTTCGTTTCGGACCACGGGCTCCTTAATCGCATAATCATCGACTTCACGTTGGCTAGGTAGTCGCGGACAGGCTCGTCGGGACCCTGCTTACGCACGCGGAGATCGTGTTCGAGGAGTTCCTGGTAATCGGGATCTCGATAATTTCGATGCCATTCGCGGATAAAATCGCTCCACGTTGTCATGGTTCCGCACGTTGCGAACCACTTAGCCGCAAGGTCGGTAAAACAAATTGCTAAACCGTGTATCAGTTCGTCGTCCGGAAGGGTACAGACCTTCCGTAAATTGGATAACCGGGTGAAGAACTCTTCCGGGTCCTCACCCGGCTTCCCTGAAAATGTGACGTTCCACTTCCTCATTACTTCGTACGCTGACAGGGGTGTTCGACTGTCGGCCGGAGGACTCGTCGTCGTTTCGGGTACGGGTCGCTTCAGTGTCGAGGGTTTCCATACCTCGGGAACCTTAAGGGTCTCTACTCGCGAACCGGAAGGGCCGGGCTCCGGGTCAGTTTTTACAGCTGACCCATTGTCCTCGTCCTCCGGGTCCGTTTCGTACGCGCTATAGTATGACCGATCCTCCTCCGGCCAACGGGAAACGTACGAGTGGTCGCCTTCCGCCATGTCGCAATTCGGAAATTTTCGACCTCCCGGGGTGTTGAGTTTATTTATGGTCGTTTACGATCGCGACCGTTACGGTTACCAGGGGACTCCTCGACCGCGCTCTGTTTACCTTCGGCACGGCCCGAGACCTCGATGTTTGGGGAGAGGAACAAAAAAAAACAAGGCCAAACCGGGCGAGTCGACCGAGACGAAGTTTTTCTACGCGACGGTAACCGTTCTCGATCGAATTTCGAATTTCTCCGTGCTGAAGCCTCGCAACACCAAAACTTGAAGGACGCTTTCGGGAAGCGATCGCGCTCCCGAAACACACGAGACTCGCGCCAACAACAAAAAAAACACAAAAAAAAATTCTAAATACTCGACGAACACGACGGACTAGCGTTCAGGGCGAAACAAGGTTAACGGTAATTTCCGTTCAAATTCTTTCGAGCGACACGCTCCCGACACCCGAAGACATACACTCACCAATAAATAATGGACAATTAGCAAGAATAAATAACATAATCTAACGGACAGTGGTCGAGCTGGCTCTCTCGAATTTACTTTCTCCCGTGGAGAATCGCAGGAACGCACGCAAAACGTCCGGAACGCGGTTGAGCGTGGCCTCCCTACGTTGCGTCGTTGAGAACAATCTCTCGCAATTTTCGCAGTCTCCGGTCGCGTTCCTGTGTCGTATTTCGCCGAAATTACGATCGCGGGTCGACAACAATACGTACGGCACGACGGTACCTCCTGTGAGTATCCTTCGCGTTCCCGCGCCTCTCTCTGTTCTCTGAACGATTCTAACAAGAGAGAGGTCCCTGTTCAGGCGCCAATTTGTCACGTTGATCTTTTTCGCGGAGCTGAGAGGCCCGTGAAAAGGATCAATCTCGGGCTTTACAGGCACGGAGGCCGGGCCGCGTTTAGCCGAGTACGCGCGGTCCGCCCGGGACAACGGAATCCGAGAATTCGACGGATCAAATTTCACGATTTGTTCGGGCGCCAGGCACTTGTAGAGTGCCACGCGAGACGCGATTTTGTCTCCAGACCCAGAGACGCCGGGTCTGAAAGTCGAATCCTCGAAATACGCGGACGGGAATTGCACCACGAAGCGGGGCACAGGATTCGGACACAGGAACGTTCGGGTGATCCTCACGGCAGGACTGAGCTCACAGGAATATCGAAATAACTCACGACGATATGGGCTCGAGATGTTTAATCGGTCAGTGATTACAAAGTTACGGCCTCGTGGCCGTGACCCGAGAGCCCGCGCTCTTTATACAAGATTGCGATTGATGGAGGTTCGCTGCGCGGTTGTCGTATCAAATTTTGACACGCGTCAGAGTCGTCGTGCAAGACCGCGAATCGAGAGACTCGCGGTCGACGAGATCGCGTGCAACGCAGATGGACGGCGCGGAAAAAGGACTGCCGCGGCGGTCCGAGATTACACGCACGGTACGCACAGATACGTTTCGGTAATCGACGCGACACAGGATTCGAGACTCTTAGAGATTATTCTCACGGAACGCGACTCCTCCGAGGAAACTTCCGTACTCGCAATACCCGGGGAAAACTCTCCGAAACCTAACCTCAAAACGCCCCGGACGGGCGTGAGACGCTATTACGAGGCGCTTAGCACCTCGGCATACGCGAATATTCCAGGGCGAGACGAGAAGCGTCCGCCCCGCGCGATTAATGTCGAGCCACCTCGCGAGAACACCGGATGAAACACTGGCTGACTTACCGTTTCGCTTTTTCTTTCGTTTGCGCGGATACGGCTTCCGGAAAAACGGTCCTAGTCGGCTGCAGGGCAGGTAGGCGCCGCCGAATACTTGAATAATCCCAGCGGGAAACTCTCACGAGCACTTTCGGACTACGGTGCGACGGGAATCGCGAAGGTGAATTGGCGATGTAAAGTAGCGCGTTTGGATAGTTGCGTGATCTACGTGCGAACGTAACGTGAGCCAGCGCGACAGTGTCTCATCGATTCTCGATCGCGCGGCGACTCGATCCTCGTTCTCCCTCCCGACTCGTTGCCGAATTTTCCCGGTTGGCGCGTGGCGCGCATGCAACATCCTAGCGACCAGGATCGTCCCTACTAAGGTCCTTGGGCCCCAGACCATAACGCGAATAATCGTATCGGAGGTTCTCCTCCTCTTGGCTGCGATCGCACCACCCACGCCGGAGCTTTGGCGCGAGGAGGCGACGTCGGGATCACGAAAGGTCATGATAACCAGCTGTTCGATGTAAGCTCCTGTCCCTTCAACGCCTCCGGGTTGATTTCCCGTGTGCTCTCGGTCCAAATCGTAATTGCCCGTGCCACGGGGCTTCCGCAATATCGGCCAGTTCTTTTTTTGTAGGGTCGTCTGGTACTGTATCTGCTCCTCGGGCAACTTCGGTCGGTCGGGGTACGTTTCTCGTGCCCGTACTACGGCCCTGTAACTTGGCCGTTCTCGGCGCGTACGACAGATGTCAATCATCGGCGATCGATAAATATGGGATTTCCTCGGGGAACGCTCTCGAATCCTGTGATTCCGTGTCATGGCTCGTGAGAGGGGCGGCTCAGTCCCGTTTTTCGGTTACTTTGGTAACCGTAATTCACGGAGAAGTGACGTCGCACGATTTGCAACGTCACACAACATGGAATCATAATCGTCTATTCTGTTCGTGATTCACTATTGAAGTTACCATCAACGTTTACACGTGACTATCTCAGTAAGATTACAGCAAAAATGAAGGCTGCTTTTTACTTTACGGGACCAAAAATTTTTGCCTTTCTCCTATAAATTATTATCTATTTGGTACGTGTTCCGGCCGATCTAGACTCGGCTGATGCGCTCCAACCGACGTCGGGTAGCCGAGCGAATGACGTCACGTCAGCCGCGCGACCCCCCACTTCGCGATACGCCGAACGCGTGATTTTCGGCAGATACCGGCGGATCAACGGCATTCGTACTGTTAACGGCCTCCGCTTTACATGTTTACGTCTTCGACACTTCGTACAACCGTTAGCAGTCGTCTCGCTCCATCGTCGTTCACACCGCATACGCGTATAATTATTGTACATCGCGTCTATTGTTAAGTTTTGTTCTACTGCGTTACATTAAAAGTGTGTGTGACACCAGTGGACAGACTATCACTGAACTTTCACGAACTCCCACTGATCCTCATATCCGATCTCAAACATTTTTTGGTCCTTCGAGCCGGATAGATCGGCGGCTTTCAACATCTAAATTCGAGATCATTCGTGGGTGAACACTGTGGTGAAAACGCAACAATAAACGCGTGTGCGGTTTGCAAGACACTTGCACTACACATTCAAATCGGCTCGTTAACCGTCCGCAACCGCTCGCGGATTTGGTGTTTGTGTCGCGCCCGCTTGTTTCGTGACCTCGCGTTCGGTACAACACCGGTCCTTCAAGATGACAACGGCCAAATCACTGTTCTACCTACAATTTGAATTGTATACTATCATTGGGAAAACCATCGTCAATACACAGAAGAAGGGAATGGCCAACATCACAGACACCTACATACATGTACGGTTGAAGGCACTCTCTCGCAACTGGGACGACTTCCGTGCAAACCATGTGAAGCTCCTCAGGCTATGTACCGCCGATCAACGAAAGCATGACTATTTCATCCGTAACCTGCGTGACGAGTGTGAGACCCTGGTCAACGACACCGAAGCCACGCTGCGCAACATACTTAAGGAGCTCTCAACTCGCGCATTCGACTCGAACGATGAGCCAAGCTCCGAATCAAACTCTGTCGCGACAACGCAGAAGCCGCGACTGTACAGCGCTCACTTGCTACACACTACGTCGCAGCACGACGCCTCCCACGACACCCTCGCATCAACGTCCATGGAGTCAGCACCGACAAGCGAGCCATCATCCATCGCCGCTCATCAGGTCACTCCAGCCTTGTCCGAGGGTATTGCTGCTCCGGCCGATGCGCCTGGCCACCGCACCCGTCTATATCATCGTCGCCACCGGGGACCACCTCCAGGATCACGTCTTGGCTCGCATCGCTTCCGCCTCCGCTCTTGCGACCTTGCGCCTCCGCTCTTGCGCTGTCGTGCTGTCGCGCTTCCGCGCTCTCGCGCCCCCATTCGTGCGCACACGCGAGTTTGTGCCTCCGTTCGTGCGCTCTCGCGCCTCCGCTCTCGCCCTCCTGCGCTTCCGTGTCTTCGCTCTCGCACTCGTGCACTGTCGGGCCTCCGCGCTTGCACTCTCGGGCCGCCGCTTGTGCGCTTTCGTGCCTCCGTCTGTGCGCTCGTGCGCCTTCACTCTCACGATCTCGCGCTGTCAGGCTGTCGTAGTTCCGCACTTGCACTCTCGGGTCTGCGCGCTTGCACTCTCGGGCCACCCCATTTACACTGTCGGACTTCCGCGATTGCACTTTCGGGTCATTGCGTTTGCTCTCTCGAGCCTCCGCCCGTGCGCTCTGCGTCTCCGCTCGTGCGCTCTTGCGCCTCCGCCATCTCGCAACCAAGCATTCGCGCTCGCGATCTTGCGCTCTCGTGCCGCAGCTCGTACACTCTCGCGCCTCCATTCGTGCGCTCTAGCGCCGCTGCTATCTCGCTATCAAGCTTCCGCGCTCCCGCAGTTGCGCATTCGTTCCTTCGCTCGTGCGCCACCGCGCCGCCGCGTTCGTGTTCTCGCACCTTCGCTTGCGGAATCTTACGCCTCCGCTCGTGCGCTACCGCGCCTCCGCTGTCGTATTCTCACACCGCCGCGTGTGGGCTCTTACGCCTCCGCTCGTGCGCCATCGCGCCTCCGCTTTCGTGTTCTCGCACCTCCGCTTGTGGGATCTTACGCCTCCGCTCGCGCGCTATCGCGCCTCCGTTTTCGCGCTCTCACACCGCCGCTTGTGGGCTCTTACGCCTCCGCTCGCGCGCTATCACGCCTCCGCTCATACGTTCTCGCTCCTCCGCTCGGGCGCTCTCGATCCTCCACTCTCGCGCTATCGCGCCTCCGCTAATGCGCTCTCGCGCATCCGCTTGCGTACTCTCAAACCGCCGCGTGTGCGCTCTTGCGCTTCCACGTACGCGCCGTCAAGCCTTCGCGTTAACTCTCTTATTCCGCTGCTCTCTCGCCTCCGTTCGTGCACTCTCGTGTTCTTGCGTCATCATGCCTCCGCTTTCGTCCCTGCGCTTGTACACGCTCTCGCCTCCGCTCGTGCTCTTTCACGCCTGCGCACGTGCGCTCTCGTCTCTCCGCTCCTGCGCTCTCGCGCTCTTGCGTGCTCGGGCGCTCGCGCGCGTCCACCTCGTACCTCCGCTCTCGCGCTTCCGCTCGTTACATTCGACAACCCCGCGTCTATTACCGAGACTGCGTCTCGGCAAGGGGGGGAGTAATGTTCCGGCCGATCTAGACTCGGCTGATGCGCTCCAACCGACGTCGGGTAGCCGAGCGAATGACGTCACGTCAGCCGCGCGACCCCCCACTTCGCGATACGCCGAACGCGTGATTTTCGGCAGATACCGGCGGATCAACGGCATTCGTACTGTTAACGGCCTCCGCTTTACATGTTTACGTCTTCGACACTTCGTACAACCGTTAGCAGTCGTCTCGCTCCATCGTCGTTCACACCGCATACGCGTATAATTATTGTACATCGCGTCTATTGTTAAGTTTTGTTCTACTGCGTTACATTAAAAGTGTGTGTGACACCAGTGGACAGACTATCACTGAACTTTCACGAACTCCCACTGATCCTCATATCCGATCTCAAACAGTACGTAATTCAGTTGCTTTGAACGAGGAGAGCTGAAGAAGAAGCAAGCAGTGTTACGGAAATCTTTGCTGTGTGGTATTTTGATATCATGTACAGACCCTTCAAAAGAAACAAAGTGAAATTATTCGTTAACTATTAGGTTTAAGGCTAATAAAGGTCGGTACTTTTCTACTAAAAAATTAACGCTCTTCGATATTTTCGTATAAAAAATATATATTCTATTTAAAAAAACGAAGTTGATCTTTAAATCACCGTAATGCCTGCACTTACAAAAAAGTATATGAATTACATAATGTATCCCTTCAAACCATACAATTTTTCTGGATAAAGTTTTTTCATACAATGCATACTTCGGAAGTTATTGAGGCTGAACAAGTTGCGTGTACCACCCTTGTATCTGTGGCCGCTTCGCCCGCGGCGAACGTATGTAGATAGAATAAGACACGGTCCGCGCGGCCGAAGGCGCAACAAAAAGACAGTACATATACATTGTACAACCACACTATATTATTATCCGATTTATACCGTCTTTGGGCTTATTTTGTTCAGGAAAACATTTTCAATCGAAATAATATTGGATTTAGTTGGTAAATTCCAACACACTATTCGTTACAACGTTGCTTCTGATGCTGAAACACGTCACGACAATAATATCAAACGCCGAGACAACTATGTATGCGTTTCGTGCCACCAGTGGTACATGCGGCTTGAATGGATTTAACGTGGCACGGAACGTGTTAATAGCAATAAAATGTTTGCTACAATTCTGTCATGGAAGTCGATTGCAAATAGTTTGCTGATGAGAACAAGTCTAAACACGCCACAAATCACATAAGTTAGACGGTGCCAGTATTGAAATGTTTCCTTTGAAGTTCATCAACGAACTTCATTTGTGGGATTTGACGACGCGACTTTTTAATATATGTACATACAAATATCAGCGTACACATACAGTGATTCCCATTAATATTCGGACGCTCTAAAAAAAATGATAACTTTGTTAATATTGGACTATGCAATTTGAACTTTTTTGGGAAGCTAGAGCAATTAGTTTACTACAGGATAAGAAAAGAAATTTTTTCAAAAATTGCATTTGGTCGGAATTGTAGATAAAATAGTAAAATTGCATTTTACAACTTTTTTTATGTGGGCCTGTATTGGAAATTTAAAAAATACGTTTTGTAGATCTGTGTGAATTACACTGTCCAACAGCCAAAAAGTATTTCGATTCCCACTATGCGATTCTTATAGAGTTTCCCACGCTGATTCCGAATCTGTTTTACATTGTTTTCCTATATGATAAGTCCAGTTTTTGAGAAAATGGAGTTTAAAAAAAAGACATATTTTTCAACTTTAAACAAATATTGTGATGTTATTATAAAAGATATTGAATTGTCTTTGGAGATGTTTTCTCTACCGCGGCTCGAACGACACTGATTTTCCGCAAGATTTTTCTGAAGAATTTAAGAAGGGCATTATGAGTGTCGAAATTCGAAATGCACGCTGTAGCAGGTTTACGAAAACGACGGGACGGTCAGACTAAAAACAGGATACGAGAAGGACCGCTTTAAGTTTTATGGCAATCACATATTTAGTTTTTCCTGCAGATTGGTACGCAGAGTCGATGGGTAACCGATCGTTTAAACAATGATTAAAGACGGAGAGATACCACTTTTGCACCAATTTTTGCGGATATTTTCGAATTTATCTCAAAAAATAAGGGTCCAGCGAAAAAGTGAACGACATCACGCGAAAGAGCAGACTTTTATCTTGAGAAACTCCCCCCCCCCCCCTTTGAAGTTTGCATGGTCGATGTTTTTTTCAAACCAGAAAGCAAAATATCTTCGTCTGATATGAGTTTCCGCCAGTGGCGCTCGGGACGGGATACGACGCAGCGACAGGATACGGAGCGGCGAACGACCGTTCTGGTGGTGAGCGTCTCTGGTGACAACTCATGTCGGGCGAAGATATTTTGCTTTCCGGTTCGAAAAAAACATCGACCATGCAAACTTCAAAGGGGGGTTTCTCAAGATAAAAGTCTGCTCTTTCGCGTGGTATAGTTCAATTTTTCGCTGGACCCTTATTTTTTGAGATAAATTCGAAAATATCCGCAAAAATTGGTGCAAAAGTGGTGTCTCTCCGTCTTTAATCATTGTTTAAACATGTTCAAACAATCATAATGTATTAATATTGGATATCACTGTATTCGGGAAAGTCTACAGAATCTTTTGCTGTAAAGAACAATTCAATATCTTTTATAATAACATCACAATATTTGCTTAAAGTTGAAAATATGCCTTTTTTTTAAACTCCATTTTCTCAAAAACTGGACGTGTAGGAAAAAAATGAAAAACAGATTTGGAATCAGCGCGGAAAACTATAAGAATCGCATAGTGGGAATCGAAATACTTTTAAAAAGTTGAAATTTGTTGGACAGTGTAATTTGGCCTGTTCCTGAGGCCTTTTATACTTCCATAAATGTATCGCTTGGAGGTGCGGGTTGGTAGTGAGGTAAGGTGTGTTCTACTGTTTTTCTATGAGTTTTTGGGTATGCTTTGGCATTTGGACGTGTGACATTTGGAGTAAGGAGTTTCGGCGGAGTGTTGTTTGTATCGGCGTGTTTCGGTGGATTTCGGGGGACTTCGGTTTATTCCGGGGATCAGCTGTTCGTAACAGCCTTGCCTAGGGCAGGTCTGTTACAACATTATACACATTAGGAAATATTTATTATTTATTAAATACATTATACATTAGCAAATAATTATTATTTATTAAATACATTATACATTAGGAAATATTTATTATTTATTAAATACATTATACACATTAGGAAATATTTATTATTTATTAAATACATTATACATTAGGAAATATTTACTATTTATTATATACATTATACACACATTAGGAAATATTTATTATTTATTAAATATTTATTAGTACCTTATTATTTGATATTTCACAAAAACGATTACCATTATTTTTCAAAATGACACTTATTTCAAAGTTGGAGTCGGATAATCGATTTGCTTTCGGAGTGTTTGTCACGGTAGCAAACGAAAAGAGTCTTTCAACTGGAGCTGAGGATGGTAGAGCAGTATTAGTTCGAAAAAATGTTTGCTTTATAACGAGGTAGGCTTCAAGCATGGAATAAGAAATAGATTTATCCGAAAAATAATTACAAATTTGTAAGTGAGCTTTCGTTTCTTTTTCACATTCAGCATTGGCTCTGCCTCCGTCATCCGCGAATACAAAAAAATTTAAATATGGCACAGGTGCGCTCTGTCCCCCCTCCAAAAAGCATATTTCATCTACGATTTCCTTCTTTACTGCATTATTAAATTGTAACGGTTCTGCTTCCGGCGGAGATGTCGTCGCGGCGTCGTACCCTCTCGTGCTGAAATGGCTCGTCGCGCCAGGGTCGTGAATCGGCGAGAGAATCGACGGAAGCTGAAAACGGACGAAGTGCGCGGGGCGTGAAATAACGACAACAGGTTTACGTATCTTCGGGCTCACTGTACGTACGTTCGCGGACTCATTGAACTTGTGAACCGTGTTACCGATCCGTGCTTTTACTGGTGATTCCGGTGTAAACGTTTATCGCGGCGCGACGCGTTCGCGTGGACCTGGTGATGGATACCGGCGACTGGGTTCAGAAGGAACGGTCAGGAAAACCCGGCCACGAGTTGGCAAATTCCCCGTGGCGGTTCTACGGTAAATGAAGAGGATGCTGCCCCTTCATTTAATCGTCTCCGGTAGCTGTCGGAGTTCTCGGGGTGCTGCCCGAGAATTGGGTTCGGGATGCTGCCCAAACGGCAGAGAAGGATGCTGCCCTCTCTGTGTGGCGTGTTTGCTGTCACGCCGGTAGGAAACGCCGATGTCGAGGAGGCCGATGCTGCGGACAACTCGCCGTCGAGAGCGTGGGAAAATAGGAAAGTACCAGTAACACTTACCAATACTTTGGGATGTGCCCGGGATGCTGCCCAGGCTGGAAAAGAGGCCCGTGCCTCGTTTGCATCGCCTTTTATAGGCGAAGATTGGTGGTGGGGGAATGGTGTGAAGGAAACGGATATGTGACGTCGAGTTTCCGCCTTCCTCAAGATGGCGGAACCTCGGCGTCCGTTTCCCGCCGAACATGGCTTCGAGCGCGGGATCGTGCATCGTAGCGCGTCGTATACGGACGGCGCGCTCGGTGAACTTCGGCGTCGCTCGGTTATGTTCGGTGCGTGTCTCATAGTGACAGGCCTGCATCGTACAGGTCTGTTACACCCCCCTCCCCCTTCGGGACAGCGAACGTACGTGAGCGAGCACCCCTTTATTGGAAGAACAACCTAGACGGACGGCTATGCCGTGACCGCGTGTACACACCTGAAACGTCAAGAAGAGAGAGAGAAAAAAAAAAACGTCGTACATATAGGGGTGGGTCGTAAATGAGACAACACAAGGATTGGTAGGAAACACACATATGTTTGTATTGAAGACGTGGGTGATTACATGACTAATTTTACTTAGTTAACCTAGCTTGGTCCCTATGTGTCCTATATGCGTTAGTAAGCGCGGAGGGACGAAAACGTAAAACAAAATCGTTATTCGCGGTTTGCCGCTTGGTTAATAACAAAAGGGAGAAGTCTCGCGTTTAAAGGCGCGCGTTCCTGTGCTGTTGCTGGGCGCGGGGGCACGCGAGCAAAAAAAAACAACAAAAAAAAAATTAATATACTTCGCGCTGCTGAGAAGAGAAAAAAAAACGATGCACCTAGCGCTGTTTCGTCGGTCCGCGGTGGCTGTCGCGGTGCTCAACGTAAAAAAAAACGGGAGACGAAAGGAGGAGAAAAAGAATTTTACTTTTATGATGCTGACCCTGACTCATGCCCTCCCCCGGCGCGGGGAGGGAATGCTGCGCCTACCTATCGGCCCGTCGCGTCTCGACGCTTGCACCTGCGGAGGCGCCCGTCCCGCTCAAAGAGGAGCATCCATCGCTCGTTATCGAGCGACGCCCGATACTCTCTCTTTGCCACGAATCGCGTCGGCACTTCCACGTGGCGGCCGGTCGGCAGCAGATACCACGCGGTCGGGCAAGGTGCGTGTGCCCCAGTGTAGGTGATCGGGGTCGGTGCCCCCGGAGCTCTCCGCCATGGCGTCACTGGTAGTCCCCCGTTCCCCGGCTGTTCCTCGTCCGGCAGTTCGGGGTCCGCTGCCGTCACCAGTAATGGCCGGACCGTTTCCTGCGTTGCTCTTCCTGTCGGGTTGGCCACCGGCGGTGGGTTGACTGGTGATGCCCATGTGTCGGTAGGTGTCCGCGGCGGGGTCCGGTGATGCGGCCGGCTCGCGTCCCTGATGCTGCAGGGGTCGCGCGGCCGCTGTGTCGTTGGCGGGCGCGCGTGTCGTCCGCGTCCACTTGGCATGGAGAGGTCGAGTGGCTGTATGCCCGTCGTTGCCCCGTCCGCGCTGGTGCGCGCTGGTCTGGGCGGCTCGAAACCCCCTGGCTCGGAGATTTCCCCGACGCTTCGCGGTGTTTCGCCCGTGCTGCGCCCCCGGCGAGGCCTGGCTGGCATGGCCGTGTGGCGCCGCAACCTGGAGGATGAGCGGCTCTTCCTCTCTGCCTTGGCCACCAGCGGCTTGTCGGGCCACCATTTGGCCGGCTCCGGTGCCTCCACCCGGTGGGGCTGGATCGATGGTGGGTGGCCGGCCCGCTCGCGATGGTCTTCGATTGACAACGTCGGTAGTGGTTCCGCGGGGGTAAGGCCACTGACCGAAGCTGCTGCTGGTCGCGAGGCCACTAGTTTGACCGGCGTGGGAAGCCAGGTCACCGCCCGTATCCTTGGCGTACTGGATACTGGCCGAGCACTGGTCGTCGGGTTCCGGCTAGTCCCTTCTCCTGCCCCGGTGTCCCCCGCTGTCGCTGCGGGTCCTGTGGTGGGCGTTCTTCTCGTGGTGGCTACTGGTTGCGGCCGCGTGGGCTTCCGTGCGGTCACCTCCATTTTTCGTTCGGCCGCCGTCCGCGTGCGTACCACGTGCCGGGCGGTGTGCCCTTCGGTGCCCCTGGCGGACGTGCGTGAGCGTACGGCCTGGCGCACGGCGGACTCCGTCGTTGTCGTCGGTGCGGTTCTGCTGGTGACAGGCTGGGGCCCTCTGGTGTCCCCGGTGACCGTAGCTGCGGTCACCGGCGGTCGCATAGCCCATTGCGGGACCGTTGGTGTGGGCGGCCTTCCGTCGATGTTCTGCGGCTCGCTGAACAGCTCGCAGAGTTCTCCGTAGAACTCGTCCATGGTCGTCCTGGTGTATAGCGGTGGCTGCTGCGGCTCGTGTTCTGGAACTGCTTGCCTGTGACAGAGATTAATAATATTCGTTACTTTCCGTGGACGGCCGCGCCGGCGTGGTGGTGACGCTGCATCAGGGCTGGTGCACGGGGCTGCCCCTGCTGCGGCGGTCTCCGCCGTCTCATCGTTGGTCGCCCCGGAACCCTCGTCGCCGTTCGTGTGCGGCTTTAGGTCTTGCACGTGGATGTGCCGTGCCCACTTCCCTTTGGCGTCCCGGAGGTCGACTATGACCGGAGACACGATGCGTCCGACTGTGTACGGACCGCTGTACTTCGGTGCGAGTTTCGCGGCGATGCCCGCTCCTTTGTCCGACAGCGTATGCTCTTTTTTCCAGACGCTCTCGCCGACCGCGGATCTCCATTCGCGGTGTCGCAGGTTATAGTATTTCTCCTGGCGACCGAACGATTTGGCCAGGTGCAGTTTGGCCAGTTCCTGGGCCTCACGGAGGTTCTTCCACCTTTGAGATGCTGGTTCGGTGTTGTCTCCAGTCGCGGGCTGCCCGGGTGGTCGCAGCTCTCTCCCCTGGTTGAGGTACGCCGGACTGTACCCTGTTGACTCGTGCCATGCGGTGTTAATGGCGAACCGTGCCTCATCCAGTTTCTCGTCCCACCGCTCATGATGATTCTCGGTATATTGAGCGAGCATGGTCTTAACGACCTTGTTGGCCCTCTCAACCGGGTTGCAGTGGGGCGAGTACGGCGGCGTGCGTCGATGTTGTGTTCCCGAGGCCCGGAGCATTGTGGTGAAAGGTTCTCCGATGAACTGGCGTCCATTATCCGTAATCACTATCTCGGGAGCTCCGTGCCGGAGGATGACATCCTTCTGAATGGCCGCAGCGACGGCGGCGCTGGTGGCTTTTCGAAGTGGCGTGAGTTCGACTCACTTCGAGAAGCGATCAAGTGCGACGAGCAGCTATATGTGGCCCCGGCGCGAACGCGGCAAGGGACCGACAAGGTCAATCGAGACCGTGTGCCATGGTTGCGTCCCTGGGTTCGCGTGTAGGTGTCCCGCTGGCTGCTGCGGTGTCGGCTTGTATTGCTGGCAGCTCGTGCAACAACGGACGTGACGGGCTACTTCCCTGAACATTACGGGCCAGTAGTACCTCTGTGCAAGCCGAACGATCGTTTTTGCTATGCCGAGATGCCCGGCGGCGGGATCGTCATGGTGCTGACGGAGGAGGGCTTCCCTTTCCCCTGCTGGTACACAGATCTTCCAGGCGTTGCTGGCCGTCGGTTCGTTGTAGTCGAGCTGGTGTAACAGGTGTCGAAACAGTTTCCCCTCGCGTATCTGGTAATCGGGAACGGATGCGGGGTTCTGGCGAACTGCTTCGATCTTCTTCTGGTACCACGTGTCGGTGCGCTGTTTGGACTGGAGCAGATTTACATCTGGTACTGGGATGTTTCTGGAGAGCGCATCGGCGACGTAGTTGAGTTTCCCGGGTCGATATTCAATATCGAAATCGTACTGCTGCAGTTCGAGGGCCCATCTTGCGAGCCGTCCCGTTGGGTTGTCGATCTGCTGCAGCCAGCGGAGTGCCTGGTGGTCGGTTACGACAGTAAATTTGTATCGCTCGATGTACGGCTTCATCTTCCGGATGCCCCATACTACAGCGAGGCACTCTTTCTCCGTCACACTGTAGTTCCGTTCGGCCGCGCCGAGGGTGTGGCTCGCGTAACCGATAACCCTTTCCCCGTCTCCTGCGCCTTGTGTTAGAACCACTCCTAGCCCGTAGTCGCTGGCGTCCGTTTGGAGCGTGAAACGCTCCGAGAAGTCTGGGCACGCCAGTATTGGGGCTGCGACGAGTTTCCGCTTCATTTCCTGGAAGGCCATTTCTTCGGCCTCGGACCACTTCCATTTCGCGTTTTTCCGCGTGAGTTTGGTCAGTGGTTCCATCAGCTCGGCAAAATTTGGCACGAACCGGCGGTACCAGGACGCCATCCCGTGGAATCGTCGTACGTCCCGGATGTTCTTGGGCGTGACGATTTTGGCGATCGCGTCTGTTTTCTCCGGGTCGGTGCGTATTCCTTGTTGATCCACCACGTGTCCCAAGTATCGGAGGCTGTCCACGCCGAAGCGACATTTATCGGGGTTCAGCCTGAGCCCGGCGGCCCGCAGGCGTTTGAAGACCTCACGCAGATGCTGCTGGTGAGCTTCAAATGTTGGGCTGACGATAATAATGTCGTCTAAATAAGCGAAAGCGTAGGGCTCCAGTTCCGGTCCGATGATACGGTCTAGGAGTCGCTGGAACGTTGCTGGTGCCGAGTGCAGGCCAAAAGGCATTACTTTAAACTGGAAGAGCCCTTTGCCGGGCACCGTGAACGCCGTCAGCGGTCGGCTGTTGTCTTCTAGGGGAACCTGCCAATATCCGTTTTTCAGGTCGAGCGTCGTTAGGAACTTGGCGCCGCGCAGCTTGTCAAGCGTCGCTTGTATGTGCGGCAGCGGGTACGCGTCTTTCTCCGACCGTTCGTTCAACTTCCTGAAGTCGACGCAGAACCGTGGCTTTCCGTCCTTTTTTTCACGACGACGACGGGCGAGCTCCAGGGGCTGCTGGAGGGCTCGATTACCCCGTCTCGTAACATTGTTTCGACCTCGGTGTCGATGACGGCCTGCATCGCTGGATTCCGTGGTCGATACCGTTGTTTTATCGGCGTCTCGTCGGTTAACTTGATTCGATGCTGAACGAGGTTGGTGCGGCCCGGCACGGTTTGGAATAGTTCCATCTCGGCTGCGATGAAATCGTCCAGCTGCTCGCGGTCAGTGGTACTGGGGGTGCACAAACCCGTCTCTGTAGCTGACGTCTCTGGGACCTGCTGTTCCTCGGCAAGGTACGCTACGGGCCAGGAGGCAATGTCGGCCGGTGGTTGTATGTTGATTCCCAGGGCGGCGATAGTCTGTATGCCCAGCAATACCTGCGGTCCCATTTTGGGCAGCACGGTAAATCCGTGTTCCCATTCATATCCCATGGTGACGAATGGGAGTCGTAGCGTGCCGTTGGGTCGTGTGTTCGATCCGTCCGCCATTCCGACCAGGCCGGTGGTTGCTTGAGGGATGATGCCCTGTTCCCGGGCCCATTCTTGTACGTCCTCGTTGACGCAAGACAGTTGTGCCCCTGTGTCAAGGAGGGCCTCTACCTGCCGACCCAGGATCAGTATTGATAGCCGTGGTCGGGGTGTAAAGTTTATTACTGGGGCCTGTGGTCGATCTACTGCGACGCGCCCCTTGATCCGTTTCCCGACGTATTTCCGGCGTACTGGTTGCCTGGCGGATGGCACTCCCGTGTAAGCACCCCGTCGCGTCCGCACCGTGCACAGAATCGGCGGTATACGTTTCGACATTCGAAACGGTTGTGGCCCCGCTGTTTGCACCGCCAGCAGTGCGTGATGGGACTGTATCTATCGTTCGCGGCGGTTGCTGATTGCTGACCGGCGCTGCTTGTGGCCGCCACGTCAGGTGGGCGGTGTTCCGGGCCGGCTTCGTAGGCGGAGCCCCGGGCGAGAGGCTTCTGCATTTTATTCTTTCGCTCGAGGGCCCTCTCGATGCGTTGGACTTGGCCCAGTAGGTCGTCCAAGTCCTTAACGTGAGCCGGGTTAATTACGACCGTGTGCTCCGGCAGCATGTTTTCGTACACTGTTTCCAGGTAGTCGGTGGTCGGTATGTGGGCCTGTCGCATCAGCGTGATGAGCGCGTTCATGTACTTCTGGAACGGCTCTCCGGGTTTCTGCACACGTTCCCGGGCCTCTCGTTCCCGTTGTAGCTGCGTTTGTTCCGCGGCGAAGTTAGCGATGAACTTCTTTTTGAAGTCCGCCCACGTAGTAATCCCGTGTCCACTATTACGGTACCAAACCTGCGCGTCTCCGCGTACAAGTTCGGTGACTCCCCGTAGTAACTCCGCGTCGGAGAGACAGTACGTCTCTTGTAGTTCGGCGAGGCGTTCCACGAACGCGTGCGGGTCCTTTCCGTCCGTGGTACACGCCCACTTTCGCATGCGGTCCATGTTCCTCCCGGGGTCGTCTGGTGATTCGACGGTGATGAACGTTGGTTTCGGTTCGTCCATGCTGAACAGTCGTTCGGGCAGGCAAAACAAGTCCTCCGTCTGTGCACGGATACAGTTTTCCCAGTGTTGACGGAGTTCCTCCGGGGTCCCAGTGGTTGATAGTCGCAGGCGTCGCAGTTCGGTGAGGATTTGCTTCACTTGTATTTTGGTGACCTGTGCAGGGCGATGTGGCATGCCCTGTCGGCTGTACTTGTTCCTGCGTTTACGCGACGCGTTTGAATTCCGCCTGCGCGGTCGTGGTAACGCCGAGTGTCCCGAGATGGCGCGCACTCGCGCTCGTGTTCGTCGGCACTGTCACTGGCGATCGGCGCTAGATGTCGCGGCACTGTCACACTTGTCTGGTTTCACTGGTCTTCCGGACCGAACGCGAGGTGTCGCGCGCGATGCATCACTTCCGACCGGTGAGGTGTCCGCACGCTAACCTCCAAATTCTGCCACGTGGTCGTTATTCCGACGCGTGATTTTCGCACCAGGTCCCTGTTCGGGCGCCATGTAACGGTTCTGCTTCCGGCGGAGATGTCGTCGCGGCGTCGTACCCTCTCGTGCTGAAATGGCTCGTCGCGCCAGGGTCGTGAATCGGCGAGAGAATCGACGGAAGCTGAAAACGGACGAAGTGCGCGGGGCGTGAAATAACGACAACGGGTTTACGTATCTTCGGGCTCACTGTACGTACGTTCGCGGACTCATTGAACTTGTGAACCGTGTTACCGATCCGTGCTTTTACTGGTGATTCCGGTGTAAACGTTTATCGCGGCGCGACGCGTTCGCGTGGACCTGATGATGAATACCGGCGACTGGGTTCAGAAGGAACGGTCAGGAAAACCCGGCCACGAGTTGGGAAATTCCCCGTGGCGGTTCTACGGTAAATGAAGAGGATGCTGCCCCTTCATTTAATCGTCTCCGGTAGCTGTCGGAGTTCTCGGGGTGCTGCCCGAGAATTGGGTTCGGGATGCTGCCCAAACGGCAGAGAAGGATGCTGCCCCCTCTGTGTGGCGTGTTTGCTGTCACGCCGGTAGGAAACGCCGATGTCGAGGAGGCCGATGCTGCGGACAACTCGCCGTCGAGAGCGTGGGAAAATAGGAAAGTACCAGTAACACTTACCAATACTTTGGGATGTGCCCGGGATGCTGCCCAGGCTGGAAAAGAGGCCCGTGCCTCGTTTGCATCGCCTTTTATAGGCGAAGATTGGTGGTGGGGGAATGGTGTGAAGGAAACGGATATGTGACGTCGAGTTTCCGCCTTCCTCAAGATGGCGGAACCTCGGCGTCCGTTTCCCGCCGAACATGGCTTCGAGCGCGGGATCGTGCATCGTAGCGCGTCGTATACGGACGGCGCGCTCGGTGAACTTCGGCGTCGCTCGGTTATGTTCGGTGCGTGTCTCATAGTGACAGGCCTGCATCGTACAGGTCTGTTACAAAATAATTGAAGCAATTTTTCGTGGAAACACTGAGGAGCAAGTTGTAGCCACCGTTTCTTAAAGATTGGATTTGATAATGCAGCAACAGCTGCAGTCTCCGCCAGTGGGGTCGAGATCTCAAAAAATTCGCCGAATCTTGTCTCTACGCTTGATACGTAGCTGTCAATCAGGGGTTGACAGTACACCCAATGTTTTTCTGACAGGACTTTAATTTTTTTGCGTAGTTGTAACAAAGATGGCAGAAGATATCCAATACAGATGTTTTGTTCCCCTTGCAATATATCTATGAGAAGAGCAAAAGGTGCAGAACACTCGATATATTCTTCAATGTAAATGAAATCGTCCTCTTCGATTTGGTTCTTGCTTTTAAATTGACGATATAACTGCTGACATTTTCCTTTAATTTTGAGGGTCTGATTTAAAGAGTCATGCAATGAATTCCAGCGCGTGTCCCCTGGTCGAGAAAGAGTACGGCCAAATACATCTTGGAGGATTTCGGCTGACTTAGGGCGTGATGCTAAGTGCCACAACGTGTTGCACTTGCTTAGCACTAATTTGTGCAACTTGCCAAAAGTGACTCTATGCGATATCACCTTGTTTATATCTGATACCATGCATAAGTTAAGGGTGTGTGTGGCGCATCTTATATGATCAGGTAAAATCCATTGTATGGCTTCCGACGGTCTTTGGTAGAGAGAATGAGTTGATTCCGATTGGTTTGGATCCAGAGCTGGGGAAAATAGTAAATAGTAAATAATCCTATTTATTTTTTAAAGTATGTTTACTTCTTTGAAAATAAAAAATTTTATTTCATGCAGTATAATTTTTGAAAATAAAATAATTTATTTGACGCAGTAATTATTTTGAAAATAGTATTTTATTTGAAGAATATTGAAAATATTTATATTTTGTAGGAACGTATAGGAATTAGATGTTAGATAGGTTGGTGTTGACGCCGATCGATCGTCGGCGTTCAGCTGGGTCGATCTGGCGATCGTCTGCTCATCTCGCTGGCCGTCGTTATGAGCCGACGATCGATTTGTTATTAACGACCGACGTTCGTTTGACATTTATATTTGGAATCAGATTGAAATATACTGCGAAACGATAAAGGAACGTTTGAATGAAGCTCCTATAATTTTGTCTTCATTTTCAATTTTAATTTTAAATATTATTGTTGAAAATAATGGTTAGAATTCAATACATTTATGAGTGTAAATCGTTTCTTAACGATAAGATAGACTGTATGTGTATGCGGTTATACAGCGCCCACTACCTCCCACTAGCTCCACCGTTACCATGGAGAAAGAATGCGCTTCGCCCGTAGCGAGCAGTGCGCATGTCTCGCGAAGGCTTCGCGCATCGCGGCCTATGCGACGAAGGCGCGCGTTGCATGGAAGAGAGGTTGGTGGGAGAAGCAGACGTTTGAGGGACCCCATCCGTGCCCATCCCTGAGATAGACTGTATGTGTATGCGGTTTCTCAGAGTATTCTAACAATGCAAAAAGTAAAATATTTTATTTCGTGTTTCTGATTGTTAAAATAGGAATATTTTATTTTTTGGATCAAATTGTTTAAATAGAAATATTTTATTTTGAGGTCCAGATTGTTCAAATAGAAATATTTCATTTTCGAAATTGTATATCTTATTTAAAATACTATTCTCTTTTAGGAAAATAAAATCTAAAACATTAAATAGTATTTGAAATATTTGTTTCGCCAAATAATGCTTACCTCTGTTTGGATCCGGGCTGAGGGCAATCTCCTACTTTGACTCGGACTCACAATCAGATGAGTTATCTAGCAGCAGAAATGAGTTCTGATATTCTCGCTCACCGTCATCCGGAAAATCGTGTGGATCCGTAATTTGCATTGCGTCTTTGTCTACACCAAATATTTTAAACTCTTTCACAAAATTCGAACCGTTGTCAGTGATGGTGGCAACTATTTTCCGTGCATTTAATCCAAACTCGGTGTGCACCTCCTTCAGAACAGATGCAATTCGGTCGTATGTGTGTGAATTTTTAAAACGTCGGCATGCAAGGACTGCTGACTGCCGCTCATAGTTTTTGGAATACAATAAATCCAATGGGCGGTTACGCCAATGAAACTTCGCTTCTTTCCCGACCATATATCAGCGGTAGTGCACACGTGGTTAACTTCCTTGAGTAGGTTTTTCACAGACAGTTTCATTATTTTTCTCAAATAATTTTTCGATGATCCGGACCAGGCTTGCCATATTCCGCGCGTGCCAGGCCCCTTACCGCTGCGCCCCTCGCCGCGGTACTAAGCTGAGCCCGCCCCACTCTTCCCACTACACTGACGCGTACCGCGTGGAGCAAGCTAAGTTAGCGGTACGCGTCAGTGTTAGTGGGAAGAGTGGGGCGGGCTCAGCGTAGTACCTAGGCGAGGGGCGCAGCGGTAAGGGGCCTGGCACGCGCGGAATATGGCAAGCCTGATCCGGACAATGGTACGCCGACTCGGAATGTTCAACCGTAGCTGTTTTATTTTTAGATGTTAGAAAATTTTTGCGAAGGAAGGGTTTTCGACTGAACGAAAGGGTACCATAGCGTTGACTACGAATTCACTGATTAGGCGGGCGAAATTTTCATGGGTCAAGTTAATGTTACCTAAGCATGTATCACAAGTGACAGTATCTTAAATTGAATAAAACTTGAAGAAAGTTGTAATCTGAAGCTTGTGTGTAAATGGGGTTTCAATGGGAGCTCAGGTCATAGTGTTTATAAACAAAAATTCATTGAAAATGAAAATTCTACCCATCAATATTTGTTTGTAATAGCCTTGGTCCTGTTGAATTTAATAGACATGCGGAATGGCAGAGAATTGTGGATAAACCCCCGCTCATCTTCCACATTTTACTGTCAACCAATAAAGTTCATATTTATTCAAGAAAATGCACAATTGATTATGGAAGAAGAAACTAGAATGAAGACTTTTATCAGCCAACTTTCTCCTTATAATAAATGCAATTTTAGTAATAATGTAAACTTCGTGATTACATATGAACAACATTTTACCATGATAGACGGCAGTGTCACTAACATATTGTCTGATACAAACTCATCTTCTAGGTGCTGCATTTGCAAAGCAACTCCAAAACAGATGAATCACAAAAGAATTACTGAAAAACCTTCCAATACTAATAATTACCGTTTTGACTTATCTACCTTTCACGCCTGGTTGCGATTTTTTGAATGCCTTCTACACATTTCATATCGGCTACCAATTAAATCTTGGCAAGTGAAAGGGGCTGAAAATAAAATAATTTTTGAAAATAATAAAAAGAGAATCCAGGATATGTGTGTGTGTGTGTGTGCGCGCGCGCGCGCGCGCGTGTGTGTGTGTGTGTGTCCGCGCGCGCGCGGGTGTATGTCTGTTTCTATGGTATCAAATATTTCGTTAACGTTTTCTGAAAAAGTAACAACGCGATCAGAATGATGAATGATGCAATCGATGTTTAGATTTTTAGTTTTTTCCGAAAGGAGTTCATTCAACAATGCAATTTATACGAGAGAACGGAAAGTTTCCACCGAAGAAACAAACGTAATTACACAAAAAAATTTTTTTTCATTTTTTTTAAATTAAAAAAAATGTTTTTACTTTAAAAAAAATTTTTTTTGTACCTTACGCTAATGTTTCCGCTTACAATAATCGAAAATTATCCCAATGCAAGAGTGCGTTAATCATCTCTACTCCCAAGAATACATTTTCAGAGAATATCGATGAAAGTACAAAAAAATGTATATTACAATCTTTAAAAAAACAATCAGTTCAAAACGAATTATTAACTGAGATTAAATTGAAAATTAAGTTAAAGTATATGATAATTATTAATAACATTGATGTTGAAAACGGATTGGTTAATGGAGCACACACACACAGACACATGCGGCATATTAAAATTTATTACTTTTCAAGAAAATACTAAAATTTCGTCTATATTGTGGTTAGATTTTCAATTGGCCAGAGTAGGAGTGAAAGTAAGAACTCGTTATCGTGATTATATGAAAAATGCAAATATTCATCAAAATTTAACACCAATACTAAAAATCTCGAATCATGTAAATATGTCGAGTGAGGAAAAATATTAAATCACACGTAGTCAATTTCCAGTGGTTACAGCTGAAGCGATTACGATTCATAAAAGTCAGGGACAAACATACGAGAAAAGTATGTTTGAATTTTAAAACATCAGAAAAACGAACTTTACAAATGTTGTATGTAGCACTGAGCAGAGTTTCAAAATTGAGCGGTTTATATATTTTGGGACAATTTAAATTAACAGTATCGAAGAAAACCAAGATCAATACTGCAAACCCGGATAATGAGAAGTTGTATCGTTTGCGAAAAACTAATTAAGGGGGCCGGCGCGGCCGTGCAAGAGTGTGTGGGCACACGCACACATCGCTAAATTCGCATATACGTATATGCAATTACAAGGTTTACGACTTTTCGAAATTACGCTTCAGCATTGCAAGGAGTAGTTCAGAATTGGTCAATTATGATTCCTAAAAGTCAGATACAGGTCGGTACGGTGCCCAAAATGCATATTTTTACGTTATAGAGGAATAATTTGTAATATTCGGCGGAGACAAATAACAATTCGGCCTGTCAGAAACGACAATACAGCACCTCGAGGTTCCGAAATTTTGCACTAGTAGCATGACAATCTGGTTCCGAAATTTGACGGCTGGACGTTACAAATGTTCCAATAGAATACGGTTGATAATGCAGGTCGATATTATATTGTCCATCGATAATACAGTGTCCATCGTCCATGCAAACACTAAATTTATTGAACAAAAACACTGGTACGCGAAGCGGCTATCTTCTGACGTCTTGCTTACTTCGGTTGCCTCGTGACAGGCCAATACCAGTGGTGTTGGACAGGCAATATCTGCCGAATATTATAAATTATTCTAATAACGGTATAACGGTATAACGTACGACCTGCATTATCAGCCATATTCTATTGGAACATTTGTAACGTCCAGCCGTCAAATTTCGGAACCAGATTGTCATGCTACTAGTGCAAAATTTCGGAACCTCGAGGTGCTGTATTGTCGTTTGTGACAGGCCGTATTGTTATTTGTCTCCGCCGAATATTACAAATTATTCCTCTATAACGTAAAAATATGCATTTTGGGCACCGTACCAACCTGTATCTGACTTTTAAGAATCATAATTGACCAATTCTGAACTACTCCTTGCAATGCTGAAGCGTAATTTCGAAAAGTCGTAAACCTTGTAATTGCATATACGTATATGCGAATTTAGCGATGTGTGCGTGTGCCCACACACTCTTGCACGGCCGCGCCGCACAGTGGGCTGGATCGAGAAATTTAGTGACATCTTGTTATAACTCTTGAACCATAAGAGATATCGGGATGAAATTTGCACTAAAATTCATTAAAAAAATAGTGAATTTTAACTGTAAACAAATAAAATTTTTTCTATTTTGTTAAACAATAATTGTTAATTAATTTTCATTGAATTTTTGTATTAAAATAAAATTGTTTAAGTATAATCTTCCAAACTATTTTTTACTTACTAAATATGTATTTTATATTTACATTTCATACATGTAATGTTTTATAGAATACGTAAAATATAAATTCAAGAAATCTTTTTATAATCAACGCATACAAAATGTACTGAGGAGGTAAAAACGTCTCACAAGCGTGTCAAAAGATATTTTTTATAATAATTTATAATGATTATAAATAATTTTTCAATTTAATTGTTTTAAAATCATGTCTATTCTATACAGGGTGTCTCAAAATTAGGTCCGGAGCCGAAAATGGGAGGTTCCTGAGATCATTTCAAGCGACATTTTCCTTTGAAAAAATGTCGTCCGCGGCTTCGTTAACGAGTTATTAACGAAAAACACGGACCAATCAGAGCGCGAGCTAGGCGCGTGCAGCCCGGCGCGCCGGCAGCCGAGTGTCGGTGGCACGCCGCGATGTCGTAACGAACAAAAGTTTCTCGATGATGTGAATCCTCACCAATTTCGATAAGCTTTGGATATGTTGTCAATACCATGATTCTGAACAACATTTCCCTTTACAGTTTCTGTCGATCGGCTTTAGTTTACGACATTATTGTAAAAATTTGTAATTGTAAATCGATCGATGTACTATTTCATATCCGATTTCGATAATCTTTGGATATGTTGTCAATACCATAATTCTGAGCAACATTTCCCTTTACAGTTTCTGCCGATCGGCTTTAGTTTACGATATTATTGTAAAAATTTGTAATTGTAAATCAATCGATGTACTATTTCCTGTCCGATTTCGATAAGCTTTGGATATGTTGTCAAGACCATGATTCTGAACAACATTTCCCTTGACGGTTTTTGTCGATCGGCTTTAGTTTACGATATTATTGTAAAAATTTGTAATTGTAAATCGATCGATGTACATACTATCTCCTCGCCGATGTCGATGAGCTTCATTTCAAAGGAAAAAGATATTTAAAACATCGAATTTATAACATATTTCAAAGTCATCGAAATCGGTGAGGACCCACATCATCGGCAACTTTACCCGAACGATAGAAGAAGCACAAACTTATTGAATCAAAAACTCACTTATTCAGCCGTAAATCCATTTGACTACCACATACAACCACCACACTTTTACATAATTGTTGAACTCGTAGCACACTTTTATAACTCGTATCGATATCGAACGAAATTACTTACTCCGACGCGGAAAGAGTTCGATGCTCTTCGCGATGCCGCGCGAAACTGTGCTCTCCCAGCGTACAATGTATTCGATGAAGGCGTCGTTTAAAACAAATGAAATCGTTCCCAAGGAGATATTGATTTTTCGAGAATCATATGATTCTCGAAAACACCGATTCGAAGATTATGTAAAAGTGTGGTGGTTGTATGTGGTAGTCAAATGGATTTACGGCTGAATAAGTGAGTTTTTAATTCAATAAGTTTGTGCTTCTTCTATCGTTCGGGTAAAGTTGCCGATGATGTGGGTCCTCACCGATTTCGATGACTTTGAAATATGTTATAAATTCGATGTTTTAAATATCTTTTTCCTTTGAAATGAAGCTCATCGACATCGGCGAGGAAATATGTAGTATGTACATCGATCGATTTACAATTACAAATTTTTACAATAATATCGTAAACTAAAGCCGATCGACAGAAACTGTAAAGGGAAATGTTGTTCAGAATCATGGTATTGACAACATATCCAAAGCTTATCGAAATCGGATAGGAAATAGTACATCGATCGATTTACAATTACAAATTTTTACAATAATATCGTAAACTAAAGCCGATCGACAGAAACTGTAAAGGGAAATGTTGTTCAGAATCATGGTCTTGACAACATATCCAAAGCTTATCGAAATCGGACAGGAAATAGTACATCGATCGATTTACAATTACAAATTTTTACAATAATGTCGTAAACTAAAGCCGATCGACAGAAACTGTGAAGGGAAATGTTGTTCAGAATCATGGTATTGACAACATATCCAAAGCTTATCGAAATTGGTGAGGATTCACATCATCGAGAAACTTTTGTTCGTTACGACATCGCGGCGTGCCACCGACACTCGGCTGCCGGCGCGCCGGGCTGCACGCGTCTTAGCTCGCGCTCTGATTGGTCCGTGTTTTTCGTTAATAACTCGTTAACGAAGCCGCGGACGACATTTTTTCAAAGGAAAATGTCGCTTGAAATGATCTCAGGAACCTCCCATTTTCGGCTCCGGACCTAATTTTGAGACACCCTGTATATTACGACCTTTGTTATTTCGTATTATTTCATGTATGTGTAATGTGTTTATAAAAGATAAAAATATCAACAAAAAGATAACAAATATAAAAGATAATCCAATTATCTTACCAAAACGTTTTTAAATTGATGGTAACTGGTAAACTTTTGGTCAATTTGTTTAGTAATAATAATAATAATAATTAGAGGACCTAACGGCACCTAATCGGATAAGTCAGATCATTTTCATTGGACCTTCCTCTACATATCCCCACAAAAATCATATCCGAACCGATCCGATATTGGAAATTATGATTGTTTAAAGTTATCGAGACGTGCCACCTGACGCATAGCAACTCACATATAGTACTTAAATACCATCCAAATATGAATATTTTTGCAATTGCATTGAAAGTTCGTACCTACCTAAAACAAGTATGTAATTTTTAACAATTAATTAAATAAAAAAAAATTTATTGTTAAAAATATAATGAACGGTAATAATATAACTAGACTAAGAGTCTCTTAGTTTTTCTTAGTGAGTATCACTAATAAAAAAAACAAGAAAAAAAATTTTTTTTTTAAATAAATAAAAATATGTCTTTATTTGTATTTGTTCTTGAATTTTTCCTACTATTTCTGCTCCTAAATTTCTTAAAATCTTTGTGCCGAGTTTCTTGTGCTTCTTCGCTAAGTTGGCCAATTGGTACTAAGGCATATTTTACAATATCTGCACTATGCATGAGCATAGTATCGTCTTTGTTATAACAAATGCTTAAACGTCATTGTACTTACTAAATTTCCAAATTTATATATTTATGTATATTTATGTATTATGTATATTAATATCACAAATGTGTCAATACTTGATAAACTTAATAACGCTTAAATACACTTAATAAACTTAATAATACTTAAATACACTTAATAAACTATACATATACTTATTTAAGAAACTCTTAGTCTAGTTATATTATTCCCGTTCATTATATTTTTAACAATAATTTTTTTTTTATTTAATTAATTGTTAAAAATTACATACTTGTTTTAGGTAGGTACGAACTTTCAATGCAATTGCAAAAATATTCATATTTGGATGGTATTTAAGTACTATATGTGAGTTGCTATGCGTCAGGTGGCACGTCCCGATAACTTTAAACAATCATAACTTCCAATATCGGATCGGTTCGGATATGATTTTTGTGGGGATATGTAGAGGAAGGTCCAATGAAAATGATCTGACTTATCTGATTAGGTTCCGTTAGGTTCCCTAAAAGATACACCTTGCAAATTCTAAGAAAGTATATAGATTTTATTCATTTCATTAAATATTAATTGTTAATAGATTGCGAGCAACCATCCTCAACTAACAGCGTTAATTGTTACCGCAAAGGACTGTTTTTCATTTACACAAAAGACCCAGAAGAAATATTAAATAGGGTAATCAGGACACCTCGATGAAAAGAAGCAATTTTTCGCTGAAAAATACTGCATATGTCTATCTTTGTCAATTTATATTAACTACAGTTTTTGTGAACGAACATTAATATTTTCCGCTTCGTTGTTGATGGACATTTAGGAAGCAATACGAATTTATTAGAAATCGATATGAGAAAGTCGACTCTTTCGTGAAATGTCACTAAATTTCTCGATCCAGCCCACTGTGCGCCGGCCCCCTTAAGACAATTTATTTTGCAACATTAGTATGCTATAACAAGGAACCAAGCGAGCAACGAGCCTACGATGTTCGTTTAATGCGACGCCATATAGCAAACATTTTGGTAAGTAGAAAACTATTGAATTTCCCTGAAAACGTATAATCTTGTTAAAACGTACTAAAAATAATGATAATAATATACTGCAACTAACGAATCGGGAAGTTCTTTGTGTGGCTCTTGGAGAGTCACACACCAAATAAAAAACATTAATAGCTGCAGGCCCTACTAGCCATGCGTACCACTAACCCTCTCGCAAGAGCAGTCCTACCCGCGAGCGAGCGCAGCGAGCGAGCAAAAACTACCCTACTCGCGAGAGAGCGAAGCGAGCGAGCAACAATAACCCTGTAGTTTGATAGTGCTTTTCAACTAAAGTTCTTGTAGCGATACATTCACGCTTCTCTTATGAAATCCGATTCAATAATTCATTTGAATCTCCAACTTTATAAGCAGTCTTCTGTTTGTTTGTTGTTTTTGCTGTTCCTTTTCAAAAGTATCTCTTGAAATGGTAAATTGTCTTCATCGGTACAAGCAGCAGATTCTAAACTATCAGCTTCATGTATAAATGCGTCAAATAAATCGTCTGGCTAAATCGAGCTTCAAATAACGAATAAAGATGACGGATAAATCTCGCGCGACATCTAGGGATTCGAATAATCCATATGATTACGAATCTATTTCATCGAATAAAATCTGACGGATACTCTGCAACCAAATTAACGACAGATACAACCGTAAGATAAATCGTGGCGCTGTATTCGACTCTCAAATAAAAGTCGAAGATAACCAGAAAATCGTCGGAGAGACAAACGAATAAACTCTCCAAATCGAGCGCTCGACAGATGAAGTTACAGATACATTGTGGCGCTGCATTCGACTTCGAATAAAAGACAAAAGATAGAGGTTATTTTATCTAGAACTTATTTGAATAATTTTTTATTTAGATACTGCCCATCTCTGGTACGTAGTTGATTATTGAATCAGAAACACGTGTAGAAAGCAGGAACGCAAAGCAGTTCTAAGCGAAAAAATGTTTTTACAAGTACTAATGCTACTTCTTAAAGAAGAATTGGAAGATGAAATGATTCTGGAATTGAGTATAATGAGAAAACGACGAATAGACACAAAAAGCATTTATAAAAATCGGCATAAAGAGGGTTATGTCAACATATTAATCGAAAATCATTTGCTAACAGATGATAAAACATTTAGAGAATTTTTTTAGATTATTAAATCACAAGTGAATCCCATTACAGCAAAGGACAAATTGCTCCTTACATTAAGGTAAGTTAGTTTTAAAAAAATAATATTTGTTAATTTAAATTGTACAATTATAATAATTTATTCAGAGAAAATCCATAATTGGAAAATTTTACTAAATAATGTTCTAAAAGTATGCTTTTATTAAATAAGTTAGTGCTTTAGGTCAATATATATTTATAATAAAATTGGTTAAGGATGTAGATACAATATAATTTAAACATAATTCCTAATATTAATAGATAAAATATAATTTAAATAATTATTTTTTAATACTATGGAAACGACGGTCAGAAAAATTACTATATTTATAATAAAAAAAAATGAATATATTCATAATAAAATTGCTTAAGGACGTAAATACAATAAAATTGAACTATAATTATTAATATTAGAACATTATTTAATAAAATTTTCCAATTATGGATTTTTAGTTAGTCTCTTTGTTCCTGCATAAGCTCTTAGTTCTAATTCGCTGACGATGGCAAATATTCGTGTCTTCGCCTTGAAAATCATATCCTTCATTTTTCTAACCGTCGCGTCGCTTCCATATTTTTTAAAAAATGTGGCTAACGGATCTGAAGCAGTTGTTGTACATAAAATGGATTTCAACAGCTCGTCTCGCTGTAACGCCCTTCTTTCCATGAAATCTAATAATTTATTTTGTTCAACCCTTCTTCGTTTCGTCGGGCGGGTTACTGGTATTTCTGCTACCTCGTCGTTTGATAGTTCGCATGCTTCAGGGGTTGTTGATGCAGCTTCCAGGGTTGTTGATGCAGCTTCCGGGGGTGTTGATGCAGTTTCCGTCGATACTTCTGACGTATAGGAACTCTGCGTGCTATGAAATAAATTTTTATTACTTATCATTTATTATGTCATTATTTTCCTATCATTTAGCACGGTTGTTTTAATATAAAAGACACTTACCTTCTCTCAGAACTAACATGTTCCAAAAAACTTAATTGATCCAGAAGCGGCCATTTCGACTTCGGTTTTGCTGCCGACCCGGTCCCGAATTTTTGTCAGCGTTTAATCTTGGCGTAGGAATCTGGTATATCCCGCCATCGCCTTTTACAGTCAGCAACTAAAAGGAGGTATAACAGTTTTATTTTTGCAGGTTTCTTGCTACAGGGGAGTCATTCAGATCCTTAACATTTGCATTTAGAATATCATATGGATAATATGTATAAGTACTATATAAGTAATGTATAAGTACGATTATACGAGACGTATCAAAGGAATTATGTGATAAATTAATTCCAATATTTTTGCCTCGGCCAGATGTTTCCGATTTTGAAAGAATTGCAAATGATTTTATGCCAAATTGGAATTTCCCTAAGTGTGTAACGTGTCTCGGTCCTCGGTGTTCGGCTTCCTCGCAGCGGTGCTTCTCGGTGCTCAATTGCTCGCCGATCCAGGGTTCTAGACGGCGAGGAGAGTAAACGGCGCGAGGAACGGAATCGGTACGGGGTAAGATAACGAACGAGTTGAATACGTGTAAATTTAATTATGCTCGCTGCCTTCCGGATATGTTTGATACGGTGCGCGGTTTCAGTGTTACGGTGCCCGTGATGTAAAACGTTCGACCGTGTGTGTGTGCTACCTGAACCTGAAAAGGGTGTAGGACACGTGTAAACTGGACAGGAGCAGAGTTAGATCACGACTATCGCCGTGATCTCCCTACCTAGGCCGGGCTTTCGTGGTTCTTCGATGTCAGTGGCTCTAGTTGATGCAAACTGCAAATTTATCGTTATTGATGTTGGCTCATACGGAAAAGAAGGGGACAGTGGGATTTTTGAAAAGTCAGCTATGGGTAGTGCTATTCGTTCGGGAAACTTTCCTTTTCCCGCTGAAAAGGAACTCCCAGGATCTGACGCTCGCCAGACATATGATGAAACCATTTCCCAAAAATCAGGCAACGCACAGGATTCAACAAAAGCGATTTATAATTATCGACCGTGTAGAGCCAGAAGAGTGGTTGAAAATGCATTTGGGATATTATCTCAGACTTTCCGAATATTTTATACCGGCATAGCAGTACTGCCGGAAACAGCCGACGTGACTATCATGGTAACATGTTGTTTCCATAATATGTTACGTGAAGAATACCTGAATAATAGATCTCAACACGAAAATTGTCAGACAAATAATGTAACTGATAATATCAGTGATTATAATAATATGTCTCCTTTGAGTAGGACAGGAGGTTATGCCGACATGGAAGGATTCGAAAAATTCGAAATAAATTTCTGCATTACTTTAATACATCAGAAGGTTCATTGCAATGGCAAGAAAATTATATTTAAAATAATATAAAGTAAAAATATAATGAATGTGATTGAAAAATACTTGGCTTTTCTAACGTATCAGATATGTCCTTCCATACATTTTCTTTTACTATGTAATTTTTATATTCTTTCTCACTTGCGTCGTAGAGGACACGAGATTTTGAAACCTGCTGTACTATCTTCTCATCTTCTTCCGCACTGAATTTACACGACATTGCGCTTGTCTGTATCGAATGTTTGCTTGCTGAGAACTAAATCGATCCCTATCGTCCGACACTTGTTAAATAGTAAGAAACAATATCGCATCATCCTTCCGAGGAATATTCTAGAATATTCTAGAATAAATGAAATTATTATATTAAATTCTAGAATATTCTATAATATTTCATGATTGTGTTTTGTCAATCGAGTTCTGTTCGACTCGAGTTTTGTTTCGAGTAGATCGAAGTTTAACGAGGGATTTTGTCAAGTAGCTCGCATTTTTTTCATACAGTTCGTCGATTTCAAGTAGCTCGGAAAAGTCAAACGCTCGACTCGGCTCGAGCAATCGAATCGGGATATCGAATCAAAGGATTTTTCGATATCTTAAAAATTATTGATTTTACAGAGTTGTAAAAAAACGTGTCAACCTTTTTCCATTACATTATGAGACTAGAGCTGACAAAACCCATAGAAATGAGTTTTTAGGAGCTTATAGTGAAAACAAAAGAGTTATTTGTAAATAACTGTTTTTATTTGAAAATGTTGTTGTTTTAAAAAAAATTAAATCAACTTCGAAACGCACTAAAAAATTTAACTAAAAGGTATGAAATAATTTCCATTTAATTTATATTATTTGTTGAAAATTTTCAATTTTGCGCCGCCTCCGAAAAGATTGTTTTGTATTTAATATGGTATTTAATTTAATATTTTATTTTAATTAAGTTTATTACTAGTTGGTGTGTATTCATATAAATTAAATGGAAATTATTTCATACTTTTTAGTGCGTTTCGAAGTCGGTTTAATTTTTTCTAAATAGAACATATCATTTCTATTATTATTTAATGAAATATAAAATATTTCTTAATTTTGCCCTGCCCTCTCCCGCCTCGCCGCCACCCCCTTCCGCCGGGCCGCCGGAAACGGAGTCAATGGATGAATCGCACCATTTTATTTGCAATAAATATCGGAAAGAATGAAAAAATGCAAAATTTGTTTTCTAGGTGCCAATTGGGAGATATACCCTACAAAATGCAAAAGGTTTCGTTCCGATTGGACCATCCATCTCGGAGTAAACGGTGAACATACATAGAAAAAAAGCGAAAAAAATCACATACAGATAGAATTGAGTAACCTCCTCCTTTTTTGAAGTCGGTTAAATAATGTTTTTTTCGCCATTTATTTTGCAATTGTTTTAACAAATGCCGTGTTTTCACAGTGGGTCACTTTAAAAAAATTGTAAAAATGGGGATATAGTCTTTGGTTATAAAAATCTCCGTATTTCAAGAAATATTCATAATATGAAAAATAAAGGTCAAGAAATACAGAGAATATATAAAGACATCGGTGATTCAAATTATATGGAAAACTACTAAATAAGTAACAAATGGACAATTAAAAATTTTATTTTAAGACAACAAAATTGAAACTGTTAATTAAAAAATGATTACAAAAAATATATATTTATTACGGTAATTATCAGAACATAAAAATAAGTTTTTAATGAATTTTAGTGGAAATTTCATATCGATTTCAAGAGTTATTATAAAATGTCATGATCCAGCCCACTGTGTTCTTCGGTCGTCCGAGATTGTATATCGCGGTGCAGCGTTCACTTCAAATAATTTTAATTTCGTCAATTTTCAAATGTCCAAAAACGCAAAACGCATAGCTGAGCGTCTGGACTGCCTCAAAAGCAGTAGGTCAAAAAACGCGTGCGTTTGGTTCTAGCGCTGCATTCAGAGGTCTCGAAGCGAACAAGCCATGGATATAGGAATATAGGGATGGAGCGTGAGCTAGCATTATGGGCAAGGGGGGTGTTTTCTTTTCCGGAGGAGGCAGGGTAGACACTTGCATCCATTTGATTGGTGGTTTTTCTGCGCATACTCTCTACCGCCAAGTATGAAAAATGTTTACAGATTGCTTACATATATTTGACAAGTTGAAACTAGAAAAGTGATAGTTAACCCTTTGTCCTATAATAGCGTATGACACTCGTGATATGAATTATGTTCCAAATATTATAATGAACGTTGTTAAATAATTAAAAGTGAAGAAAATGAAAAGTTGTATAAATTTTTGATAACGGCAAATCTTCTACATTTTTTGATTTTATTCAATTAGTAGATACATATTTCATGTTCTTATGTATTATACAATTTCACATAATTCATAAATGTAGAACGAGGGATTAAAGAAAACTAAAATTAGAGGATATAGAAAGGAAATTAAAACGTGTGCAACACGAATTAAAGAACATACTAATTTTACATAATTTCTTATTTATATTTAAAAATCATTATTTTTAGTAAATGAATAGGTGTTATATATTTAATAATTAATAAGGATATCATAAATGTCATTTTTTCTTATAATATGATTAAAAATAGGGTACAATAAGTTTTTACACATAATAGGTTTATATATTAGGGTGGTCCATATTTTTTGACCAACGAATTAAATGCACCGCACCCCCAGAATTGTTCCTTTAGGTGAGAAAAAAATTTGTGCAAAGTTTGAGATCGATCGAAAAAAAGGATCACGTGCCCCAAAGCGACTGAAAATTTTGAAAATTTTGAAATTCATCTCAACTATGGAACATGGCACATCGTTGGATTTGTCTTTTTTTCTGAATAGGAATATGGAAAAATTATATGACTTCCTTTAAATAAAAATAACAATGACCTTGAAATTTCAAAAATATGATTTCCAAAAAATTTTTTTATTTTGCCATTATATTTACCTTATTGAACAATGCAAATTTCTCCTCTGACATTTTTTCGTACAATCACAAATAACAGAGATATTTAAATGTAACGTCGCACAGTGGGCCGGATTGCGAATTCACGCGACATTTTGCGAAAAAATCAACATTCTGATTTTGATATTTTTTCAATGGATATCGTATTTTCAATTAATCAAATACAATAGCAGTTCTAGTTGTAATACACGCATGAAGTTAGACATTTTAGGAATATCGGTTTTCCCTACATAATGTGGCTGATCATTCTTGAAGTGTCCTATGTGACGTGGCAGATTCCGCCTACGTCACTCCGAACCTTAAGCGAAAGACCGGGTCACTGGAAAGCGGCATAATAACGAAACGGTTATCACGAGCGCTCTCCCTGGGACATCCGGACGCCCAAAAGAATAGAATTATCGCATTTGAATGTCGCGCCGCCGGGCGCGACAAGAGTTTTCAGAAACCACCGAAATCGGCGAGGAGCCCGATACCTGTCTCCGGCCGCCGATTGGCGGAAGGCCGCAAGCGGAGACGCTCGGAACACCAATCACAGGGCGCCGCTGGCGAGGAAGACGGCGAGGATTGGACCGAGCCCGGATCTGTCAACCCGGAGAAAGCGACGAGGCTGTTAAACATAAGGACGATCAGCAGTCCACCCTCGTCGACGTCTCATCCGGAAAATGCCATGAGAGCTACACCGGTACGGCTCGGATCCATGGATGCCGACTTACCGCCTTATATCGGCCGGGCTTCGGAAAATAGAAAATACCGAAGGCCCGGGCCGACATGTCATCGAGCCGTCCCTGCGCCCAGAAACAACGTGATTGGCCCGAGCGTCGCCGAAGACGAGAGTGGGGGGAAAACTCGCTTCCGCGTTCCGAACCATCTCGAACTGGGTCACTGGGTCGAAGGACTAGTTCGAGAAAAGACGTGCGAACCTTAGACCGCGATTCACAAAGTATTTTTCGACTGCCGCCATTACAGCGATATTGGTAAGTGCCGGTCAGGCTTCATTTCGATATAATTTTGTGACCAGTTCGTGTTGGTTCGGGGACGTTATTTGAGTTCGCGAAAGTTCGTACCGCGGTGTACCGCGTGTTTCCCCGTGTTTACCGTTGACCAGGAGTCGCTCTCCTGAGAGGCTCGCGAGGCCGCGGGTCGTGTGTCGCCGAATCCTCGTGCACGAGCTATTCGGGACCCACGATATTCGCCCGGTAATTCTTCGAGTTACCCTCGGATCGTTCCTCGGGAGGATAATGCGCCGTATTCGTTTCGTATTGTTCACCGTTCGCACGTTTCGCCCAGTCTCGAATTAGGAACGCGTACGTCACCGGAGCTCGGTCGAATTCGTGCCCTCGGGGCTTGTAAATTCACGCGAAGTCCTGTGACGGCCGAGCTCGACGCGATATAAGTTATTCCGCGCGATCGGCCGAACAGCCGCCGTCACTTTCGTGTTCGCGCCGGCAAAGGTATTGACTACCGCCGGCAACGGCCGGCGGATTGTATGACCATCTCGTTTTAATAAACGACTATATTTTGCCCGAGATCTACAGAGTAGCTTCATTTACCGTGAGAAACGTTCTCGTCGCGGGGAATGCCCCGTTCCTTTCCTCACGTGGTTCCCTGGACCCGTTCGCGGCCGTCACCGGCCTAAGCGATGTTCGCAGATTCGACGTCGTTTTGAGAACCGATCGAATCGTTCGAGAGTTTCGCGTGGTACGGTATAGTACCTGGCGCCCGTTCACTTCGTGTCCAAATTAGTCGTTCCGTTCGAATCTGCGAAGATCTTTTGTCTCGAGAGGACCACGTGTCGCGCGACCGAGCGTGGCACGGTCGCAAGGCCATAATTTCTCGAAGGCGGTTATCTCTCGGTTCGCCGGGAAATAAACGCCGTGACAAATTGGCGCCCGAACATTGCGGAAATCTCGCCGTAAAAAGCGATTTGATATAGGCTTTTTAAAAAAGAGACGCGTGAGGAAGCTCGAGGCTCTCACGGGAAAATTCTAATTTCGAAAGCGAAACGTGTGAATTCGAATCGGTCGAACGAAACGGTCGCTTAGTAGAGAAGCACGACCTGTCCTTGAGCGGTACTTTCTTTGTCTCGCTCGAACCAACGAACCAGCACCTCGTAAACACAGCAACAGGCTGTTGAAAAGATATTACGGTGTCACGTCGTACTTACAACAGCCTGTTCTCTGTTCAAGGTCTTCTACGAGGGCCTTTGTTCATTATATTTTCGAATTTCGTGTGCCATTCCGCCGTTACGATATACCGGGTGTACAAAATTTATTTTCAGGATTCAGGGTCAGAAAAGGAAACGTGATCGCGCGTATTCTCGACGCAATTGCACACAGTGTACTAATAATAATAGTAATAATTTGGATAATCTCATTTAGCTTCATCTGGATAACATTGTTTATTCCACTTTCAATCCATTATTTAATAAATATTAACGGACCTTCGGGTAATCTGTTGCTGATATTAGTAGAGTAACTCTATGTTGACAAATTGGCCATATTACAGATAAAATAATTAAAACTCAAATAAGATTAAACAAAATTAAAAAACTAATAGAAAATTCACGTTAGTTAATTAATACCGATCACGCTTCCTTCGCAGTCTGATTTTTTTTATTATTATTTCATTGGAAAATTTTTATTATATAATGTGCATATTTACTGTGTTTATTTAATTGTGTTTGGACCTCGTTATTGGCGGAGGGGTAACACTTGATTTCGCGGGAGAGGGACACACCACCGAGTGTGACCCGCCCAGGAATCTTGAGTTTCGCCCCAATAATCCCCAATACGAGGGACAATGTATATTTGTTTATTGTGGGTAATACCGTTACGAGACTAGGATCGCCCCTAGAGGTAGTCCGCCCGTAAAGGTCCACAATACCGATACATTTTTCTCATATTATTCTCCTCTGGTATACCATTCCACTTTCCTCAATAATCACCAACTCCTAATATTTAAACATTGAACTTATTGTCATAATTTATGCAAATTGTTTCTTTTTTTTCTCGGAATGGCACACGGTTGTTTAATTGCAATTATTGGGAATTGATAATAGAGAGAAAACTCTCGGTCGCGGGGAAGGTACCGCATATAGCGTAATCCACCCGCGGCTGCGATATTCTCGCATAATTTCACCTCGTTGTTATATTTTGATTATGTTCATGCTGTTTCCCAAAAATTAATCCCACATGCAAACTGTTTTTTTTATAAAATTTTTTTTGTGTTATACATGTGGTGGAGGAAGTTGGTTTGTTGTCCGTATATCGTCCGTAGTCTAGACGAATATAACCCATTTGCGATTGAACTCTAGAGAGTTTAACAAGTAATTAAAATTTTCGGACCCCTTTTATGAAATATTTTGGTGAAACGACTAGCGCTAGTCGGAAATAAAGAGATTTGCAGGATCCTAATAGTAGATACTTTGCGAGTTTGGTTTTTCGGAAATTAGCGAACAATTTGCGGAAAAATATCGGTCACCTCTTGGCGAGTTTCTTGTCGAAATTTGGCGAACAATTTGCGAAAATCTACCGGTAGTATCTTGGCGACCGCGCAGTAATACTGTCGACGGGCAGGTACGTGGGAAATTGACGAAAAGGGTCCGATTTAGTGTTATATTGGGTTGTTGTTTTCCCCTTTTTGGCGCGATAGAGAGAACGAGAAAGGGCTGGGGGAAAGGCAGTAAGTAGAGGTAAAGTCGGAATTCGTGTCGGTAAAAGGAAAATTCGCGTCGTAATAATTACGAGAAAAATTAGCGATACGAAAAAGAAAACGCACCCTCTCTGTCTAAAACGTGATATATCGGGAATAATTCCATTTCGGGTCATACGGCCGCGGTTACGGGAACTCTGTTTCGAGTTGGGTGTCGAGGTTCACGAATCAAAATGAGAAGTTCGTTAAATTTACCGAAAAAGGAACATGGGGACGACGGCGGAGAATCGGACTACGGGGACGCGTTAGACCATATAACGGCCTTACGCAGTAGTCAGAAAAAGGAAAATGAAGGCGGCGGCAGATCACCGCCCCGCGAATTTAGTTTGAGAGTCCCGCAAGATCAAAGGTGGAGACCTTGGTCTCCCGAACGACGCCGTAGTCCGGTACCAAGAATGCCGAGCACGAACCCCGAATCCCGTGCGAATCCCGAATCACGCGACGACCCCGACGCGGAAGTGCCACGCGGAGCGAGACCCCGAGAGTTAAATTATAGAGGAACCCCCATCGCCGAAATAATTAGGCGATGGAGGCTAAAATTCTCCGGTGAAGAGGGAGAGGACCCAGAAGAATTTCTAGAGGACCTCGAATACCAGAAACGGTATCACGGCATCGACGATATAGAATTGATCGACTGCGTAGCAGTTTGTTTCGGGGGAACAGCAAAGCGTTGGCACAAACGCAAGGGAAGTCGTTGTAGGAGTTGGGCGGAATTCGCGACCGCGTTTCGAAAATTTTTCGGGGACCCCGAATACCAATTCAACCTGGAACGGAACATTAGAGAACGATTCCAGGATGAGACAGAGCCCGTCCGCGAGTACATAATGGCCATGACCACGATGTTCGATAAATTACAGCCGCGGTGGTCAGAGGAGAGAATGGCAAGGATATTGTATGAAGGCGCGAAATTATCGTTACGACAAACGATAGCAAGAGAGTCGTTAAGCACGGTCGATGACGCGTCAGATAGGTTAGTGGAGGCGGACCGGGTCGAAGAGCGTAGAAAACGGGGGAATCCCAAACCATCGGAAATGGTGCACCCCGGGTTAGCATTCGATTCCAGTAGACATTCACGCGTAAAGGCACACGGAAGAGGTAGATCGGTCACTTTTGGGTACGCGAACGCGGTATCCTCCGCTAGAGGGGGAGAAAGTGACGAGTCGGGCGGTCGACTCTCCCGATCCTTCCGTAGAGAATCTCGAACCGGGTCAGCACTTCGCAAACCTCGGGAGTCGGGGGCAGGTAAACAACTGTCGTCGACGCCGGGGGGACGTGACAGATACCGACCCGGGAACAGATCAGGTAGCTCATCCCGCGAACCCCCAGCTCGTACACCGAAGGAGACTGCAGCCGTGGCGGTGCAACAATGGCCGCGATGCGATAAACCGCGTGCTACCGGGAAGTACCAGCATCAATGTTGGAATTGCCGTAAGACTGGTCACCTGTCTCGAGACTGCCGTGAAGAACCGCAACTGCACTGCTACGGATGCGGATCGGAGGGGGTTACGATAAATCGCTGCCGAAGGTGCAGTAAACGGTCGGGAAACGAGGGGGGAAGTCGATCGAGGGGTCAGGAGAGACTTCACCCGAATTAATATCGGCCCGCGTAATTGTAAATGGGGATGAATACCGACCCCCTCTACTGACCGTCGACGCGTACATCGGCAATTTCGCGACCCGCGCCTTAATAGACTCGGGCTCATCGTTGACCTTTGTGAGCCGAGAAACCCTCGAGAGCATCGAGGATAGAAGTATCGAAATAACGACGACGGATAAACCTTGCTATTTCCTCCTCGCCACTGGTGCAGTAGATCGAGCAACCGAAGAGGCACGTTTTTCGTTAAGAATAGGCAGAGAGAAACGCGAAACGTTTGCGCGAGTCTTAGACAATCTGGTGACACCCCTGCTATTAGGAACCGATTCAATCGCGAAGTTCGGCATAGTAGCCGAATACCACAATTCGGTGTGGTATTTTGCGGCCAAATGAGAAATTCCCTTTCGAGAATACTAACCCCGACACCGTATGTTGTGGTCTACAAACGATTGAGGAAGCCGAAAAACGGCAATTAAAAGAGTTTCTCGAGACCGCGTTACCGGAATTTAACGATATGACCGGAATGACGAACTTGACTAGCCACAGAATCGATGTGGGCGACCATCCTCCGATTAAACAGCGATACTATGCCGTCTCCCCGAAAGTACAGGAGGCCATATATAAGGAGGTAGATAAGCTACTGGCCGACGGCATAATAGAGCCATCGCAGAGTGGTTGGTCAAGTCCGATCGTGATGGTTAAGAAACCTAACGGTAAATACCGTTTTTGTCTCGATTTCCGAAAAGTTAACGAGGTCTCGAAGAAAGATGCGTACCCGTTACCGCTCATGACGCAAATCCTAGACAAGTTGCGAGCCGCGAAATATATCTCGACCATCGACCTCAGTCAAGCGTATTTCCAAATTCCGTTAGAGGAAGGAAGCCGCGAAATAACAGCTTTTACGGTACCGGGAAAAGGTCTTTTCCATTTCCGCCGCATGCCGTATGGTCTGACAGGAGCACCCTTTCAGCGATTATTGGACCGGTTAATAGGCCCAGAAATGGAGCCTCACGCGTTTTCGTATTTGGACGATATAATTATCGTCACTAAAACATTCAAAGAACATCTCGAATGGCTCAAGCGCGTATTAGATAGGATCAAAGAAGCCGGTCTAATGATAAATCCTGATAAGTGCGAGTTCTGCTGTCAAGAAGTTAGGTATTTGGGTTTCGTGGTGAGCCGAGAGGGATTAAAGGTGGACGCGGAGAAAATCCAACCCGTTTTATCGTATCCTCCGCCGAAAACGGTGAAGCAGGTGCGGCGTTTTCTCGGGATGGCCTCCTGGTACAGGAGATTCATTCCGGGATTCGCCACACTTGCCGAACCACTGAACCGTCTATTACGTAAAGATCGCGAATGGGAGTGGAAGGACGCCCAACAAAGCGCCTTCGAATCCTTAAGGGACGCGATCGCTTCGGCACCTACCCTCTCGTGCCCAAATTTCGAAACCCCATTTACCCTGCAGACGGATGCGAGCACGGTAGGTTTAGGCGCGGTATTAACGCAAGAGGTCGATGAGGTCGAACGCGTAATAGCATTCGCGAGCAGATCACTCACATTACCGGAGCGAAAATATTCCGCTACAGAGCTCGAATGTCTCGCGATTGTCTGGGCGGTACAAAAATTTCGCCCATATTTAGAAGGGTACGCATTTACGGTAATTACGGACCACAACAGTTTACGGTGGCTGAGAACTCTGAAAAACCCCACGGGTCGATTAGCGCGTTGGGCCCTGCAGCTGCAGGAATACGATTTCCAAGTAGTATATCGGCAGGGAGCCCTTAATAAAGTGCCAGATGCACTTTCGCGTATTTACGAGGGGGAGGGGGATACCGAAAGGGAAACTCATATCGTGGCCGCGGTTCGCCCAAAGTGGTACGAGGGAAAATTTGCGGAAGTCGAGAAAAATCCCGAGAAATTTCCGGACTGGGCAATTCGAGGCGGGGAGCTGTTTTGTCGAAGAACAGATCCGTTGATCGCGGAAACGCTGGGTTCCGACGGGAACGAGTGGAAACTCGTAATCCCAGAGGAACGGAGGATCGAGATCCTGCAGGAGGCGCACGACAACCCGCAGGCAGGGCATTTAGGGGTCGAAAAGACCTATCATCGTATCGCCACCCGCTACTACTGGCCAGGCATGTATAGAACGGCAGTAGAATACGTAAGACGCTGTAATACCTGTCAGCTCACGAAGGTGGAACAAACACTCCCACCGGGGTTGATGGGTCGGCGCAGAGTCGACATGCCCTGGACAGTAGTAGCTGCCGACATTATGGGTCCGTTCCCTCCGAGCAGGTCCGGCAATTCGTACCTTCTCGTTATACAGGATCTGTTCACAAAATGGATAGAGTGCACCCCGCTTCGACGTGCAACCGGTCCGAAAATAGCGGACGCCCTAGAAGGGTTAATTTTTTCGCGATGGGTGACCCCGGATGTCTTGTTGACGGACAACGGTACCGAGTTCGCGAACAAGACTCTGAGGGAACTTGCCGACGAATACGGCATTCGATTAAGTACCACCCCCCCGTACCACCCGCAAGCGAACCCAGTAGAGCGAGTGAATCGGATCCTGAAGACGATGATCGTCGCTTATATAGAGAGGGACCACCGCGATTGGGACTTGAATTTACCTCAGTTTCGTTTTGCGTATAATACCGCGCACCATTCCGTTCTACAAGCTTCCCCAGCGTTTCTCAATTTTGGGCGAGAGCCGCGACCGGCAAAATGTGCGAGGGCTAATGTCGAGCCTCCGATCGACCTCGAGGTGACATCCAATGACACCTGGAAGAAACGAGTGTCGCAATTACCGACGCTGCGGCATTGGATGTTAGAAAACCTCGAGGACGCATATCGGAAACAATCGCATCATTATAATTTGCGTCGGAGAAACCGAGAATTTAACGTAGGGGACAGGGTTATGAAGCGACAGAGAGTGCTCTCGTCAGCCGCTAACCATTTCGCGGCGAAACTATCACCGAAATTTACTGGTCCGGTAATAATAACGAAAAAACTGTCACCGGGAGTCTATAACTTGGCCACCGAGGAGGGAAAGAACCTCGGCAAAGCGCATATATCGGACCTCAAACCATACTTCCCCACTTATACGCCGACCGACAAAAGTTAACACCAAAGCCTCTTTCACCAACAGATTAACGAAGAAGAAATGGCCGCGAGACAGACGACGATAGAATCCATCGTGGAGAGGCTGCAAAAGCTCCTTCCAAGACCGAAGGGAATCCGCGCGGCAACGGCGTCGATAACTTGCCGGCCGCACGGACCCCCGGAATTGACACAGGAACAGGCGTGGGAGGAAATCCTGAGCGCACCCCCCACACAGACAACAGTTATAGAAACGGCTACCATCCAGCTACAGCCGATAAAAGAAGAAGAAGAGGAGGAGCAGGTAAAGCCGCAAGAAAAACCAGCAGTCGCCACCCAAGGGCCGGAGAAAGACACCCCGGCTGCAGGGGCGGAAGAACTACCGCCTCAACGGCTAGCGATTAAGGTGCGACCGTTAAGGATTCAGGACCACATCAAACAGGACGGGATGTGGAACAACATGGGCCGGGGAAAGTTGCAGGGCCATCAAAAGGTGGTTGGGATAGTAAAGCCGGGCCCAGAACCAGGGCTGACATTACCACCAAAACAAGTACCGACCCCGGTCAAAGAGGAAATACCGGTGAGGGATATCGAGCCAAGGTCCCAAACGACCGCCGTATCTGTCGGGGAACGGATGGAAAGGGTGAGAGATGAGCACCGCCGGACAACGGCAGAGGAGGTGGACAGCAGATTACGACGAGCCATAGCGTCCGACATGGTCCACCAACCGGTGCAGAAAGCGGGCCTGAATATTCAGGCACACACCATGCACGGCACAACGGTGTCCGTGCAACTACCAACGAGGAACGCGGGATATTCAGCGCCGGCCCAGAGACGGAGGGAAGGAAATACCGCACGCCCGCAACAAAGAGGAACCGCCAAGAGGCGCGGGAAAGCGGGCCGAAGAGGAGCCGAAGTGGAAGAGGGATGCTGGCGGTGCCGAGTGGTAGGTCACTGCCATTCAGAATGTCTGGCACCGCAGAAGTGGCCCTACTGCTACCGGTGTGGTCGGCCATTCTACACGGTCGAGACTTGTCCCGAGTGCAGTGGCACTCGGTACGGACGGTATTAGGGGGCCGACCCGCCGGGGGAGTATCGGGCGGACACCGCCAGCAGCCTCAATGGTGGCGAGGCCGATAGTCAACATCATGTTATTTTTTTTATTTATGGACCTTCAGTGATAACCAAAGAAGAAAAAGACTGATTATTTTGTTTACCGGTCCCTCCCCCCTTCGATAGCAATATCGTTCATTTTGTTCCAAGACTGAAGTTTCGGAGGGTGGGAGGGACACCAGTATTAATAAGCGCTAGAGGGGCGCAAATAAATGATTGTCGCCCTCAACTGTGGTTTCATTATTTAACCCTGATCCCTACGTTCCTCAGGGTTCAGCGGAACCCAACTTTAGCGAATCCGGTTTTCTCCCTTAGGTACCGGTCGTGTCATCAGGCTCCGCCCACATCAGGGAAAAACAACGATTTCAAGGATATATTCGTCTGGATTGGTGATGGGAAAAATCGTGCATGTCTCTGCAGTGTCCGTCCCTATGTAAAGGAAGATCCGAGGAAGAGCGTTCGTCCCCGAACTCGCGAACAAGCCTGGCTGGTAACTGCCACCGGTGCCCCGGTCTCTTTCGGGGGGGGAGGAGTTGTGACGTGGCAGATTCCGCCTACGTCACTCCGAACCTTAAGCGAAAGACCGGGTCACTGGAAAGCGGCATAATAACGAAACGGTTATCACGAGCGCTCTCCCTGGGACATCCGAACGCCCAAAAGAATAGAATTATCGCATTTGAATGTCGCGCCGCCGGGCGCGACAAGAGTTTTCAGAAACCACCGAAATCGGCGAGGAGCCCGATACCTGTCTCCGGCCGCCGATTGGCGGAAGGCCGCAAGCGGAGACGCTCGGAACACCAATCACAGGGCGCCGCTGGCGAGGAAGACGGTGAGGATTGGACCGAGCCCGGATCTGTCAACCCGGAGAAAGCGACGAGGCTGTTAAACATAAGGACGATCAGCAGTCCACCCTCGTCGACGTCTCATCCGGAAAATGCCATGAGAGCTACACCGGAACGGCTCGGATCCATGGATGCCGACTTACCGCCTTATATCGGCCGGGCTTCGGAAAATAGAAAATACCGAAGGCCCGGGCCGACATGTCATCGAGCCGTCCCTGCGCCCAGAAACAACGTGATTGGCCCGAGCGTCGCCGAAGACGAGAGTGGGGGGAAAACTCGCTTCCGCGTTCCGAACCATCTCGAACTGGGTCACTGGGTCGAAGGACTAGTTCGAGAAAAGACGTGCGAACCTTAGACCGCGATTCACAAAGTATTTTTCGACTGCCGCCATTACAGCGATATTGGTAAGTGCCGGTCAGGCTTCATTTCGATATAATTTTGTGACCAGTTCGTGTTGGTTCGGGGACGTTATTTGAGTTCGCGAAAGTTCGTACCGCGGTGTACCGCGTGTTTCCCCGCGTTTACCGTTGACCAGGAGTCGCTCTCCTGAGAGGCTCGCGAGGCCGCGGGTCGTGTGTCGCCGAATCCTCGTGCACGAGCTATTCGGGACCCACGATATTCGCCCGGTAATTCTTCGAGTTACCCTCGGATCGTTCCTCGGGAGGATAATGCGCCGTATTCGTTTCGTATTGTTCACCGTTCGCACGTTTCGCCCAGTCTCGAATTAGGAACGCGTACGTCACCGGAGCTCGGTCGAATTCGTGCCCTCGGGGCTTGTAAATTCACGTGAAGTCCTGTGACGGCCGAGCTCGACGCGATAGAAGTTATTCCGCGCGATCGGCCGAACAGCCGCCGTCACTTTCGTGTTCGCGCCGGCAAAGGTATTGACTACCGCCGGCAACGGCCGGCGGATTGTATGACCATCTCGTTTTAATAAACGACTATATTTTGCCCGAGATCTACAGAGTAGCTTCATTTACCGTGAGAAACGTTCTCGTCGCGGGGAATGCCCCGTTCCTTTCCTCACGTGGTTCCCTGGACCCGTTCGCGGCCGTCACCGGCATAAGCGATGTTCGCAGATTCGACGTCGTTTTGAGAACCGATCGAATCGTTCGAGAGTTTCGCGTGGTACGGTATAGTACCTGGCGCCCGTTCACTTCGTGTCCAAATTAGTCGTTCCGTTCGAATCTGCGAAGGTCTTTTGTCTCGAGAGGACCACGTGTCGCGCGACCGAGCGTGGCCCGGTCGCAAGGCTATAATTTCTCGAAGGCGGTTATCTCTCGGTTCGCCGGGAAATAAACGCCGTGACACCTAATAACTGCGATCAACTTCTTGCCCTGAATTTTTTTCTACATCAAAATGCATACTTTATTGATACGAAATCATACTTTTCATTGACAATTATGATACATAACATATCTAAAAAAAAGACTGAGCAAAATTAAAATAATCGTTAAAAATTTGTATCTTTGACATGCGCTATCTTTCAGATCCCAGCAAATCCCACTTTCTAATAAGTAAGAATCTTTTCAGTGAACCTTCCTCTATGTAATGTGACAAAAACTATTTCCAACTTCGAACCGGTCTTCAAGATATTATTGTCTAAAGACATCCGCGTCGCGTTATCCTGTCCGCGCTTGGACGCGCGCTACGCGCTGAATTCGTCATGTACGCAGTCTCAAAGTCTGACAGAACTGTGTTGAATAGACTTTCGGCACTTGATATTTTTATATTTTGCAGTAAATAAGTTAGGCTTTCATCTCCGATGTTTTGACTGCGTTGAGTTTGACGAATTCTTTTCGACAGTGCACAACGATTGCAAAGACGTTTTTCTTAATTTAATCTTACAATTAGTCATAGCTTATTCACATATTTAAGTATTATTTATCGAGTTTAATAAATTATAGTTACTTATATTAGTGTGTTTAATATACATATAATACATATTGTATATTTAGCGTTCTTAGTGTTTATCATAAATAATCGTTAGCACATCATTATTTTCTGATTTTGTTAAGCTATATGTTCCGTCGCAGAAGAATGACGGCTTCAACAAATCCATCGAAAATAGCTTTATGGTACGGTTTCAATCGTACCGCTTCTCAATCGTACCGCAATTGTTTAGCAATTCTTCGCAATCTTTCAATTGTTCTAAAAATGTGACGGGAGTGGGGACCAAAGTCGACAAAAGAAAAACGAATCGCCAGTCTTTTCTCAGCATTCGCTATTTCGCAATCGGCTAACAGTTTTTTCGAGCTAGTTTTTACTAGTCAAGTAAGCATTAATTATTTACCGGGTAATTCGCTATTGTGATTCTCGGTCACAACTCGTAAAAAACACTATACGTACGATATAATTTCTACATATATTTGGTAAGTACCTTTTTCCTACGATCTACTTCTCAGTCATTTTCTATCTCTCACCTAATCAATTTTTACTTATTATGCAGATATTATTTAAAAAATGGAAGCATTACGAACATATAAAGATTTGTACTCCTAATTAAGACAGGCTTCGAAAGACGTGGCAGATCATTCGTTTTTGATTACAAAAATAAAAGAGACGGTTGAAATTTCGACAGAAGATTTGGAGACATTAAAGAAATCGTTAATAAAATTTACTTGGAAACTCAAGCAGAGATGGATTAAATCGAGATATTCTGAAAAGATATTTTTAAAACAAAATGAAAAATGGTTAGAGACAGATTTTATTTATCCAACTAATATGTTAAATATTCCATCAACAAGCCATTCAACGTCAAAAGTATTAAGACAAAGCTCAACTGTGGAAATATTGTGGGGTTCGAATAAATTATCATTAGGTCTAAGAGCGTCTAGCTTTAAGTATTCTGTATCCTGACCATTTGGGACACAGATGGTTTGCAGGCGAGCGGCGATGGCCTGCAGAACCGTGTCCCAAACAGTTCCAAACCTTCGCGGAAAAACCGTTACGTTTATTACTCAGGTATAGATCGCGGGGGAGAAGTAAAAGAACGACTGGCGACGAGAGCCCTTGACGAAGGGAAAATAGGCAGAGTGGTTCTGGAAGTCAGAGCGAGTAGATCGAATAGCACAGCGTAGAACAGCGTAGTACCGAGTGGACTTCTTCTTTTTTTTAGTATCGTTTGTTCTTAAATAAAGTATATTTCCTTTTACGTTACCTTACAGGCGAACTTGATTTCCACCAAAACCTTCCAATTCCCACAATATATAAAGGGAAAAAATCGTTTTTAGATTGTAGTACTAGAGAGCAACTACGAAGAGCTCGCTCTTTAGTTGACAATTTCTCCTTAGAAGAGTTACTATATGCGACCAAATTGAGTTTTAAGCTGCGCGGAATGCATCATCAAGCGCATTTAATTAATTTCCTTCAGGGATATAATTTTTACGACAAGATTAAGGCCATTTTTTAGAAAAAAGGGAGTGTTTCGTCTACGACCGACGGGCGGAAAGCCTGAATGCCGGGATCGCCCAGATGTGGACGCGCGAGGAAAGGTGTAACGGTCGCGGAACGGAGGTTAAAAGAAAACTCTCGGAGAACTGCGTAATTTCGTTTGGAGAAGCATGTTGCTTTATTAAATTTGAGCGCGCAAGGCACTGATTCGAGCTCGGGCTAGGAAAGCGAAGATATAACACCAGGTAGTAGCGAGTGTGTCATAGCTCTGAACGCGAAGACAAGAATCTGTGCGCTTCGCCGAGGGGGTCCTCGAATAGACTCCAATTCGGCGAACGCGGTAGTCCGCGATTGGCGGATCGATCGCAGAGTCGATTGTTTCGGGATTCAAATCGAGGTAGTTTACGGGTCACGACGCTGAGACGTTGAGAACGCGGCGTCGAAAATCATAACACACGGCGTGTGTTCTCCGCGCGTCTTGAAGTAGGTAGAAAAACCCAGGGGTCTCAATCGACCGGTAAACTTCTCGATTTGAATCCCGAACAGGGAGTCATAAAAGACGATTAATGACAACAACACAAGCATTAAACATTTATATAATAGCGGACTTTTCAAAATACCATTACATTCGCACTAGAAATGAGGCAATAAAATGTAAAAATAATCCATTTCCTTCGTACTTTATATTGACAGCTGAAAAGCAAAATTGCTATCCGCCAAAATGTGCTATTACGGTTACAGAAAACTATGCTAGAGTGGAGTTACAAGGTATATTAGACCATACGGCCTCAAGATTGTTAAAGATAATAAAAGAATTGAAAAACAATAGCACACTAATTTTAACATGTAAATGGGGTTGCGATGGAACCTCTGGGCAACCCAGATACAAACAAATATCTCACACAGGTGATGATATCAATGAAGAGTCTACTTTCATTTCTAGTTTTGTGCCTTTAAGGTTACATGATGCGGAGGATCAAAAAATTTTATGGGAAAATCCACGCCCATCATCCCCGTGGTTTTGTCGTCCCATAAAATTTGAATTTATCAAAGAAAGTAGGGATATTATAAATTCAGAAATATCCAGTATCAAGAATGAAATAAAAAACCTAAAATCGGTTATAATAGGAAGTACCGAGATCAAATATAACATGTTATTAACAATGGTTGATAACAAAGTATGTAACGCTAGCACGGGTACAACGTCTACAATGCGTTGCTATATTTGCAACGCTACACCAGGAGAAATGAACAATTTAAAGTTAGTATCTACCAAATCGTGCGACATGGCTAGCTACTCTTTTGGCATTTCATCATTGCATGCCTGGATACGTAGTTTTGAATGTTTGCTGCATATATCTTATAATCTGCCTTTTAAAAAATGGTCAGTAACCAATCCAGAAATGAAACAGTTGCAAGCACGTAGAAAAAAAGAGATCCAAGAATTATTTAGAAAAAGACTGGGTCTTTTCGTAGATTACGTAAAGCAAGGATGGGGTAGCTCAAACGACGGAAATACCGCACGTTGTTTCTTTGAAAATGCGGAAATCTCGGCAGAAATAACAAAATTGGACATTACGTTGATCAAACGATTTCATATTATTTTACAATTAATCTCATCACCATATAAAATAGATCCGGATAAATTTCAGGCATATACTTTTGACACTGTAAACTATTTCGTTCAAAATTATGGATGGTATTATATGCCTCCTTCTGTCCACAAACTTCTTATTCACGGGGCAGATATAATAAGACATGCATTGCTTCCTATTGGACACTTGTCCGAGGAAGCACAAGAAACAAAGCATAAAGATTTTAAAAAATACAGGACGAATAGTAGTAGAAAAATGTCAAGGATCACTACCAATCATGATACATTTTACAGACTTCTTTTAACATCAGACCCATACATGTCTAGTTTAAGAATTCAATCGACCGATAAAACACGGAAAAAATTGGATCCAGAAGCTATGAAATTGTTATGTATTTAAGTACGAGAAATATAGTTACATGACACGTAAGTTTTACATTACATATTTCTACTTTTAGCACTTTATTCTATTATGCTGTATGCAATAACTAACTTATTTTTTTTTTATTTACAGCATTACATTTTATTTACATAATAAAATAAATTTTATGTTTGATTTATTATATAATCTATAATAAAATTGTTTATAAAATTAATAAAAAAGTGATTAAACAAATAAAAAACGTATCATATTATATATCATTGATAAGGAATTATATTAATAAATATGTATGTCAAATTTCATTACGATATCTCTTACGAGTCAAAAGTTATTCACAAATGTCGCGTGAATTCGCAATCCGGCCCACTGTGCGTCGTACCGACGTGTTGCGTCGGATTTGTTTGAACGAGCAAATCCTCGTCGTTCATATGTATATATGTAAGTGTATATATATCCCCTTCATAAAGTTTCAAACCGAAAATCGCGGTTAAAATCCGTATACAACGATATGTATACATATATATCTTACGTGCATATATATATATGTATACATGTCCCCGCGAGCGCGAACGTAGGGAATCGGAAAAGACGCGATAGCCACCGGTACAAGCGAACGCCAGTATGGCAACCGCGAGTACAGGTGTACGTACATCTAAACCGTTGTCCTGTTTAAACAGCGGAAAGTATACATTCGGCAATAACATATTCGTCCGTACCTCGTACGATCGAGACAAAGAACTTCACGGTTCACCGAATCCCTATGGTCCGCGCTCTCATTATAAATAAGACGAAATCGCGCGAATCGCCTCTCTTCCAGTTTCGGAATTTCTACCTTCCAGTTCTCTAGCGTCTTCAGTCGAGCTCAGTCATTTTCTCGCGTTTTCGGACTCTGTTTCATTTACGGATTATTCACGGGATACAGGTCGTATTGCATCTTACCATTTCTAATTACATTGATTTATATGTATTTTGTTCGAGCTCGCTCGTATTTTCTTACGTTTCACGCATATATTAATTATTATACATATTTTGTTCGAGCTTGCTCGTGTCTTTTCTTACGTTTCACACATATTACATTGTTATACATATTTTGTTCGAGCTTGCTCGTGTCTTTTCTTACGTTTCACACATATTACATTGTTATACACTGAGAAAAAAAAGTAGTTACTTCAATAACACGCGTGTTATTGTAATTTTTTTACTTCGATGAATATCAATGTATTGTTTCCAATAGTATGAAATTTAGAAGCAAATCGTGATGTATTTGAATTGTCTATCATGAAATGATTGAAAATATTATTTGATTCAATACCGTATATTATTATTCGTAATATTTCTTTGTTTCCTTCAATCAGATATGTTGTTAAAAAATTTGAGAAATGTATTGATTTTTTGTAATTGATAGAAATAGTTAAGTTGTTGGGTGAATAACAGGGACGGTTCAAAAGAAGCAGACAATGCACAATTCTAAATTTTCTTGACTCAATGATACGAAAATTTCAAAATAATTTTAAACAAATATTGAAGCATGCATTAATGTGTTTCTATTGAAAGTATCTGACGGTATCTTTTCAATAGAATACGTCACTTATCTCAATAATTTTGCTGCATTTAAATCGATCATATATTATTTATAAAATAAGGAAAACTGCATTGTAACAGACCTGTACGATGCAGGCCTGTCACTATGAGACACGCACCGAACATAACCGAGCGACGCCGAAGATCACCGAGCGCGCCGTCCGTATACGACGCGCTACGTTGCACGATCCCGCGCTCCAAGCCATATTCGGCGGGAAACGGACGCCGAGGTTCCGCCATCTTGAGGAAGGCGGAAACTCGACGTCACACATCCGTTTCCTCCACACCATTCCCCCACCACCAATCTTCGCCTATAAAAGGCGATGCAAACGAGGCACGGGTCTCTTTTCCAGCCTGGGCAGCATCCTGGGCACATCCCAAAGTATTGGTAAGTGTTACTGATACTTTCCTACTTTCCCACGCTCGTCGTCGAGTTGTCCGCAGCATCGGCCTCCTCGACACCGGCGTTTCCTACCGGCGTGACAGCAAGCACGCCAAACAGAGAGGGCAGCATCCTTCTCTGCCGTTCGGGCAGCATTCCGAACACCCTTCTCGGGCAGCATCCCGAGAACTCCGACAGCTACCGGAGACGATTAAATGTAGGGGCAGCATCCTCTGCATTTGCCGTAGAACCGCCACGAGGAGTTTCCCAACTCGTGGCCGGGTTTTCCTGATCCGTTCCTTCTGAACCCAGTCGCCGGTATGCATCACCAGGTCCACGCGATCGCGTCGCGCCGCGATAAACGTTCACACCGGGAACGCCAGTAGAAGCACGGGCCGGTAGCACGACTTATCCGCACAATGGGTCCGCGAACGTGCGTATAGTGAGCCCGAAAATACATAACTCCGCTGTCGTTATTTCACGCCCCGCGCACTTCGTCCAATTTCAGCTTCCGTCGATCCTCTCGCCGACTCACGAACCTGGCGCGACGAGCTATCGCAGCACGAGAGGGTACGACGCCGCGACGACATCTCCGTCGGAAGCAGAACCGTTACAGGTTTTTTAGTATTGGCAGAAACATTTTCATTGTTAGTCGAAACCCGACTATGTCAAAACAAATTGAGAACGCGAAATGTAACGTGTCTGCACAAAAACAGACGCGGATATCTACAATATAAATATTATGTAGGTAGTTAGATCGTTTCGGCGTGTCAAAGACGCTGTGCCGCGCGCCGTCTCTTTTTGTTGATACCCGCTCTCCTTCTCGGAGAGCAGTTATACACCGTGTATTATGTAGAGGTGTTACGACTAAGCACCTCTGTAAGGTTGACGTTTTGTGATAGATAGAGGTTAGTTCATCGTTAGATATTTCGTTGTTGTTATATATTTTATAGATACATCAGAAGTGGTCGCCCAAAGTGTCGAGTGGTTGCAAAAAAATAATGAACCGTGGAATCTTGTTAAAACGCATTGGGAAGTTACGAATCGCCTAAGGAAAAAAGAATTCATCGCAGGCACGACTGAAAAATTAACAAACATCTTCAATAAATGGCGTGTACTGCATCACCCAGAAGCTTGGAATTTGATGAAATACGATTTTTTAAATAAATACGATTTTTATTCCATCAGTTGCTTTGTTAATTTATTATGTAGCGGCAACTTCCTACATGCGCCACAAGAGGGACAGTAGTCGAAAGACCTTTCCCGCAAGTACTCGGTTCCTCAATGATTTGTATATATACAGTCCTCAACCGCCTTCCGACATCCCAACCGTCTAAGGCAGGGCCCGCTAGATAGCCTTACTGATGAGTCGAGCGGACGACTACAACCAGGAGCCCAACAACAACATCAAGGAGGATGGAGATTCTACTGCAAACTGGCCAAGATACGTAATCCCTCTCCTAGTGTAGCGATCCGTCGATCTGTCGCAGACGACCGACGTCAGCCGATCACGACGGACTCACGGAGGATCAGCGACCGAATCCACGTCCTCTTCGAGCGGCCATGCTAGGACAGCAGCATCTACGGCTCGATAGGCACGAGCGCGACCACTAGCTCGCCATGATGTGTGTTTACAGTTCGAGCTAAAAACGCGCGCTTCTCAAAAACTCGACACGCATCAATCGAGTGGGCAACGATCTGCAAGCACTCCCATATTTTTTTTTTACTGAATAGCTTTTCCGATTTATTCAATAGCATGTTTAGTTCAGACTATAACATAGGTTATTGACTCTTGCTGAATCGATAAAACGTTTACTTGGACCAAATAAATGTATATGTCATTCAAAAATTTCTTTTTATATTTTAATACATACATCGATTTACGTAATCGTTTGAGTATTTGCATAGAACAAACAGCGAAGTTATCTTTATTACAGATTATGTTCATTTAACTTCATAAAATGATGGATTAATAATAGAAAATTAGAAAGAAATGCAAAATATTATTCACCAGTCAATACTGGAATTGGTTTGAGGCAGGGGTTGAAAACGGTTATGATATCGGTTTCGGTTCTCAAAACAGTTATAAGAACCGAAATTGTCTTATAACAGTTACGAGTGAAAAAGGTTCTGCCTTATATCGATTTCGGTTCCGGTTCTACGGAACCGATATTATATCGGTTCCATAACGGTTATACAGGGTGTCCCAAAATTCGTGAAAATCCCGAAAGGGGGTGGTTCCTGAGACCATTCTAAGAGACATTTTCCTTTGCACCAATGTCAACTGCGGCTTTGTTTAGGAGTTATTAACGAAAAACACGGATCAATCAGAGCGCGCCCTGGCCCGGCGCGCCAAGCCGCGCCGGCAAGCGAGTGTCGCGGTACGCCGTGACATCGCATCGTGACGGCGCGGCGGCCCAGGGCGCGCTCTGATTGGTCCGTGTTTTTCGTTAATAACTCCTAAACAAAGCCGCAGTTGACATTGGTGCAAAGGAAAATGTCTCTTAGAATGGTCTCAGGAACCACCCCCTTTCGGGATTTTCACGAATTTTGGGACACCCTGTATATCGGTTTCATAACGGTTATATACAGGGTGTCCCAAAACCCCTTCGACTCCGGGAAATGGGAGGTTCCTTAGGTCATTTGAAGCAACATTTTCCTTTGCACCAATGTCAGCCGGGGCTTTGTTTAGGAGTTATTAACGAAAAACACGGACCAATCAGAGCGCGATCTAGACGCGCGATGGCACGTTCAGCCCGGCGCGCCGGGAGACGAGCGTGGTGTAACGCCGCGATGCCGTAACGAACAAGAGTTTCTCGAGATTATGTGAATCTTCCTCGATTTGGATGAGCTTTGGATATGTTGTCAAGACCATGATTCTGAACAACATTTCCTTTAGACTTTTTGAAGGTCGCGGAAGAACTTTACTTGTCAATTCATATGGGTGGATCTTTTTACCCGACTTACGGCAACGTTACCCTAACGAGAGAAGAAGCAGAAACTGATTGTATTGAAAACTCACTTATTCAGCCGTAAATCCATTTGCTGCTTCGAAATGTGTGTCACTGGGTCACTCGGTGACGAACTGTACAGATGTCTTCAGGTATACGACAGTACCGAAAGCTAAGGGACGTACGGCCAGGTCGACGAACTGCACAGCCGGTGGTAGAAGGCCTAAGGGATGCGCGGTCAAGTCGACGATCCAGAATTTCACTTTGACTTTCGATTCGATAAATAATTCGTATGTTTATTTCACACAGATGCCTTGAAATTTTTCCACACTCACAATCACTGTTCACATTTGTCAACACATAGTTATGCACTAATAATAATTGCCATATCCCTTGTCCTGCTGCACAAATTACAACAATCAGGTAATGCAATCACTAGACTGCGGATTTCATGCATTTGTAGCAAACATGAGTAGGTGCATTTTAAGACACTAGAGAGATTAAAATAATTTCAAAACACCAATGTATTATTTTCAACTTCTTAAAATGATCACAATCAAATATCTGTCTGGCTCCTGTCCCTTGTAATAGCGGCAGCCAACTTTCATTTTACATAAAGATCCGCAGTCTAGTGATTAGATTAAATAATCGTTTAATTAGTTTAAGCAATTATTATTAGTGCATAACTATGTGTTGACAAATGGGAACAGTGATTGTGAGTGTGGAAAAATTTCAAGGCATCTGTGTGAAATAAACATACGAATTATTTATCGATTCGAAAATGAAAGTGAAATTCTGGATCGTCGACTTGACCGCGCATCCTTTAGGCCTTCTACCACCGGCTGTGCACTTCGTCGACCCGGCCGTACGTCCCTTAGCTTTCGGTACTGTCGTATACCTGAAGACATCTGTGCAGTTCGTCACCGAGTGACCCAGCCACACACATTTCGAAGCAGCAAATGGATTTACGGCTGCATAAGTGAGTTTTTAATACAATCAGTTTCTGCTTCTTCCCTCGTTCGGGTAACGTTGCCGTAAGTCGGGTAAAGAGATCCACCCATATGAATTGACAAGTAAAGTTCTTCCGACCGACAAAAACTGTAAAGGGTAATGTTGTTCAGAATCATGGTCTTGACAACATATCCAAAGCTCATCCAAATCGGGTAAAAGATAGTACATCGATCGATTTACAATTACAAGTTTTTACAATTATGTATGTCGTAAACTAAAGCCGGCCGACAAAAACTGTAAAGGGAAATGTTGTTCAGAATCATGGTCTTGACAACATATCCACAGCTCATCCAAATCGGGGAGGATTCACATAATCTCGAGAAACTCTTGTTCGTTACGGCATCGCGGCGTTACACCACGCTCGTCTCCCGGCGCGCCGGGCTGAACGTGCCATCGCGCGTCTAGATCGCGCTCTGATTGGTCCGTGTTTTTCGTTAATAACTCCTAAACAAAGCCCCGGCTGACATTGGTGCAAAGGAAAATGGTGCTTCAAATGACCTAAGGAACCTCCCATTTCCTGGAGTCGAAGGGGTTTTGGGACACCCTGTATATGTGTACACTATTCTGATATAATACACTACTAAAATACATATATTATATACACAACAACTAAAATACTATAAATAACTATAAATGTTTTTTATGAAGTTTTATACGTAGCAATGCAGATTTGAAATGCTTGACACGACTGATTTCAACAAACACAAAGCCGAAACTGAACTCTGGCATCAGTTTTCTTAAGAACCAACACGATACATATTTTGAAATAAATGACGGTCTACGGACAACGGAATACATACAATGTAAGGAAAGTCTGCAATGCGGTGACTGAAAAATTTTATTTTCAGTAATTGTCGTCTTATCTATGTATTGTAATTATAGTGCCAATGAACACTCGAGATTCTTCCGAGTAAAATAAGTCCAAACACAATATAAACGGGACTATTTTTATTGACTTAAATACATAATTAAAATAGTTTGCTCCATATTAAATCGATATAGTGTATTATATCTGAATAATGTACACATATATATTAGCATTGTAAATAATGTAATAGTGTAGTGTGTGAATAAATTATTTTTTTGTTATAAAAGGTATTTTTTGTATTAAATATACTATAAACGAGAGACTAACATTAAAAAATACATAAAATAATTTATACAGAATAAATATACTAATAAATAATAAATAACAATAATATAACATTTAATAAAATATTACATTTAAGTAAGCTGACATAATTGCGCGCTTATAGCCACGCGCCGTTTCACCGCAGCGCGCCGCGCCGTATCCCGACGAACGACCGCGCTAGTGGAAGAGCACCACTGGCGTCAACGCATGTCGGGCGAAGATATTTTGCTTTCTGGTTCGGTAAAAACGTCGACCATGCAAACTTCACAGGGGGGTTTCTCAAGATAAAAGTCTGCTCTTTCGCGTGGTATAGTTCAATTTTTCGCTGGACCCTTATTTTTTGAGATAAATTCGAAAATATCCGCAAAAATTGGTGCAAAAGTGGTGCATCTCCGTCTTTCATCATTGTTTAAACATGTTTAAACAATCATAATGTATTAATATTGGATATCACTGTATTCGGGAAAGTCTACAGAATCTTTTGCTGTAAACAACAATTCAATATCTTTTATAATAACATCGCAATATTTGTTTAAAGTTGAAAAATATGTCTTTTTTTAAAACTCCATTTTCTCAAAAACTGGACGTATAGGAAAAAAATTAAAACCAGATTCGGAATCAGCGCAAGAAACTCTATAAGAAGGACCCAACAGTATATTGAAATCAAATTTGGTATTGGACAGTGTAATTAATAAATATTATATTTTTTAAAATTTATTTTCATTAGTTTTCTTTATTATTACTCGACTTAGATTCTTACATATCAGGGATTCGCTGTACATACACAGGCACACCTGGTCCATGGAAATTTCATTTCTCCAAAAGCATATCTTCTGGTTGAGATTTCTGGTCGAGTCTGGACCGTGACCCATATTTTCTTGATTCTGCGCCTCTTCTCCGCAACGACGTTCTCCTTCAGGAAAACTCGAACATCCATGTGTGGTTAAATAATCTGGAAAAATATTAATACATTTATATTAATTAATTATAATTATTACATGCTAACGATTTCATATATATATATATATATATATATATATATATATATATATATATACAGGGTGTCCCAAATGTGGTGTACTTAATTGAAATGGGAGGTTCCTGAGACCATTCTAAAAGACATTTTCCTTTGCACCAATGTCAACTGCGGCTTTGTTTAGGAGTTATTAACGAAAAACACGGACCAATCAGAGCGCGCCCTAGACGCGCGATGGCACGTTCAGCCCGGCACGCCGGGAGACGAGCGCGGTGTAACGCCGCGATGCCGTAACGAACAAGAGTTTCTCGAGATTATGTGAATCTTCCCCGATTTGGATGAGCTTTGGATATGTTGTCAAGACCATGATTCTGAACAACATTTCCCTTTACAGTTTTTGTCGGCCGGCTTTAGTTTACGCGATAAGTAACTTGTAATTGTAAATCGATCGATGTACTATCTGAACTATCTCCTCTCCGATTTCGATGAGCCTTGGATATGTTGTCAAGACCATGATTCTGAACAACATTACCCTTTACAGTTTTTGTCGGTCGGAAGAACTTTACTTGTCAATTCATATGGGTGGATCTCTTTACCCGACTTACGGCAACTTTACCCGAACGAGGGAAAAAGCAGAAACTGATTGTATTAAAACCTCACTTATTCAGCCGTAAATCCATTTGCTGCTTCGAAATGTGTGTCACTGGGTCACTCGGTGACGAACTGCACAGATGTCTTCAGGTATACGACAGTACCGAAAGCTAAGGGACGTACGGGCAGGTCGACGAACTGCACAGCCGGTGGTAAAAGGCCTAAGGGATGCGCGGTCAAGTCGACGATCCAGAATTTCACTTTCACTTTCAATAATTCGTATGTTTATTTCACACAGATGCCTTGAAATTTTTCCATACTCACAATCACTGTTCACATTTGTCAACACATAGTTATGCACTAATAGTAATTGCCATATCCCTTGTACTGCTGCACAAATCACAACAATCAGGTAATGCAATCACTAGACTGCGGATTTCATGCATTTGCAGCAAACATGAGTAGGTGCATTTTAAGACAGTAGAGAGATTAAAATAATTTCAAAACACCATAGTATTATTTTCAACTTCTTAAAATGATCACAGTGAGAATCAAATATCTGTCTGGCTCCTGTCCCTTGTAATAGCGGCAGCCAACATTAATGTTGCATAAAGATCCGTAGTCTAGTGATTAGTTTAAATATTACTATCAAAAACACAGCTAATAGCAACCGTTAGCTTTGAATTGACAAGTCTTTGGAGATGTTCTCTCTATCGCGGCTCGAACGACACTGATTTTCCGCAAGATTTTTCTAAAGAATTTAGGAAGGGCATTTAGAGTGTCGAAATTCGAAATGTGCACGCTGTAGCACGAGAACGACGGGACGGTTATACGAAAAACAGAATGCGAGAAGGACCGCTGTAAGCTTTGTGGCAAACACATGTTTAGTTTTTCCTGCAGGTTGGTACGCAGAGTCGATGGGTAACTGTTCGAAAACGTCATCCGTCCTTTTACCCAGCAAGGGGTAAAAATGTCAGGTCAGCGTAGCATCCCTATTGTCCTATACCTTCCTTAAGAAACTTTCTAAAAGAAGGACAGACGACGTTTTCGAACGGTTACCCATCGACTCTGCGTACCAATCTACAGGAGAAACTAAACATGTGATTGCCAGCGGTCCTTCTCGTATCCTGTTTTTCGTCCAACCGTCCCGTCGTTCTCGTGCTACAGCGTGCATTTCGAATTTCGACACTCTAAATGCCCTCCCTAAATTCTTTAGAAAAATCTTGCGGAAAATCAGTGTCGTTCGAGCCGCGGTAGAGAGAACATCTCCAAAGACTTGTCAATTCAAAGCTAACGGTTGCTATTAGCTGTGTTTTTGATAGTAATATTTAAACTAATCACTAGACGACGGATCTTTATGCAACATTAATGTTGGCTGCCGCTATTACAAGGGACAGGAGCCAGACAGATATTTGATTCTCACCGTGATCATTTTAAGAAGTTGAAAATAATACTATGGTGTTCTGAAATTATTTTAATCTCTCTACTGTATTAAAATGCAACTACTCATGTTTGCTACAAATACATGAAATCCGCGGTCCAGTGATTGCATTACCTGATTGTTGTGATTTGTGCAGCAGTACAAGGGATATGGCAATTATTATTAGTGCATAACTATGTGTTGACAAATGTGAACAATGATTGTGAGTGTGGAGAAATTTCAAGACACACATTTCGAAGCAGCAAATGGATTTACGGCTGAATACGTGAGTTTTTAATACAATCAGTTTCTGTGCTTCTTCTCTTTTTTTACGATAATCTCGTAAACTAAAGCCAACCGCCAAATAGTCTAAAGAGAAATGTTATTCAGAATAATGGTCTTGACCACATATCCAAAGCTCATTGAAATCGGATAGGAGCTAGTAGTACATCGATCCCATGGATTTACAAGTAAAGTTTCTCGCAATAATCTCGTAAACTAAAGCCGATCGCCAAAAAGTCTAAAGAGAAATGTTGTTCAGAATAATGATCTTGACCACATATCCAAAGCTCATTGAAATCGGAGAGCATTCACATAATCGAGAAACTCTTGTTCGTTGCGATGTCACGGCGTACCACCGACACTCGCTTGTCGGCGCGGTGTGGCGCGGCCGCCCAGGGCGCGCTCTGATTGGTCCGTGTTTTTCGTTAATAACTCCTAAACAAAGCCGCAGTTGACATTGGTGCAAAGGAAAATGTCTCTTAGAATGGTCTCAGGAACCTCCCATTTCAATTAAGTACACCACATTTGGGACACCCTGTATATATATATATATAGCCTCGTGTTACTGATTCCTTTTCCTGCGTTTTTTTTCAGTGGTATCCCCAGTAGGCCTACTCCACTATTTATAGAAGGTCGTCAGTTATCGTCAATTAACGTCACGTGTCGTTGTACTCCGGTTCGAGGTACTCCGGTTCGAGGTACTCTAAGTCGGTGCCGTCACCGTGTTCGGCACGGAGGTACTCGAAGATGGCACCGTCGTCATTATCGTCAAAGACGTAGTTGATAACAGTGGTCGTCGTTGCAATTGTTGTTATAGTCGTCGTCGTCGTCGTCGTCGCCGCCGCACAGTGGGCCAGAATGGCTCGGTAGCTGTTCACGCCTATTTCACCATTATTTCAAAACTTAAAGACCACATTAAATAGGTCGTTGAATTCGTCTTGGCGTCAGCAATAATGTTATTAAATAAAAAATATATAGTTATAAATAAATATTGAAGCTGACCACAATTTTTTATTTAAAAAAAGAAATTATTCAAATTTTTTGTATTGGGGTTTGTAGAAGACTGAGTACTGATTACTTTTTGTAGGAAACATTTTTTTGTCACACCACCGGAAATGTCTGAAAACTCGTGTGAATAATGAATAATATTTGAAAACTGGCTGTTCACCATTATTTCAAAACATAAAGACCGCATTAAATATATCGTTGGATTAGTCTTGGCGTCAGCTATAACATTATTGAATAAAAAATATATAGTTATAAATAAATAATGAAGGTGACCACAATTTTTTATTGAAAAACAAAAATTATTGAAATTTTTTGTATTGAAATTTGTAGAAGACTGACTACTGATTACTTTTTGTACGAAACATTTTTTTGTCACACCACCGGAAATGTCTGAAAAATCGTGTGAATAATGAATAATATTTGAAAACTGGGTGTTCACGCCTATTTCACCATTATTTCAATACATAAAGACCACATTAAATAGGTCGTTGGATTCGTCTTGCCGTCAGCTATAACATTATTGAATAAAAAATATATAGTTATAAATTAATTAATGATGGTGACCACAATTTTTTATTGAAAAAAAATTTTTTTTGGAAATTTTTTGTATTGATATTTGTAAAAGACTGTGTACTGATTACTTTTTGTAGGAAACATTTTTTTGTCACACCACCGGAAATGTCTGAAAACTCGTGTGAATAATGAATAATTTGGCCACGATTTCGATCGAACTCACCACTGTGCGCGTGTCACGCGACGCTTTAAACTATCATAATTTTCACGGTGGTCTGAGGGGGGACGCGAATTTTGCAGGATCTTTTAGAGGAGATGTTGCTGAAAATGTTCCACGTTGTTAGAGCCATCATTTTTGATCATTTTTTAACTTATTCCTTGTCAAAGGTGAAAAACTTTGACGATTTTCCTTAGTTGACTCAGTATTTTTTTTTATAACAAATTATGAACAATAATGTTTAGTTCCTGGTGCGTCCTCAACAAAAATATACATTCTTCGTATAAAAAAAAATTGGGCACTTAATCTTCAGTAGGTTTTCCAGAACACCGTTATGAAGAAAAGGAATTTTTTCGGTGATAAATCATATCTGAAAAAGTTTGATCTTTGAACGCTTATTGTGACGAGAGTTTTTAATAACTTTAATTAATATTATTGTTTTCGAATGTAATGGACATTTAAGAATCACTGTGCATTGGTTAAAAATCGATATGAGGACTTTCATTTTTTAGCTCATGAACAGCTACCGAGCCATTCTGGCCCACTGTGCGCCGTAGCCTTTGGATACGCGGCTGATCGGAACGTAGCTTCTGTAACATTCATTTAAATAAATATATTAATCGATAAATTAATAATTACATTCTACTGAATAAGAGATGTACAATACTTACCGTAAATGGCCCTCACTATCCGCGTTTTATACAGCGGGCGGGTTCCACGGATGCCCGTCCATGTATGCGACAATGCCACAGTGTCAGAGAGGGTATCGTCGAAACAAGCCCTGACAGCTTCTCGCAACGAGTGCCCTCCTAATTGGTGCAAATACCCAACCTGAAAAAAAATAAACATTACTTTCTATATTCATAAACTAATAACACAATAGTCTCCTTTATTGCAATATATATGTATACTTACGACACTGTGGAAGTCACTATCGGGACAATTTTCAAATTTCTGCACATCCTCTGCAGACTCTAGCGGTAGCCAGTGCGGTCGTTGCCCCAGATACTCGACCTTTAGCATCCCAGTTATTTTCCTGATGGTTGTAGAGATATTCGTACATTAATATTAATTAATTACAATCATTATATATAAAACCACGTGTTACTTACCCCACCTTCTTCTCCAATTGCTTCATACCCATTCTAAAACAATAAAGGTTGTTAAATTATTACATTTATATTAATTAATTACAATTATTATATATATAACCACGTGTTACTTACTCCACCTTTTGCTCCAATTGCTGCAGTCCCATACTGTTTGTAGTACCACTGATTTATTTTTTGAAGAATGAGTAACAATATAATTACAAAGTTTCAATTATACAACGTAGCCTAGTCCCGGATGGTTCGCGTTGATTAGCGGATCGCTTGAACTAGTTCGTGTTATTCGCATTCGTTCTTACACTGTACTGTCTTTCACGATCACCGTCGCTGGAGCACATCGGCAGAGGTAAAGGGGGGTCCCCACCACTAGATCACCTCGAATTGCGTACGAAGACACAGGCACGCGTCTGTCGTAGCTACCAAATATTATTGTTCGCGGGCACAATGCGTAACGGCTTTGTTTCGCTCGCTGGTCTCGAAAATTATAATGTTCCCGTGTCAAACACATACTAAAACAAAGGTTGAGAAATTGATAAATTAATAAATGAATATTAATTAATTACAATTATTACACGCTAGCGAATACATATACAGGGTGTCCCAAAACCCCTTCAACTCCGGGAAATGGGAGGTTCCTTAGGTCATTTGAAGCAACATTTTCCTTTGCACCAATGTCAGCCGGGGCTTTGTTTAGGAGTTATTAACGAAAAACACGGACCAATCAGAGCGCGACTTAGGCTGCGCTCACAGTGGCTCCGATATCGCCCGATTCGGCCGACGTCCGACGCATCTGCCTCTTTTTTCGAGCGCGCGAAAAAGAGACACAACGTCGGACGTCGGCCGACTTGGCCGATATCGGAGCCACTGTGAACGGAGCCCTAGACGCGCGATGCCGCGTTCAGCCCGGCGCACAGTGGGCCAGAATGGCTCGGTAGCTGTTCACGCCTATTTCACCATTATTTCAAAACTTAAAGACCACATTAAATAGGTCGTTGAATTCGTCTTGACGTCAGCTATAATGTTATTAAATAAAAAATATATAGTTATAAATAAATATTGAAGGTGACCACAATTTTTTATTTAAAAAAAGAAATTATTCAAATTTTTTGTATTGGGGTTTGTAGAAGACTGATTACTTTTTGTAGGAAACATTTTTTTGTCACACCACCGGAAATGTCTGAAAACTCGTATGAATAATGAATAATATTTGGAAACTGGCTGTTCACCATTATTTCAAAACATAAAGACCACATTAAATATATCGTTGGATTAGTCTTGGCGTCAGCTATAATATTATTGAATAAAAAATATATAGTTATAAATAAATAATCAAGGTGAACACAATTTTTTATTAAAAAAAATTTTGTTTTTAAATTTTTTGTACTGTGATTTGTAAAAGACTGTGTACCGATTACTTTTTGTAGGAAACATTTGTTTGTCACACCACCGGAAATGTCTGAAAAATCGTGTGAATAATAAATAATAATTGGAAACTGGCTATTCAGGCATTCAAACAAGGGTAATCCATAATTTTTGAATGAATGAAGTTTATTACATTTAATGAAATAACAAAAATGTGTTATTACTGTCTTATATTTAAAGAATGACAAAAATTCAAACAGAATTAAGTATTATATTTTACAAAGTCACTGACTATATTCAGTTGATCATACGGATTTTCCGTTTATAACTCATTTATCTATGAATAAACAAGAATCTATACTATAAATCCTCTTAACAAAGGTAAAATACAGGTCTTCAATATGGAACAACTGCTGTGATGCTATACTACGATGCTGTTACTATAGTTTCTCAAATACAAATGATTCAACTAAGCTAGCAAGAAGTTCGAATGTTTATCAATGGCCGTATAATCAAAAAAATTCATAAGATAGGTCTGGGTTAGGTTTTTAGACTCGTAAGAGCCGCTGAGTGGTCGTCAGTGGTCGTCAATGCGTCTCGTGCAACGCTACTCGCCGCGGAATTACGTGTCACGCGACGCTTTAAACCATCATAATTTCCAAACCGGGACCAAGTGGGACGAGATCTTTACAGGACCTTTTAGAGGAGACTTTACTGAAAATGTTCCACTTTGTTAGAGCTCCTGCCTCTCCATGCATTTTAACTTATCCCTTGTCAAAGGTGAAAAACTTTGACGATTTTCCTTAGTTGACTAAGCATTTTTAAAATAATAAATTATGAACATTAGCGTTTAGTTCTTGAGGCGTTCTCAACATAGATATACATTCTTCATATAAAAAAAAATTGGTCACTTAATCTTCAGTAGGTTTTCCAGGACATCGTTATGAAGAAACGGAATTTTTTCGGTGATAAGTCGTATCTGAAAAAATTTGATCTTTGAAGGCTTATTGTAACAAGAGTTTTTAATAACTTTAACTAATATTATCGTTTTCGAATGTAATGCACATTTAAGAATCACTGTGCGCAGTGATGCCGAAATCGTGGCACCACAGTACCACGATTTCGGCATCACTGACTGTGCGTTGGTTAAAAATCGATATGAGGACTTTCATTTTTTGGCTCATGAACAGCTAGCGCGTCGATCTGGCCCACTGTGCGGCGCGGCGCGCCGGGAGACGAGCGTGGTGTAACGCCGCGATACCGCAACGAACAAGAGTTTCTCGAGATTATGTGAATCCTCCCCGATTTGAATGAGCTTTTGATATGTTGTCAAGACCATGATTCTGAACAACATTTCCCTTTACAGTTTTTGTCGGCCGGCTTTAGTTTACGAGATACATAATTGTAAAAACTTGTAATTATAAATCGATCGATGTACTATCTTCTACCCGATTTGGATGAGCTTTGGATATGTTGTCAAGACCATGATTCTGAACAACATGACCCTTTACAGTTTTTGTCGGTCGGAAGAACTTTACTTGTCAATTCATATGGGTGGATCTCTTTACCCGACTTACGGCAACTTTACCCGAACGAGAGAAGAAGCAGAAACTGATTGTATTGAAAACTCACTTATTCAGCCGTAAATCCATTTCCTGCTTCGAAATGTGTGTCTCTGGGTCACTCGGTGACGAACTGCACAAATGTCTTCAGGTATACGACAGTACCGAAAGCTAAGGGACGTACGGCCAGGTCGACGAACTGCACAGCCAGTGGTAGAAGGCCTAAGGGATGCGCGGTCAAGTCTACGATCCAGAATTTCACTTTTACTTTCGAATCGACAAATAATTCGTATGTTTATTTCACACAGATGCCTTGAAATTTTTCCACACTCACAATCACTGTTCACATTTGTCAACACATAGTTATGCACTAATAACACTGTCCAACAAATTTCAACCTTTTTTGTGATTTCAATATACTGTTGGGTCCTTCTTATAGAGTTTTTTGCGCTGATTCCGAATCTGGTTTTAATTTTTTTCCTATACGCCCAGTTTTTGAGAAAATGGAGTTTTAAAAAAAGACATATTTTTACTTTAAACAAATATTGCGATGTTATTATAAAAGATATTGAATTGTTGTTTACAGCAAAAGATTCTGTAGATTTTCCCGAATACAGTGATATCCAATATTAATACATTATGATTGTTTAAACATGTTTAAACAATGATTAAAGACGGAGATGCACCACTTTGGCACCAATTTTTGCGGATATTTTCGAATTTATCTCAAAAAATAAGGGTCCAGCGAAAAATTGAACTATACCACGCGAAAGAGCAGACTTTTATCTTGAGAAACCCCTCTGTGAAGTATGCATGGTCGACGTTTTTACCGACCCAGAAAGCAAAATATCTTCGCCCGACATGCGTTGACGCCAGTGGTGCTCTTCCACTAGCGCGGTCGTTCGTCGGGATACGGCGCGGCGCGCTGCGGTGAAACGGCGCGGCGCGCTGCGGTGAAACGGCGCGTGGCTATAAGCGCGCAATTATGTCAGCTTACTTAAATGTAATATTTTATTAAATGTTATACTATTGTTATTTATTATTTATTAGTATATTTATTCTGTATAAATTATTTTATGTATTTTTTAATGTTAGTCTCTCGTTTATAGTATATTTAATACAAAAAATACCTTTTATAACAAAAAAATAATTTATTCACACACTACACTATTACATTATTTACAATGCTAATATATATGTGTACACTATTCAGATATAATACACTACTAAAATACATATATTATATACAGAACAACTAAAATACTATAAATAACTATAAATGTTTTTTATGAAGTTTTATACGTAGCAATGCAGATTTGAAATGCTTGACACGACTGATTTCAACAAACACAAAGCCGAAACTGAACTCTGGCATCAGTTTTCTCAAGAACCAACACGATACATATTTTGAAATAAATGACGGTCTACGGACAACGGAATACATACAATGTAAGGAAAGTCTGCAATGCGGTGACTGAAAAATTTTATTTTCAGTAATTGTCATCTTATCTATGTATTGTAATTATAGTGCCAATGAACACTCGAGATTCTTCCGAGTAAAATAAGTCCAAACACAATATAAACGGGACTATTTTTATTGACTTAAATATATAATTAAAATAGTTTGCTCCATATTAAATCGATATAGTGTATTATATCTGAATAGTGTACACATATATATTAGCATTGTAAATAGTGTAATAGTGTAGTGTGTGTTCAAGATTCGAATTGTGAATTTGCCGGTCGGCACGCCAACCGTCGAGCCCCGTTCGCTCTGCTCTTTTTTCAACCCTGTTTAGAGTCGCGTAGCGATCATGCGTAACCGTAGCGCGAGGCTACGGTGTGTTTGTCAGCTCCCATCACCGGCAAATCTCCACTATTCGAATCTTGAACCGTCGTCTTCCCGGATCACGCGATCGATCCGGAACCAATCGCGTGCGACCCCGCCTGCCGTTTCGGCGAATATTTAAAGGCCCTCCCTTGGCGGAGCGAGCCTCTTCCCATCAGTTCTTCGAGTTAAGACAATCGGTCAAGTAACACAGTCTCATTTTTATCTACGTTGTTTGTTCGCGACGATCACCGCACTTTCTGGAACTATCCATTCGCCAATTCTTTCGAGTTGCAGACGATTCGGTTTGTTCGCGTCGCGATCCGGGATTCTTCCCGCGCCAAGATCTCCGACGAACGCGTGAAGATCTCCGTCCGCGGCGGCCCTTGTCAAGGTTTGCACAAGATCTCCGTCGCGCTCCAAGGCAGACCCTCGCACGCGCAAGAATTCCGTAGTTTCGATCCAGTCGGCGACTCCAGTTTGAAATAAAGTGCAGTGTGAACTCCACTCTGAAACTAATATCTCTCCCTCATTCTCACGATCCTTTTCATTGCCGTCCTCGCGCGCTCATTACTGAGCGGTTCCAGCGTCAGGCGCCTCCGACCGTCGGTCGACGCCGAACATTTTGGTCCTTCGAGCCGGATCGTGACGAACAGGCAAGTGAGGGAGTGGACGAGAATTTCACATCATGGCAGACAACTTCGAAGCCCACGTTCAAATTCAGCAAGCCATAGAGCATGCTCTCAGCAGCCTCAAGAAACTGGGGAAGGGCAGATGGACCAGGTCCATCCTCCAATCGAGAATCGCCAACCTTCAGCACCAGTGGAGGAAGTTCGATCACGGGCACACGCAACTGTACACGACCATGCCACGAGAGGCACGTGCGACACTCCCGTACTTCCTGGAGGACCACTTCGCCGCAACCGAAGAGGTCTATCTACAGGCGCTATCGCTCCTGACGGCTCATCTCGACGAGCTGACCAGCGACGCCGTAAGTCCGACCGAGTTTCCGGGCGACGGATACGCGTGTCCGTCGGTCTTCGGGAATCAGTTCATTCCGCGTGTGATTCCGTCGTTCGGCACTCAGTCTTCCATCGACTGTAGCGTTCGTGATCCTGAAGAGTCTGAGGAGAATTTGGATTCCTCACTCTCCGCGCTTCCTGAACGCGTCTCGTCTCGATTTGCAGCCGGTTCCTCGCGCGTTCACGCCGCGACCGCATCGCAACCCTCCACGACGTCGCGTCTTCCATGCCCCATTTGTCGGGCTTCTCATATTTTCAGCTCGTGTCCGAAATTCAAGGCGCGACGCCCCAGCGGCCGTCGCAACCTCGTCAAACAGTTCTCGCGTTGTGTCAATTGTTTGAGCAATAATCATGCCCGTCAAGACTGTCCAAGTCCATATTCGTGCCGCGTGTGTAACAAGCGTCACCACTCGTTGTTGCATGAGGACGCCCCTCCTCTGGAGCCTCCTTCTTTGGAATCCTCTCCCGCGTCAGAGTTTCCGACCTCAGAGGTCAGTTCGCACCTCGCGCCCATTCTCGCGGCTCCGAGTTTAAGAACGAAGCCTCCGTCTTCGGAGTCTTCTGCTTCTTCAGCGGCTCCGTCCTCCGAGGACACTACGCTCGTCGAGCATACTCTCGCTGCTCCAACCGTAGGAACAGCCTCTCGTTATCCGGACTCCTCTACTTTTTCACCGGTGCCGTTAACCGAGGTCATTTCGCACCTCGCGTCCACCCTCGCGTTTTCGAGCTCAGACAAAGCGATTCTGTCTCCGTGGGTACCGCTCGTCTCCGCGTGCATGTCAAAGAGCACGCACGACATTCGAGCTCTCGTTCACTTCTCGGATTTCTTCGAACTCCTTTCAAAGTGCATGCCGAAGCGCATGTACGAAGTCCAAACTGTCGCTCATTCCTCCGAATTCTCACAACTCCTCGCAACGTGCATGTCGACGCGCATGCACATGTTTCGAGCTCTCGCTCACGTCTCGGAGTTCTCACAACTCCTCTCAACGTGCAAGCCGACGCGCATGCACGTTTCTCGAGCTCTCGCTCCTTCCTCGGAGTTCTCACAACTCCTCGCAACGTGCATGTCGAAGCACATGGACGTCTCTCGAGCTCTCGCTCCTTCCTCGGAGTTCTTGCAACTCCTCTCACCGTGCATGCCGAAGCGCATGCACGCCTTTCGAGCTTCCGCTCCTTCCTCGGAGTTTTCGCAACTCCTCGTAACGTGCATGCCGAAGTGCATGCACGTCGTTCGAGCTCTCGCTCATCTTTCTGAGTTTCTGCAACTTTTTTCAACGTGCATGCCGGAACGCATGCATGATGTTCGTTCTCTCGCTCAATCTTCTGCATTGAATTGGGTCGATTCTGATCTATCGAGTTCGACCGCGATTCACCTCGTTCTCGAAGTCGACGTGAATTCCAGTGTAATTCTGGACCGTCTGCATCGTGTTTTAAGCGGGCAACTCATTGCCCACATTACCATCTTATGTTGGGTCATCTATGACCCCCTTTCAAGTCACTTGCTCGACCACTCTATCGCACGCAGATCATGTCCGCAACTTCGCTCGGGTTCTCGCATCCCGCTGCATCACTGTGTGGGTCAGTCAAAGTATCCTCCCGTGACTCCTTTGACCATTCCCCGCCTAGAACTGCAAGCGGCAGGATTCTCGCGCCTCCGCTCTTGGCGCCTCCAATCTCGCGCGCTTACGCCTACGCTTTCGCGCACTCACGCCGCCGCTCTCGCACTCTCGTGCTCTCGTGCTCTAGCGCTTTCGCGCCCACAATCTCGCGTACTCGCGCATCCGCTCTCGCGCCTCCGCTTCCGCGCCTTCGCACTCGCGTCTCCACTCTCGTGCGCCTACGTGTTCGCGCTCTTGCCCATCCGCTCTCGCGCCTCCGCACTCTCGTGCCCTCGCGCCTCCGCACTCTCGTGCACTCGCACTCTCGCGCCTAAGCTCTCGCGCAGTGGCGCCTCTGCCCTCCCCCCTTCTGGCCCTCGCGCCTCCGCATCCGCGCCTTCGCGCCTACGCTCTCGCGCTATTGCACCGGCGTGCGATTCAAACGTCGCGCCCTCGCTCCGACAGGGCGGGCGGCCCTCGTTCCCTACACCTTGCGCTAGTTGTATCAATAAATGTAACACCAAATTATGTATAAATGTCTGTAAACGCAGTTCAATCTTTCGCTTCGTTCGCGTTCCTCTTATACCTAGCGCCTACAGCGATGACGGTCATGGTATTGTAAATGGGTGTCAAATCTGTAAAATTCATCTCAAGCGATCTTACTCATTCATCTGCGTCTACATCCAGCGGACCCTCGTTCCCGTGCGTACGCGACTCAACCGTCATGCCCTCCCTCCGTCAAGGCGGGCGGCCCGTAGCGTCATATCCGCGTCATTCCATTTCGCATCTTTCCAGTTTTCCACGGCGGGCGGTCTGCCGTTCGGGCCACTCTGGGACTAGCGTGCGCGGGCATTGTAACACGCATTCCCTCTATCGTTTAAGTTTCGTCGTCGCGATGCCCCCCGTCATCCCATGTTTTCTTGCGATTTCGCTGCGTTTCGAAACTAGTGTTTCGAGGCGGGCGGTATGTTCAAGATTCGAATTGTGAATTTGCCGGTCGGCACGCCAACCGTCGAGCCCCGTTCGCTCTGCTCTTTTTTCAACCCTGTTTAGAGTCGCGTAGCGATCATGCGTAACCGTAGCGCGAGGCTACGGTGTGTTTGTCAGCTCCCATCACCGGCAAATCTCCACTATTCGATTCTTGAACCGTCGTCTTCCCGGATCACGCGATCGATCCGGAACCAATCGCGTGCGATCCCGCCTGCCGTTTCGGCGAATATTTAAAGGCCCTCCCTTGGCGGAGCGAGCCTCTTCCCATCAGTTCTTCGAGTTAAGACAATCGGTCAAGTAACACAGTCTCATTTTTATCTACGTTGTTTGTTCGCGACGATCACCGCACTTTCTGGAACTATCCATTCGCCAATTCTTTCGAGTCGCAGACGATTCGGTTTGTTCGCGTCGCGATCCGGGATTCTTCCCGCGCCAAGATCTCCGACGAACGCGTGAAGATCTCCGTCCGCGGCGGCCCTTGTCAAGGTTCGCACAAGATCTCCGTCGCGCTCCAAGGCAGACCCTCGCACGCGCAAGAATTCCGTAGTTTCGATCCAGTCGGCGACTCCAGTTTGAAATAAAGTGCAGTGTGAACTCCACTCTGAAACTAATATCTCTCCCTCATTCTCACGATCCTTTTCATTGCCGTCCTCGCGCGCTCATTACTGAGCGGTTCCAGCGTCAGGCGCCTCCGACCGTCGGTCGACGCCGGACAGTGTGTGAATAAATTATTTTTTTGTTACAAAAGGTATTTTTTGTATTAAATATACTATAAACGAGAGACTAACATTAAAAAATACAAAAATAATTTATACAGAATAAATATACTAATAAATAATAAATAACAATAATATTGTTACGTCCCGGAGTCTGACTTTCGCGAAAACTATCGTTCCGCGACCCATTCCCCTTACTGGACGCTCTCAAATGCGATACAACCTTTTGTCCACGCGGCACGTTACGTCCGACGTCTGACTGGGAACCACGACTTTCGCGAACATGCGTATTCTACTTAACGCTTACAGTAGATTCGCCCAAAGCGGCGGACGAGAGCAGAGATAACTGAGACGGCGCGAATCTTCGCAGGGAAATATTTAGCGACTTATCGGATAGTTGAGTATGACGATCGATGAGAGAATACAGGCAGGCTTCGTTTATACGAACTGCTTTCGTTGCTCGTTGACGGCTGCAGTCGAATCAGGCTGGATCGTCGTAGGGAGGACGATGATCCTCACTCGTCCTGGGAAAATCACGTCGTCGGTGATCCTCGGTTGGCGGGAGATACCCCGCTGTTGTCCTCCGTCTCGCGTTCGTTGACGCGCACGAGCTTTCGTAATTGATAACGACGAATGCGAATTGAATAGGAAAGTATCGCCAGCGCGAGGATGTAGGGAGAAGAACTAAGCGAGACTCACTTATTAAATTAATAACTGGGAATATATTTGTAACGTATGAAATGAAATTATAATGAACTAGAAGCGCGTGTTATAGCAGGACCGCTCAAAGGCGGATGAGAGCGAGGACTCGTCGGAGTCCGGACCGGGACATCCAGGAGGCGGCGAGCCTCGCTGGAGTCTTGAACGAACGTGACAGACTGGCTGTCCGAATTGAACTGACTGAACTCTTTTTAGGATCGTGAGGTCGAATACATAGGTGTCTTATTTTCTACCGGATGTCTCGTTAGACATAACGCTATGGATGTTATGAGAAGCGCGCGATTAATGATTACGGTGAATGCTACGTGATACTGCTACGGGGAATACATTAAGATATGATTATTATACAAGGGTTAAGATAAGAATGGGTATATGGTATGAGGTGAGAATCGGATCTGATGAACGGAGCGAAGTATGACTACTTATAACTAATCAATATTCTTAATAATTACGGTTACAATATCCTACTCTTATTGGCTATGCTTATAACCTATGGCAACACGTCGGCAGACGTGACACCTCACCCCTTGGGGAAATAATTTTCGGCACGAAAATTATTTCTCATCCTCGGAGTCGAACGTCGCGGTTCAACGTAACGTTTCATAAAATGTCGTCTTGGACTCGCATCGTCAAACATGTCGGACGAGTCGTAATCCATCGTAGAGGAAATAGGGAAGGGTTGACGCGTCATCGTCTTCGCTGAAAATGTATATCGCTTGCGACTTATCGGCTGTAACACAAACATCTTAGATTTCGGAGAGTTTACAATATGCATGTTACGCTTCGCGGCTATCGCTCTAAATGTAAACGTTTTTGATTTCACGGGTTTCGGTCTGTCTTGTATAAGCGGTCGCTGGAGAGGTGAGATTTATCGTGATTATCGCGCGTTGAACTTTGAATATTTCTCTTCTTGCTGAGATGGTCGGTACTAATTATGTTCGTGACCTCGTCGCAGCGGGAATCGAGAGAATATGAATTGGAAAGAGAATTAGATGAATTGGGACGAAGATTTAGGATTTTTAGATTTGGATTGGACTTGGGATACGCGTTGGTATCTAAAATGGAAGAATCGAGATTCAACAATGAATTCGGTTTTGAATTCGAAATAGAAATTGAATCTGAATTTGAATGATACTTGTTCGTATCGGAATTAGTAGAATTGAGATTCAACGATGAGTTCTGCTTTGAACTCGAAATAGAAATTGAATCTAAATGGGAATGATACTTGTTCGTATCGGAATTAGTAGAATTGAGATTCAACAATGAATTCGGTTTTGAATTCGAAATAGAAATTGAATCTGAATTTGAATGATACTTGTTCGTATCGGAATTAGTAGAATTGAGATTCAACGATGAGTTCTGCTTTGAACTCGGAATAGAAATTGAATCTGAATTGGAATGATACTTGTTCGTATCGGAATTAGTAGAATTGTGATTCAACGATGAGTTCTGCTTTGAACTCGAAATAGAAATTGAATCTGAATTTGAATGATTCGCTCGCGAATCTGGATGCTCATGGGCATTTGATATAGTAGACTGAGAATTTGAAATTGGGATTGAATTTGAAATAGAATTCGTAAATTCTGACTCCGGATCGGCGATTTCCACGATACTTTCTACTTCCTCCAGCTCCATGTTCGGCGTGGAGAGTTCGATCGGTTCGCTCGTGGTGTTGACGCTCTGTATGTACGCTTTACCGTCGGAGATGCGCTTTGAACAATTCGGAATTATAACGCCGGGCGCGATTTCGCATTTTCGCAGGTAACCTATCCTAAGTCCGGCGGCGTTCATCGCTGTGTATACCGCGGCTCGCGGTTCGGTATGGCAACTCTCGCGTGAGATAAAAGGAAACTCATTTCCTTGCCATGTCATGCACCGGTTTCTATACGAAATGTCTGCGCCTTGGACTAAGAACGCAGATCCAAGAACTCCATCGGATGGAATTGCAGATGAATCTGGCACAACTTGAAATTCTACGGGCGTACCAGATATTGTTAAATAAACGGATCCTACAGTCGATACAATTTCGTCGGTAATGCCAGACATTAGAATTTTATTTCCCGTGTCGATTACAATATCGGGCTTTAATAGAGAGGCTTTGATCAGGTTCGGTTCTGATCCTGTGTCTAGCATGATCTTAATATCTTTTATCAACTCGGGGATCATAACAATTATATACGGGATTGCGGTATTGTCGCTGAGAGTTATTCTCGTTACCCTCTGGCCCTTTCTGTGCTCGGCTCGGTCGCGATTATTCAAGCGAATCGTTTGAGAGGTGCCTCCTGTCGTGGACTCGCGGCGGACAGGAGGCTTGGTCCATTTCCCGACCGTTCGGTTTCGCGTTTGCGGCATTCGTAAATATCATGCTCGGACGTCTCGCAATAATTGCAGTACTTTGCTGGTGCAAAAGAGCTCGCATAATCATCTTCGCGGCGTTGGGAGGAGGTGTACGCATCGTGATATGACTCGAGATGACGTTCTCCGCGTGGTCTGTTTGAAAACAGGTCGGCACGCGTGCGATAAGGAGAGTCGTCGCGTGGCCCATCGTGGTATCGGTCCGGGCGATAACGGTCGTCGCGATAGCGCTCGGGTGTCGGACTACGGTCGACTCTGAAGTTGCGATATTGTTGTGCCGAAGAATCCCTATCGTATGAAAATGCGTATACGTCGGATTGGTGACTTCGGTAGGAAGAATATGATTGATCGAATCTCGGGTTCGACTGTGGGTGCTGCGGCGACGTCATCCTATCGGGGGTTCTGTCGCGTGACGCGTCCGAAAATCGTACTCGTTCGTCGAATCGTTCGTAACGGTCTCTGTCTATTTCGGCCTCTTTATATAATTCTATCGCTTTATTGAATACGTGATTCAGTGATCCGTGTCGAAGGCGCCGGATTTCACTTCGGAGGTTCGGGATTAACCCGCGGATGAAACTATCTATCGTGAGATCGTCTACGTTCGCTATGTTCGGTCGATCGCGATCGCAGTCGAGGATCGCGGCGCGGAGATCTTTTACGCGGCAAATGTAATCGAGAATATGCTCGTTTTGCCGCATGAAAATATTTGCCATCTGACCTCGGTAGTGGTCGACGGTGTGACAGGTGCCGAAAACGTCTTTGAGACGGTTGCACAGTTCGGTTACTGTTTCGACGTTTTCGTCTTCGATTGCGGTATACGCGATTCCGCGGAGTTTAATGATAATCAATTTCGACAGGGTTCTTTCCGCATGTCGAGGAACGAGATCGCGGGCGCGCTTGCAGGCTCGCGTGAATTGCAGCACAGAAATGTTCGTGCCATCGAATAAAGGAATCGAATCTATTGCGGCTTTTATAACTAGTCGCGAATCTTCTCGCTCAGGCGAGTAATCTCTACGAGTTGGCATCGGATCGTCTTGAAGAGGCGTTGCTAACGGGTGCAACGGAAAGTTAATCAAATTTTCTGTTCGCTGAGAACACGTGTTTCTCGATGGGTTCGCCATTTCGTCGTGGTGGTTGATCTATCCCACCGCTGCCACCAATTTGTTACGTCCCGGAGTCTGACTTTCGCGAAAACTATCGTTCCGCGACCCATTCCCCTTACTGGACGCTCTCAAATGCGATACAACCTTTTGTCCACGCGGCACGTTACGTCCGACGTCTGACTGGGAACCACGACTTTCGCGAACATGCGTATTCTACTTAACGCTTACAGTAGATTCGCCCAAAGCGGCGGACGAGAGCAGAGATAACTGAGACGGCGCGAATCTTCGCAGAGAAATATTTAGCGACTTATCGGATAGTTGAGTATGACGATCGATGAGAGAATACAGGCAGGCTTCGTTTATACGAACTGCTTTCGTTGCTCGTTGACGGCTGCAGTCGAATCAGGCTGGATCGTCGTAGGGAGGACGATGATCCTCACTCGTCCTGGGAAGATCACGTCGTCGGTGATCCTCGGTTGGCGGGAGATACCCCGCTGTTGTCCTCCGTCTCGCGTTCGTTGACGCGCACGAGCTTTCGTAATTGATAACGACGAATGCGAATTGAATAGGAAAGTATCGCCAGCGCGAGGATGTAGGGAGAAGAACTAAGCGAGACTCACTTATTAAATTAATAACTGGGAATATATTTGTAACGTATGAAATGAAATTATAATGAACTAGAAGCGCGTGTTATAGCAGGACCGCTCAAAGGCGGATGAGAGCGAGGACTCGTCGGAGTCCGGACCGGGACATCCAGGAGGCGGCGAGCCTCGCTGGAGTCTTGAACGAACGTGACAGACTGGCTGTCCGAATTGAACTGACTGAACTCTTTTTAGGATCGTGAGGTCGAATACATAGGTGTCTTATTTTCTACCGGATGTCTCGTTAGACATAACGCTATGGATGTTATGAGAAGCGCGCGATTAATGATTACGGTGAATGCTACGTGATACTGCTACGGGGAATACATTAAGATATGATTATTATACAAGGGTTAAGATAAGAATGGGTATATGGTATGAGGTGAGAATCGGATCTGATGAACGGAGCGAAGTATGACTACTTATAACTAATCAATATTCTTAATAATTACGGTTACAATATCCTACTCTTATTGGCTATGCTTATAACCTATGGCAACACGTCGGCAGACGTGACAATATAACATTTAATAAAATATTACATTTATGTAAGCTGACATAATTGCGCGCTTATAGCCACGCGCCGTTTCACCGCAGCGCGCCGCGCCGTATCCCGACGAACGACCGCGCTAGTGGAAGAGCACCACTGGCGTCAACGCATGTCGGGCGAAGATATTTTGCTTTCTGGTTCGGTAAAAACGTCGACCATGCAAACTTCACAGGGGGTTTCTCAAGATAAAAGTCTGCTCTTTCGCGTGGTATAGTTCAATTTTTCGCTGGACCCTTATTTTTTGAGATAAATTCGAAAATATCCGCAAAAATTGGTGCCAAAGTGGTGCATCTCCGTCTTTAATCATTGTTTAAACATGTTTAAACAATCATAATGTATTAATATTGGATATCACTGTATTCGGGAAAGTCTACAGAATCTTTTGCTGTAAACAACAATTCAATATCTTTTATAATAACATCGCAATATTTGTTTAAAGTTGAAAAATATGTCTTTTTTTAAAACTCCATTTTCTCAAAAACTGGACGTATAGGAAAAAAATTAAAACCAGATTCGGAATCAGCGCAAAAAACTCTATAAGAAGGACCCAACAGTATATTGAAATCAAATTTGGTGTTGGACAGAGTAATAATTGCCATATCCCTTGTCCTGCTGCACAAATCACAACAATCAGGGAATGCAATCACTAGACTGCGGATTTCATGCATTTGTAGCAAACATGAGTAGGTGCATTTTAATACAGTAGAGAGATTAAAATAATTTCAAAACACCAATGTATTATTTTCAACTTCTTAAAATGATCACAGTAAGAATCAAATATCTGTCTGGCTCCTGTCCCTTGTAATAGCGGCACCCAACTTTCATTTTACATAAAGATCCGCAGTCTAGTGATTAGTTTAAATATCACTATCAAAAACACAGCTAATAGCAATCGTTAGCTTTGAATTGACAAGTCTTTGGAGATGTTTTCTCTACCGCGGCTCGAACGACACTGATTTTCCGCAAGATTTTTCTGAAGAATTTAAGAAGGGCATTATGAGTGTCGAAATTCGAAATGCACGCTGTAGCAGGTTTACGAAAACGACGGGACGGTCAGACTAAAAACAGGATACGAGAAGGACCGCTTTAAGTTTTATGGCAATCACATATTTAGTTTTTCCTGCAGATTGGTACGCAGAGTCGATGGGTAACCGATCGTATCCTGTTTTTGGTCTGACCGTCCCGTCGTTTTCGAAGATTCACGTAATTTCAAGAAACTCTTGTTCGTTGCCGTATCGTGGCGTTACACCACGCTCGTCTCCCGGCGCGCTGAGCTGAACGTGCCATCGCGCGTCTAGGTCGCGCTCTGATTGGTCCGTGTTTTTCGTTAATAACTCCGAAACAAAGCCCCGGCTGACATTGGTGCAAACGAAAATGTTGCTTCAAATGACCTAAGGAACCTCCCATTTCCCGGACTTGAAGGGGTTTTGGGAGACACCCTGTATATATATGAAGTTTATTTATAAACGCTTTATTACGATATTATAGGCAAATATTGAATGTAGCCTGAATAGGTACGGAGCAGCAGATTTAAAGCTGAATAATACGGAAGGTAGATTGTGTTTACTTTGCTTGTACACTTGTCAACACGGTTTTGTGATTCCTTACAATTCTTTATGCAACAAGTTTGCACCATTTTTCCAAATTTTAATTTTTTCCAGTATCCCAATATCAGAGAATTGTAATTGGCACAGATTGCATCGTCTGTAAAATATAATTAAAGAAATCACAAAGTATCGTGTCCATTACTTTTGAACTAACTTTTTATAAACAGAATTTACTTATCTGAAATATTTGAATCAGATTTTAGCATCCAATTGATGATTTTCATCAATCGAAAACGAACATCACCATTTTTTTTCTTGATTTTCGTCTCATACTGTTGTTACGGATGACGAACAGGTGTTCAATATCATCTCTGGCAGAAACCGTCCTAGATAAACGAACAGAGCTACCCTAGATAAATCTACATAATTGTTTAGGTTAGTTTAGGGCCCAAACGTACGCACGACCAACTGGTCGTTGACAAAATACGAATGTTCACTTGAAGGGTACTGACAAGTACCACCCGTCATTGCAGGGCTATATAAGCCCTTACATTTCTACTCTCGTGGGCTAGTACTGTCGTAATCACGAATAGTGTCGCGTCGTGCTGCATCTCGGAAGTCAACTACCAGTGAGATCGGACGTTCGTTCCTTTTGAATCAAAGTTTAACCGTACAGATTCCGCGAGTTCGGTCTAAAATCTGTTAGGCAGTGACAAGGTTGCTCCGAGTCCCCCGCATTGCCAGTGCGTCAACACCGTGCGTCTTCGCTTAGGTAATATCACCTTTCAATTTCTTTCCTATTCTAAATTCAGGTCATTCGCGACACAAATACACTTGTAGAACGAAACGAAACTGTAGTAAGAATATATTTGTCTTCTTTGATAATTAACTCAAATTCATTAAACCCATAATTATCGTCCAATATCCTAACCAAGTAATTGAACGTCCCCACATGATACAATCTTACCGCTCGGATTGTATCAATTAAATTATACTAGTTACGAGGCTTACTAATTATCCTAGCAATTCCCTGATTAATCATCAGGTTCTTTCGCGACATTCCAATTGTCCGAACAGAGATTTATCCAACCTAGCGGCACCCCAGTTTTGCATTGGGTTCGTCCGCATCCTAACAGCTCCCTGATTTCGCATCAGGTTCGTCTGTGCTATTATACAACCTCCTAGCAGCTCCCCGGTTTTGCATCGGGTTCGTCTGCGCTTGACTCCAAACCTAGAGGCTCCCTGACTTCGCGTCAGGTTCGTTCTCGCTGTCAATAATTCTAGCGGCTCCCCAATTTCGCATTGGGTTCGTCCGCGTTCCTTAACTAACAAATTTATATCATACTCCTAGGGTAATAACCCTTCGCCGGCCACTCGTGCTGCTCGCGGCCCTGGCTCGTAACACTGTCTTGAAGAATATATATGTACTAATATGTCCTGGACTAGACCGGACCAGCATTTTTGGCGGAATTTTTCCAAGTGAATTAATGTACGTAATTATTATATTATGTATATAAATATAGTTGGATATAACAATATAATTATTTTCAAATATATTACAAATACACAGGACTCGTTTCAAAACCAAAAATTAGTAAAATGGTCAGTAATACATGAAACAAGAAAGCATTATTTACTTTTAATGTTGTATAAATAACATTAAATCACTTAAGGATTTCTAAAATAAATTAGATAATACACCTTGTGTACTTACAAGTTTTTCAATAATGACAGGTAGCGTCAAAAATCATTTCTGCAACACATAAAATATATTCAAATTTGAAAATTGAATATTTGTTTCGCTCATACTTTTGTTAGGGAGATATCGGTATATATCTTATAATTTATAATATTATAATTTATAACATCTTACACAATAACCCGTAAAACTAACACCACTGAAAAATCTGATACTAAATATATACAGACATATCATGCATATATAGAAAATATAACTAGAAAATATAACCATAAACTAATCACCCAGCACAACTCACGATGGTAAACAACAGCTGAATTCTCGTTCTGTGCGCAATCCGTATTCTGTGGTGTGCAATCCCGCTGTGCGCCAAACAGCCGTGTGCGCAAAACAGCTGTGTCCAATTGAGCGTGCGCCATCTCGATGTGCGCCATCTCGATGTGCGCCATCGAAGGCCTCTCTTCAGCAGCGCGCCCGCAATCCCCACGATTGTTTGAACGGTCGCTACTGCAAAGTAGGCGACGGACAAGATGTTTTTGTTCCGGTTGAATCGTTACCACGGTGCATTATACCTGTGATAACTACCTCGGGAGAAGTTCGCCGGCTCAGTCAGTTGTCGAGGATTCGTTTTCCGTAAATGAGTACACTGATTTTTTGGGATTACTTGAATATAGGTATATATATTTACAATAGTTCAGCAGTACAGAGAAAACAGTAGGAGGTACTATTGACGGCGCGGCGGCGCACAGTGGTCCCAAAGCCCGGAAACGTGGCCAAAACCCCAAAAATGAATTATGAGCTAGGACTAGGAGTGCGCGGGTTCCCGAAATTTACGGGTACCCGACAGTCGAGTCGAGCCGGAGAAAGTCGAGCGAGCTTGAGCGAGTACTCGAGACATCTGAATGTTCGGGTAGCTTGATCGCATCGGGTAGCTTGATCGCGTCGAGTACTTGATCGCGTCGGATGCTTGATCGTCACGGATAGCCGGAGATATTCGGATTATATTATTACATAGATTAGCCAAACTCGGACGCGATCTTTTTATACTCGTGATTAAACATACGATTCGTAATTCGCACTAATGCGGTCCTGAATTATGCACTCGGTTTTATAAGACGAAATATACAATATATATATGTTTCGGTTGTGGATTTCGGTTTCGGCTATGATTCTGATGATTTCGATGATTTTTTATAATGTTATATAAATCAACATTTTAACAAATAATTACAAAAATTTGTATTATTATGTATTATTAAACTATTATCTATTATTATTCTTCATTTGAACAATTTTTTAAATAAGTAATCTTTTATAATATTTACAATTTTATTTATATACTCATTATTTAAATACGTATTTATTATTTAAACAATTATTTAAATAAATTTTTATGCTGCAAAATATAATGTATACAAATCTGTTTGTATACTTATTATTTATATAGCTTGTAACGTTGCCCGTATTCGACCGGCTTGTTGACCGGCGGAAACGGTCAACCCCGAGAATTTACAGCCGCTGAGGACGGGCCGTGCGCGGCCGCCCGGACACGGTCCTCTCGGGACAAAGGTAATTGACGAGAAGAGTCGAATCGGACGCTAAGTATTGTTCGGGCGCCAGGTACTCGGAAGTACCGCACTAAGAGACGCTAAAGTCTCGTGTTCGAGGACGTCGAACACGAGCTTCGCCTCTTCTCGCGATCACGAACGAAATTCGACGACACGGACTGCCAGGAGTTCGGACACAGGGAATAACGGGGACAGCCCTCGCGGCAGGACGGATCTCGCAGGTCGGAAATGACTCGAAACAATTAGGGCTCGAATGAATTTATTCGTTGTCAGATGATAAATTACAGAAGGGCGCGGGCGGCCACGTGGCCGCAACCCGGGAGCCCGCGCCCCTTGTACACTTGTGCGATGGGTCGTCGATCGCGGAGCGCGTTATTCGAGATTTCGCGATTCTAGAAAAGTACGGTACGACGGTACAATGCACGTCTCAACGGAGACGGGATTCGCGAGACGCAGATGTTCGGCGTAGTCTCGACGGACCGGCGCGCGATTGCCGAGCGCGATTGACGCTACTTTACCGAATTCGCTGTTCACCGAAATTATCCTTTCTCGACGCGGCTCCTAGAGGAAGACTTCCGACTACTCGAAGGGGGAGACTGTTCGCGAAGGCTCAAAGCGTCTCCGAGAGTACGCGAGCACCAACCTCGCCTCGTCCTCGCACTAAATATCGAGCCAACCCGAAATGCGAACGAGGATCACTTAGTCGACTTACCGTGCTGTGTTCAGCTAGTCGGATTTCTGCAAGTGGCCGGAACTCTTGGCCTTCGCTCGGGAATCGTACTCGGAATTCGTCGCGAAGAACCACCCGCGACGCGTACTAAGTTCAGCTCGACGGAACACGGAAAATATTCGCAGCGAAATTGCGGAAGCTCGACTTTACTGCTCGATTACCAGCGCAACAGTGATCCTGCGTCGCATCGACGGAGCGCTTCGATTCTCGATCTCCCCACTCCTTTCGTCTTGCCGAAATTCCCTATGGGCGCACCCGCAACGCGACTACACTAGTCGCAGGATCGACCTATCAGAACGGGTCGTTGGACCCACGACCTTTCAAATCGCCAATGGCCGATCGTCGAAGACGATCGGCGAGGATTAGTCCTCTCAGGCGCTCCTCCGCACCACCCTTGCCGGGGCCGACTGTAGGAGGGTGAGACGCCGGCTGGACCACCAAAATGCCGATGTTATGCCATTGCAGCCCCATTGTTCTGGCACGTCGTCTCCGAGTTTACGGGCTCGTGTGCAGCGGTGCCTTTTGCCACTTCTCCGGATCCGGAATGGTTTTTGTTGGCGGCCAATATTTCGTCGTCGGGTGATCCTCTGGTGCGGGGCGCCTTGTCGGTATTTGTTGCTTCCTAGGCACGCTCCCGAGAGTAGTTGCTCTCGGGGCGTGCAACAGATGGCATTAGAAGCGATCTTCGATTTTGACCTCTTCCTCAAGGAGTGTTCTAAGCTGCGGGTGGTTCTTGCATTCACTAACGGTCGGTCCGGTCCACTCCCGATACGGTTCTTTGACCGTTTATCAAACGGAGAAGTGACGTCGCAGGCTTGCAACGTCACAAGTTATTTATTATTATTTAATTAAACAATTTTTAAATAAATAAATTTTTATAATGTATAGAAACTTGTTTATTTTACATTATTTGAATTATTGTTTCAATAAGAATTTATTGTCAAAACGATTATTTAAATAAATAAATATCTGTAACGACCAAAAAACATAATATATATACATACACGCCTTGTCGCGGTTACGCCAGGTAGCACTGGTGCAGCCAAGGGCGGCATTGAAGCCGCATCGGGTGGCGTCTGGTCTAGAACCGGCGGTATCGGCGCTGTGTCGGACATCGTCTGGGCTGCGTCCTGCAGCGGCTGGGTCGCGGCCGGCGGCGTCGAGGCTGTGATAGGCAGCGTCTGGGCAGCATCCGGCGGTGTTATGGCTGCGTCCAGCAACATTGGTTGCGGGGCTAGGTGCTCCGGGGTGGCTGGCGTTCGCGGGCGGCTGTCGTTGTCACCCATAACGGCGTACAGCGCGTGCAGCTCCGCGTAAAAGTCGTCCTCCATGTTGACCGGCTGCTGCGTCCTTTGGTATGATGGCCTATGACAAAAATCAACACTCCCTATTACTTTCCTCGGTCGACCGCGCCGACGTGTGGTCGGGGTGGCCGTTGTGATATCCGGCGGCACCCTGTTCTGCTCCGCGGAGGTAGGTGACCGTGGACTATCCTCGGCTCCCCCATCGTGACCTTCTGAGCCCCCATTGGGTTCCGTTTCGGGCTTAAGGTCCTGCACATGTATGTGCCGGATCCAGCGCCGACTTGTGTCGCGTAGGTCAACGATTACTGATGATACGATCCGGCCGACCGTGTAAGGGCCGCTGTATTTCGGCGCTAGCTTGGCTGCGATACCCGCCCCTTTATCGGACAGAGTGTGCTCCTTCTTCCACGCCGTGTCTCCGACCGTCGGTCTCCAGTCGCGTCGGCGTAGGTTATAGTAATATTCCTGTCTGCCGAATGCTTGAGCCAGGTGCAGTCTTGTTAGTTCTTGTGCATCCCGAAGGTTCTTCCAGCGTTGTTGCGGCGGGGTCGTTGTTTCATCGGGTGCTGGTTGTCCTGGAATCCGTAACTCTCGCCCCTGGTTCAGGTACGCTGGACTGTAGCCGGTGGCCTCGTGTCGGGCAGTGTTGATGGCGAACCGGGCCTCGTCTAGTTTCTCGTCCCACCGGTTGTGGTGGTTTCCGGTGTACTGCGCCAGCATTGTTTTCACCACTTTATTTGCCCTCTCTACTGGGTTGCAGTGTGGGGAGTATGGCGGTGTTCTTCGGTGTTCGGTGCCTGCTGCGCGTAGGAGTGCCGTAAACGGTTCGCCTATAAACTGTCGGCCGTTGTCCGAGATAATGACTTTCGGTGCCCCGTGGCGCAATATGACATCCTTCTGTATGGCGGCGGCGACTGCGGTACTGGTGGCCTTTCGGAGCGCCGTGAGTTCTACCCACTTCGTGAACCTGTCGAGTGCGACTAGTAGCCAGATGTGGCCTTGGCGAGACCTTGGGAGCGGCCCGACCAGGTCGACCGATACCGTGTGCTACGGTTGCGTTCCCGGGTTCGCGTGGAGGCGTCCTGGCGGCGGTTTCGGCGAGGTCTTGTATCGCTGGCAGCTGTTGCAGTTTCGCACGTACCGTGCGACTTCTCTGAACATTCCCGGCCAATAAAAGTGTTTGGCGATCCGTACTATCGTCTTGGCGAGCCCCAAATGTCCCGCGGTCGGGTCGTCGTGAAATTTCATGAGGATTTCTTCCCGTTCTCCTGTCGGTACACACAGCTTCCAAGCGTTGCCGGGTTCCGGTTCATTGTAGTCTAACTGGTGCAGTATTCGGCGGTCTAGTTTCCCTTCTCGGATCTGGAATTCTGGCACAGCGGCTGGGTTCTTCTTCACCTCCTCGACCTTCCTCGTGTACCACGTGTCCCTCCGTGGTTTCGGCACAAGCAGGCTTATGCCCGGTGTGGGCTCAATTCTGGACAGGGCGTCGGCCATATGGTTCAGCTTTCCTGGGCGGTACTTGACGTCGAAGTCATATTGCTGTAATTCGAGGGCCCATCTCGCGAGTCGTCCCGTCGGATTGTCGATTTGTTGCATCCATCGGAGTGCCTGGTGATCGGTGATGACTGTGAAATGGTATCCCTCGAGGTACGGCTTCATCTTACGGATGCCCCAGACCACCGCGAGACACTCTTTTTCAGTGGCGCTGTAGTTCCGATCAGGTTTGTTCATCGTGTGACTGGCGTATGCGATCACCCGTTCTTCGGTGTCGTTGCCCTGCGTGAGTACGGCGCACAGTGGTCTGAGAGCGGCAGAAAACGGCAAAAACCCTAGGAAAGCTTTATTTCGGGGAAAATCTCGACAAAAAATGTTTGTAACCGTTCTTGATCACGAAAAATAATAAATACATTAAAAAATAAGTAATAAATTAATATAATAATAAATAATAAATTTTACACTTAAATTGAATATAAAATAAATTTAAAATGAAATATAATTCAATCTAAATTAAAGATAATAAAAAATGATTCCTCTCCACATAAAATAACTACTTAATTTAAAAAACAATAATTTCATGTCAATTAAAATAAAATGAAATAATTTCATGGAAATTTATTATGTACAGTATACAGGTAAGGTTTATTTACATTTTGGTCACGAAAAATAATAAATAAATTAAAAAATAATTAATAAAATAATAATAAATAATACATTTTACACTTGTTTTTACATACAGTGGGTAACGGGTTCGCACAGGTTCTTTCAATAGTATGCATTGTGAGAATTGTTAATACGATTTTTCAAATATTTCCGATGATCTGACAAAAAATTTTTCAAACGAAAGTTTAGCAGTATTCACTTTTCTGCAAACTTCAATACAAAAAATTAAAGAAAAATCTCTTTTTGTATAAAAAATGAAGGTCATCTCAATTTTTTAAATATTAACATATATTTTTTACTTCATAATATTTTAACTGATATCAAGACGAATCCAACAACCTATAATAATACAACATTAAAAGGGTTCCGTTTCCGGTTGTGTGAGAGGTTGTAGTGGGTAACTGCTGTGCGTGATTTTTGTGAGCTAGAGTAGGGTGGAAAGAAGTGTGAGTGCTGAAAGCTGCTGAGAGTGGTTAGGAGGAGTAGGGAAAGGCGGGAGAGAAAGGGCTAAGGGCGTGGGAGTGCGAGAAAGAGCAATAGGAAGGGGATAAGTGAGTGGGGAGTGTAGGTTAGGTTTGCGAGGAGATTGGCAGGTGGGCGCGTGAAAAGAAAGTAGGAGGAAGGTGGCGCGATCTGGAGAGAGAATAAGTAAACTAGGGGCCAATTAGACTGAGAAGCGGGAACTTTTGAAAAGGAATAAGAGGGAAAAAGCTAAAAGTGTAGGAAAACGGGCGAGAGAAGAGAGATAGAAAAGGGTATGGAGAGGGAGGAAGGGAAGGGAAGACTGGGGAGGATTATGAGGGATGATAATTTAGAGCGGTGGTTCAGCTCAGAAAGTGTGGACAGCACGGGGAGGAAAAGAGGAATCGAGAGCGTAGAGGGAGGGGGGGAGGACGTTAATGCAATCTTTAAAAGAAGCGATACCACGAGCAGGTCGCCGCAAAAATATAGTAGAGGTGAGGGAGGGAAATTTAAGGAAATGGAAGAAATGTTTAGAGGGCTAATGGGAGAGGTGAGGAGGATGAGGGATGAGATGAGGGGGGAAAGGGAGGAAGGGAAATTATTAATAGATGAATGGAGGAGGGAAAGGGAAAAATGGAGGGAAGAGAGAAGGGAGGAAGAGTTAAATAGGGAAAGGATGAGGAATTGGTTAGAAAGCTTAGAAGAAAGGGTGGTAAAGGTAGAGGGGAGAATAGAGGAGGTGGTTAGGGAGGAGGGGGAAGGGGGTAGGAGGGAAAAAGCAGAGAAGAGAATGGATAGTATAGAGGGAAAATTGGGTAAAATGGAGGACTGGATAGGTGAAAAGGAAAGGGGGGGAAAAGAGACGGGGGAGTATGGGGTAAGGGGAGAACTAACGTTAGATGAGAATAGGAGAAGAATAAGGTTGTTAGAAATTAAGCAGGACAAGAGGGATAGAGAGGAGAAGAAAAACAATATTGTAATAAGGAGGATAAAAGTCGAGGGTAGTGACTTAAAAGTAGAGGTTAGAAGACTGTGGGAAAAGATGGAGTTGAAAGAAGAGGGTATTACGGAAATTAGGAAGATAGGGAAAGTAGGTAAAGACGGAAGGGGAATGGCTCTAGTGAAGTTGGCAAGTAGGGAATTTAAAGGAAGAGTAATGGAGGGGAAGAAAAAGCTTAGGGGGCAAGAAGAAAGGGTAGATGACGATCTAACAGAAGAGGAGAGGAGGGCAAGGTGGAAAATTGTAAGGGAAGCTGAGAAAGAAAGGAGGGAGGGAAAAAAGGTCCAGATAGGTTACATGAAGTTATGGGTAAATGGAAAGGTGAAAAGATGGGATGAGATTGAGGAAAAATGGATGGAGGGGCAGGGAAACGAATAAGGAGGGAATCAGGGGAGGGTGGGGATAAGGGGAAGAGGGAAGGGTATAAAATAAGTTTCTGGAATGTGGCAGGGCTGTTAAATAAAGATAACGATTTCTGGAAAGGGATAGAAGATTGGGAAGTAATTGTAATGATGGAAACCTGGATAGAAGAGAAAGGGTGGGTTAAAATCAGGGATAAGCTCCCAAAAGGGTATGTATGGGAGGCTCAATGGGCAAAAAGGGAGGAAAAGAAGGGAAGGGCAAAGGGGGGTATGGTAGTGGGGGTGAGGAAGGAATTAGAAATAGAAAGGGAGGATAAAAAAGAAAGGGAGGGGATTATGTCGGTGAAGGTGAAGATAGAGGGGTTTTGGTGGAGGGTGGTGGGGGTATATGTAAATGGGGATTTAGACAGGAAGCTAGATGAGATGGGGGAATGGGTAGAAGCTAGGGAAAAAGGGGTAAGGGTGATTATAGGGGGGGATTTTAATGCGAGAACGGGAAGGGAAGGGGGAGAGGTTTTAGAAGAAGGAGGGGGGAGAGGGATAAGAAGCTCTAAGGACGTAAAAGTTAATGGGGATGGGAGGAAAATGTGTAAGTTCATAGGGGAAAGGGGGTGGGGAATTATGAACGGGAATATAAAGGGGGATGAGGAAGGGGATTGGACATACGTAGGGGCGAGAGGGAACTCGGTGATTGACTACGTGCTAGGGAATGAGGATACAAGGGAGGGTGTGGGAAAGGTAGAGATTGGGGATAAAATAGACTCGGACCATATGCCCATAATAGTATGGATAAAGGGGGAGATGAGAGGGAAAAAATGGAGGAAGGGAGGAGGGAAAAGAAATATGGTGGGGAGGTGGTCGGAAGAAACAGGGGAGGTTTTTAGGAAAAAATTTGTATTAAAAACAAGTAGAGGGGACGGGGCACAGGAAGACTGGGAAGGGCTGAGAGGGAAAATAAAGGAAGTTATAGGGGAGGTGGGGAAAAATGAAAAAATAAAGAGAAAAGGATGGTGGGATGAGGAATGTAGAGTAGGTAAAAAGTTAGCGAGGGAGGAGTTAAGGAAGTGGAGAAAGGAAGGAGGGAATGGAATAGCTTTTAGGGAGAAGAAAAGGGAATACCAAAAGCTGTGCGAAGAGAAGAAGAAAAAAGAGAGGGAAAAATGGGAAAAAGAAGTAGAGGGGATAAAAACGGAGAGTCAGGTTTGGAAGGTCGTAAATAGGGAAAGAAAAAGGAGATCAAGGGTAGACGAAAGAATAAGGATGGAAGAGTGGGAGCAGTATTTTAGGGATTTGCTAGGAGGGGTAGGAGGGAGGGTGGGGAAGTTAGGAAAAAGTAGAAGAGAGGGGGACGGAGAGAAAGAGTTAGAAATAGGGGAAATCATGAGGGTGGTAAAAGGGCTGAAGGATGGGAAAGCGGCGGGGGGAGACGGGATTCCAAATGAAATATGGAAACATGGGGGTTCCGAGGTGCAGGAGGGGTTATGGAGGATTTGTAATAGGGTGTGGAGGGGAGAGGGCTGGCCGGAGGATTGGTCAGAGGGGGTAGTGGTTCCAATAGCGAAAAAAGGGGATAGCAGAAGGGTGGGGAGCTATAGGGGGGTAACACTAACGCAGACAGCGTATAAGATATATGCTGCGGTGCTAGCGGAGAGGATAAGGGAGGAGGTGGAGAGAAAGGGGCTGTTACCGGCAAGCCAAACAGGTTTTAGAAAAGGCATAGGCTGCATAGATAACATTTATGTATTAAATTACCTTATAAACAGGCAGGTGAGGAGGAAAGAAAGGAGGTTAATAATTATGTTTGTAGACCTGAAGGCGGCTTTTGACTCGGTAGACAGGGAGATATTGATAGAAGCGATGAGGAAAAGGGGAGTGAGAGAAGGGCTAGTAGAGAGGTGTGTGGAGGTGCTAAAAGAAACAAAATGTAAAATAAGAGTGGGGGAAGAAGAAGGGGAATATTTCTGGACGGAAAGAGGGGTTAGACAGGGGTGCCCACTTAGCCCACTGTTATTCACGTTATTGTTGGCGGATATAGATGAGGAGCTCGAGAAGGGTGGCTGGGGAGGGGTTAAAGTGGGGGGAAGAAAAATACATACGCTATCCTATGCAGATGATATAGCATTGTTAGCAGAGGAGGAAGATGGGATGAGGGGAATGATGGGGGTTTTAGAAAGGTATTTAGAGGGGAAAAAGCTACAACTGAACGCGGACAAATCGAAGGTAATGAGGTGTAGGGTGGGAGGGGGGAGATGGAAGAAGGTTTCATGGAGGTGGAAAGGGAAGGTAATCGAAGAGGTGGGGGAGTACAAATACTTAGGGTACACGATCACAAGGGATGGGGCTCAGAAGGCTCACATAGAAGAAAGATTAAGGAAGGGGGCGGCGGTTATGGGACAGGTTTGGGGGATAGGGAAGAGGAGGTTTGGTAAAGATTGGGGTAGGAGATTGTGGTTGTTTGATAAGCTGGTATGGTCGGTAGTTAGCTACGGAGTAGAAATCTGGGGGTGGAAAGAGTGGGAAGGAATAGAGAGGCTACAGGAAAGGTACTTGAAGTGGATATTAGGGGTAGGTAGGTGCACGCCAGGATATATGGCTAGGGAAGAGTTGCAAAGGGAATTGTTGAGGGGGAGGGCTGGGGTAAGGGCGTGGGGGTACGAGAAGAAGTTAGGGGAGGGTAAAGGGGGGGAGTTAGCACGGTTATGCTGGGAAGAGATAAGGAGGAGGGATAGGAGGGGAGGGATAAGGAATGGGTGGGAAAGGGAGAGAGAGGAATTTTTAAGGGGGCAAGGGTGGTCTTGGGAGGAATGGAACGAATTAGTAGAGGGGAGGAAAGAGTTAATCAGTGGAGAGATAATAAAAAGAGAGGGGAAAAGGCAAAGAAAGGAGAGGTGGGAGAGAATAGAAAACTCCAGGTCAAACAAGTGGTATGGGAGGGTAAAGGGGGAGGGGTTGCCGGGTTATCTAAGGAAAGGGTGGGGCGAGAGTAGGTGGCAGAGGGTGGCAAGGTACAGGTTAGGGAATGAGATGATGGGTGAGAGATATTGGTTGGACGAAGACAAGAGAATGTGTAGAGTGTGTGGATGGGAAAGCGAAACATGGGAGCATGTGTGGGAAGTGTGTATGAGGGGGGATGAAAGTAAAGGATGGCAGGAGAGTATGTGGGAAGTGTTGGAAGATGAAGGAGGAGGGGAGGAATGGATGAGGTTGATAGACGACTGGAGAATGGGAATGAATGAGAAGTTTGGGATGAATGTGAACATCAACCGGAAAGGGGAGTCCACGGATAGGGAAGGGGGGTCTGAGAGGGGATGCGGGAACGAGGTTATGGGGGAGAAGGGGCGAGCTAGCCGATGAGCTAGTTAGGTTAGTGTATGCGTGTCTCTCTCTTTCTCTGTAGGTATTTTTAGGCTAAGATTAGTTTGTAAGTTAGGTTTAAGTAATTAGTATGTAAGTTTTAAGTGTATATGAGCGATGTTTTGGTAGGAGGCATGTGTAAATTTGTAACCCCAAGGGGATCAAATAAAGTATTTTCACTACTAAAAAAAAAATACAACATTAAACCTTGAAATAACGCTACAATAGTTTTGTGAATGTTCGGAACGTCAAGTGTTTCAGAAAGCGGAGCGTTCTTTGACGCGTTCTCGCCGACATTTCATGAGATAAAACCCAAAGCCGCAGGTTACCGCAGCTGAACTTTGCATTTATTGTTTACTTAAACATCTACAAACGTTATTTTGCCATTGGCACGTTGGCGCAGTTTGGCGCAAGAGAGATATCGTCTTTCAAACTTCATTAACGTTGCTCTTTTCCCCGTTTAATAGCATTATCTGCAAAACTACTCGAAAAAATTAAAAATAAACATTTTTCTCGATTTACTCCGGGTCTTCATCCTTGAAGGAAGCCAGAAAAGGAAACATTATTTACATTACTATTTTTACAGGCGCATACGGTTTCTTCAAACATGCGCTTGAATTTATGCTGAAAACTAGGTATGCTTAGCATGGCCAACTTTATGACGTTCTACAACAAAGTGAATTTGGATTTTGAACTGATTCATCCTAGAAATGTTTGAATTTACTCTCTTACTAGTCAAAAATATAAAAAATTTGGTTTTTTAAGAAACTTGAAAATATGGGGTTTTTGCCGCTCTCAGACCACTGTGCGGCGCCCAGGCCGTGGTCACTGGCGTCCGTTTGCAGTGTGAACGGTTATGTGAAATCTGGGCATGCGAGTACTGGTGCGGTGATCAGTTTCTTGATTGAGATCAGTTTTTTCATCGTTTGGAACGCTTTTTCCTCGACTTCGGTCCACTTCCATTTCGCGTTCTTCCGGGTGAGCTGCGAGATCGGTTCCATGATTTCAGCGAAGTTGGGTACGAATCTCCGGTACCATGACGCCATCCCGTGGAAGCGTCTCACTTCGCGAATCGTTTTCGGCGCTGGGAACTGTGCTATCGCACTTGTTTTCTCCGGGTGCTGGGTTCTGAGGGTCCAGGGTTCGAGTCCCTGTTTGGGCGCCATGTAACATCCTGGTTTCCTCCTTGTCACGTCGGAGACTTCCTCTTCGTCCTTATAGCTCGCCGATCCAGAGTTCGATGTTCAACGAGAGGAAAGATGTCAATGGGGAACTGGACGTGGTTCGCGGGTTTCAAAATAACGACACAGGCAATTTCACTGACATGCTCGCTGTCGGCGAGTTCGCGAGCGCGGGTTTTCGCGGTTTCGGTCTTCGCGAACAATGACCCGGTGATCGCGATCCTCAGGTACGGCGACGCGTAACTTTCTCGGACGCGGTGATCGCGGTCTTCATACACGGAGACGCGTAACTTTATCGGACGCGTCGCGAACGTATTTCGGGAAAAACGGATAGCTGGGACGGTAGGGAATTCCCTGCCCGAGTCAGGTCGGTCGGATATGCGACGTGGCGGTGCGCCATACGTCATAATCCTCTTGGGCGGTTCTACGGCGACGAGTGATGGTTCATCATGCTCGTCGTTCGTTCTTGTCGACGGTACGCCTTAACAAGATCGCTGGTGGTTCACCTTGGCGAAAAGAGAGTGACGGTACGTCGTGCTCTGGTTTCGATATGGGAACGGGACGTTGTCGGGAATGAAGGAGGGTTCCCTGCCTGAGTGGCGGTTCACCGTGCGTCTATGTCCTCTCAGGCGGTTCTACGGCGACGAGCGATGGTTCATCGTTCTCGTCGGTCGTTCTCGTGGACGGTACGCCTTGACGAGGTAGCTAGTGGTACGCCTTGGCCTTTCAGAGTGGCGGTACGCCTTACTCTACTTCGGTAGTTCGTCACCGGTGGAATGCTCCCATGGAACAGGAATACAGGTTAACAAAATGGCGGTGCGCCGTATTTCGTTTGGTGGAACGTAGTTCGTCACCGGAAGGGATACTTACAGAGGATACTAACAGGAACGATCCGATCTGAGTCGTGTCTCAGCTAAGAAGAAGCTCCCGCGGTTGCGTAGCAGCTTTTATAGCTGTTCAGTCGGTAGTTCGGGCGACGGTGCGGTGCGGAACTTCCCGAATGTTCTCTCGATGTTTCTCACGCTCGTGGGAAAAACTGTCGACTCGTTCCCATCGGTATTTGCTTCGAGGCGCGGTGATCGCGCGGCGCGGGGTGCGTATCGGTGGTGCGCGACGGCTCGGTTCGGTTCTATTCGGCACGCCTTGATACTCGGTTCTACTAGTAACAGGCCTGTCCGGTGCAGGTCTGTTACATTATCTATTTCGTATGCTAACATTATGGCACGCCAAGATGCAATTTCTCTATTTCCAGCATCTTTCCCCACATTTGCCTCCAAGTATTTAGTAAGTAAATTGTTTGTCATGCATTTAATCAGATGTGGGAGATTGTACAGAGGAATGAGTTCAACTCGGTTTATATCAATTGTTCTTCCTGTAATATATAATGCATTAATTAGAAACGTTTACATACTACAACAGATCACAATACATATTACAATATATTACTCACTGTCAGACTCTCCACTTGCAAAACGTTTACGAGCTGTTTGCAATAAAAGTTCATTTATTGCTTGTCGATTTGACGATCCCTGATCGCAAATAGTCGCAACAATTTGCAGGCCTGTTTCACTTACAGCGTGTGACACATCTCTAATGCATCTCCTCAATTGCTGCGATGTAGTTTGATGCTCGCAGAAAAAATACGCTATAGGAACTTTCCATGGAGTGAATAGTCCTCGCTACATAAGAACAAGTGCATGGTCAGCAAACTTGTTTGTCCTTCTGTGTTGCCAATCTTCAAGTCCAATGATTTTATCTAATTTTGCATCATATGTGATGTGTGGCTCTAGTGACACTTCGTCCCACATTAAGAGACAACATCGATTGGCGAGCATCTTTCATTTCCGATGCCGCTTTTTTCAAATGATTCATGATCACAGGATTTATAACTGTATCTAGCAATATTTTACCGAAGAGTTTGTTCTTACATCTTCTCAGACGTAGAGAATTCTTCTACCCTATATATAGAATAGTAGAAATAGTTAGTACACATGCATTTAATTAATGAAGATAATAAAAAATATAAGCAACTAATATTGTACATAAAAGATGTGCATAAAACGTAAGAATATTAAAACATAGCATTAAGAAGTGTTGTGTGAGAACTCAAAAATTACTGTGGAATGAGAGGACAGAACACGAGGAAAGAGAAGTAAGAACGCGTGCTCGTTTTCGATGAGATAGACGATTTAATGCGATTTATTTCGATGCTGAGCGGTAGACTCGTGTCGCAAGACTGACTGCTCGACAGGGCACGCCCGAAAACAAAGACCTAAGTGTGTATGCGCGAATAGCTGAAACAGAGTGTGTAACCGTGTCGGTCACATATCGACACTTCGCGAACGTAGAGGATAGGAATTGTATTTACCACGGCGATCTATGACGTCACACGCGATCCTCGTCGTAGAAAAGGATCGCAGGATCGCCCCACTAATCATAGTTGCGTGCGCATCGATCCCCACTCGATAATCATCGAAGGAGATCGATGAGGGCCATCGAGAACTCACTCTACGTCTGGAAGCGATCCAGTGAGCACGCGTTCGCGAGGTGTCCGTTCGACGATAACCGGTGCGTATACGGGAGGCCAAACCGTCCTGTTGTACTAGACAAACCGTCTAGCCAACCTCGTTACGTACGCGCCTCAAACCGAGGAGTCGCGATTGCAAACCGCTTCGTGGCACAGTTCAACGTATCATCGTACGTGTAATTTAGTCGTAACAGCGTAGTAGTCATTTGCGTTGGATTATTGATGTAAAAGCAACGTAGCTCCGAAATGTGTAACTTGCTACAGGCAAGCGCGGATATAAGAATTTATTAGGGTTCTTTTCTCATCGTATTGGACTGCGAGTCCCAAGTATTAACTTCACGAAAGTCGTCGTGCGGACACTCCGATATATTTAGTGGCTTCAACAGTGAGTGATTCGCGGTTAGATTCGGGAACGTGTCATATCACTAGATCAAGCATCTGAAATTTCATGTAGATCAGACTTCTGCACTACTGGGTTTCATTATTGTGTCGATCGTCTTTGAGAGACAGGTTCTCGAATCATTGGTTTTTCGGTACAATATTTGGATCATCACAGCCAAGGAGACTCTACTGACACTGAGAGTTGCTCCGAGGTCACAACTGTGCTGAAGGGCAACTTGTAAGTGTTCCGGAATTTCCGAGGTATCGTGATCGTTTCTATAAGTGCGTATCATCTGATAAATCAGCAGATCGTACGAGTAGTAAACGAGTCCAAAGATCTTCGGAATTTTGAACATCTTAGTTATAAAGAAGCGTGATCGCTGGTACTCGTTGACCATGTCTATCCGTACGCGGCCGGACTGGATAAATGCTCGTGCTTAGCAATCACGATTCGGTCGTTTAAGAGGATCATTTCCCATTCGTGCGAATCATCTGAGTCATCAGCAGATCGCACGGGTAGTGAAACGCATCCTCCGGGATCTTCATTATATAATCAACTCACACGCTGTGTGAGCTCCATTCTCTAATTACTTTACGTATTACATTGTTGACAGCCACTCTATTCATATCGACTTATTTGGAGGGTTATGCTCATTATAATTGAATGAAGCATTTGCTGCATAGCGACCAGACGTGGATTCTCGGCGATTATCCGCCGGCGGGTTTAGATTATCGTCCAGTAGGAAATAAATCTGTGCGGGTCGAAACTCTGTAAGACTGATTGCGTAAGGCGTGGTTATCGTATTTCACATGAACATGACTACGAAGTCGTAATTAGTAATTGTATTGAAACATGGTTCAATATACCTTCTTTTTACCAGATTTCGCTTACGAATATTTAACCTTCCATCCAAACTAATCCGCTATCCATTGCATGGAGGCTCGATTCTCCACACTCTCAATTCACTAATTCAATTTGTGTATACTCTCAGCCCATCTGGCTAGCACGATTCAATAATAGATTAATAATCAAATATACGGTTACATAATTGGCGCCCAACGTGGGGCTGTTTAGTTTGGACGAACTGAATGTTCGATAGCGAAGCATGAGTAAGGTGCGGAACCGAAAGTTTGGGGGAACTTTAAGATCGAAAAACACAGAAAGCAACACAATAATGTCGAGCTCGCGTATTATGCGAACGCCACCTCCCGGGACCTCGGGTAATACTAATAACGTGCCCGACCCTGCAGATATAGTTACCGTACAATCTCCTTCGCGTTGTACTCGCAGAGGAGTTTACAAGGAACACATCTGAAATACGGCTGGAGGTCCTATTTACGGTTATCGGTGGGTATCCCCACCGTACATACATACATGGGAGCTCGCTTCGGGTATCTATTCGCCGCGTTACTGTCGGGACGACGAGGGGGGGTTCGCGCGACGCTGAATCTTAGAAAGACTGCAGATCGTGTCTAACAAAGTGCGAAATGGAAACGTGTAAACAGTAGTCGTAGCCCTGTCGAGAACGTTCGAAAATATACTGGGTGATTGAAATTAATGAGATGTAACATGAGTGTTTGATTTTGCCTCAACAAGAAGAATAAATATAAAAATATATTGTGTCACGCCGTTTACCTTTTCGCGAACGAATCGGTAACCGGACACGGGAAATTATGGCTTGGAGGCCGGGCCACGCTCGGTCGCGCGAAACGTGGTCCTCCCGGGACAAACAATCACTCGCAGACTCGGAATTGAACACTTCTTAACAGATCGAATTATCGAAACTCGGGCGCCAGGCACGTTACCGTGCCACGCGAAAACTCTCGAACTTGTACCGAGAAGCGTCGATTCTTCCGAATCTACGAGGTTTGCGCGATAACCATGGATAGCCTTGAACTGGCCCAGGATTCCACGTGGGGAAAAGGACGGGGGATTCCCCGCGACGGGAACGTTTCTCACAGGCGAAATAAGTCGAAATGAATTGGGCAAACAACAACCGTTTATTGCGAACGGGATGGTCAATTACAAGCCACCGGTAGGAACCGGCGGCAGTCAAAATATTTGCCGGCGCGACGGCGGTAATGTTCGGCGGATGATCGGCCGGTCGCGCGTAACCTATTCTATTTCGCGTCGAGCTCGGCAGTCACAGGAGTGCGCGTGAAAGATACAAGCCTAGGAGGCACGATGTCTGCCGAGCTCCGGTAGAATACGCGTCGCTAAATAATCGGACTAGGCGAGGACGGCAAACACGTGGCGAGATCGAAACGGGCGCGTCGCGTCGTCCCACCGTGGAACTTCCGAGGATCTTTAATGAAACGGCCGCAATCGAAAATATCGTACGTCCCGCAAAACACAATCGGGATCGCTACGATTTACTGCCCCGGCGCCCTGCTCGGGAGAGCTCTTCCCGGTCGTCGGACACGACGAAGCACTTGGCCCGCGACACGAGGTTAGAAAACCTGTCAAAATACGCCCCGAGCCAACACGAGTATGTATTCACAGATCTTCGACAATAATAACGTGACCGGCACTTACCAAAGGAGGAGTCTCGATAACCTCCTCGGTCTCGGCCGATGCAAAAACTAAGATTGAGGATTCGAGATTTCAAAAGCGATAACTAGCGCACTCGCAGTCCTTCGTCCTAGTGACCTACTTCGTGTCGGCTCGGAACGCGCGGAAGCGGGACATCCCCTCTACTTCCTCATCTATCTTCGCTGTCGCGACGGTTGGACCTATCGCGTGGCTCCTCGCTGCAGGGCCGAATTCAGTGAATTCGGACCCGGGCCTTCGATATGATTGTTTAGTACCTCGGGGCCGCGTCCGATAACGCTGCGAGGGCAGTGGGGACGGACCCGAGCCATTCCGGGTGGGCTCTCATGGCCATTCCCGGATGAGAGTCGGCAAGGTTGGGCCGTTGGTCATCCCTAAGAAGTAACTTCCTCGTCGGCATCTCCGGGTTGACGGATCCGGACTCGGTCCAATCCCCGTTGTCTTGTCGTGATGATTCTCGCCAATTAGCAGTCGAAGATAGGCATCGGGTCCCTTTGCAAGGGAGTAGGCCCTGAAACTTCGTGTCGCGCCCAGCGGCGCGACATTCAAACGCGATAAATTTTCCGCCGCTGGAACCCGGCTGTCTCCAGGGAGATCGATCGCAACGCCCACCTCGATCTGCATCGGCTCGAAAGTGACCCGGTCTCTGTTAAAGGGTTCGGACAGACGTCGGCAAAACCTGCCACGTCACAATTGAAAAGAATAAGAATAAAGAAATAAGAAAAATATTGAAATATTGTGTCACGTTGACCTTTTTCGAACGGACTGAATGGCTCGCGAAAGCCGTTCAACTTCGGGCTTTGCAGGAGCTGAGACTCGAAGATCCGACGTCGCAAAATTTGCAATGTCACAATATACACACATAGATAGAGAAAGAGACATATACCTTCCAGAATCATATTCTTCTTGAGCATATGTTATTTCTTTTCTATGATTAATATTTGCAATTGTTCGTCGTCTTTATGAATTTTGAGTCTCCATTAAACCATCCTCCAATTGAATAATCTAGAGTGTGGAGTGGTTGGCCACGTCTTACTCTTTGACGTCTTCTTTGGTTGTTGCGTGGCATGGCGATGGAGTATTGATAATCCGCTTCTTTTTAGATTTTTCTTAAAAAAATCTTTAAAATAGTAATAATTATACTCACTTTTGTGAAGATAACTGAGAAATCTAAAGTTTCAATGCTGCTACTAGCTGCTCGTAGCAGCTATTGTCTTCTTTAAACCAAGTCGGATCTTGAATGTTGCTCCTTTGAATGGCCGTCGTGCATAATTGTTTAAGTACATGTTTCTGATGCCAAAACTTCCTCCAGTTGTTTTGGAATATTTGCAACTGCGTTGTAATTATCTTTACAAACGCGTCTGTGGGTCGTGAGAGTTTTCTCACGTCAGGGGCATATTCGTCGTCGTCGTCGTCGTCGTCGTCATCGGAATATTCCCTGGTTGCAATGTACTTCTCTGCAGGTTCCACCATGTCCAATGGCGTTTTCAACATTATTTTGCAACATTCGGTACATCCATATTTTCGCATTATATGGTGTACGATATAACCTGCGAAATAGGTGATGGACGTTTCTTCGTAGAATGATGGTCCATCGTGCTTCTCGGCAGAAGTCGCCGCCTCTGTACCGTTGTCGTACAAATGTATTGCGCATTCTAACGCTCCGTCGCACAGTGGGCCGGATAGGGGTTAAGTGTGACATTTCCTCGTAAATTTTAATTCGTAAAAGGTATGGACGCGAAACTTGGACTAGACAATGTAGTAATGACACATTAATGATTAGTTAAGAAAAAATACACCAATGTTACTATTATTATTATTATTATTATTATTATTGCCATTAGTGTTATAATTATTATTTGTATTATCAATATTATTATATTTCCTGTTATTTAATTAATAATTCTTGTGCCTCTGTATCTAATTCCTTAATTGTTTTAGTACACGATTTCATTCTGATAGTGCTCATGTATGGATCTTAAGTCAAAAGGAGGCGATATAATATGTCCGTGTTTGTTTTTATTCTGGAAGATTTCCGAGTTTTTCTCGTTCTAATTTCCTTGAAATCTTCGTGGCGTGCTTCAAGAGCCTCTTCAGAATGTTGCCCTATTGGTACTAACGCATGCTGAATTATATCTGCTCCATGCATTAATAATTTATGCACAGATGGTGGCATATAGTACCAGCTATACTTTTTTACGTAGTGTAACGTCGTACCGACGTGTTGCGTTGGATTTGCTCGAACGAGCAAATCCTCTTTGTTCATACATATATGTAAATGTATACAGGGTGTCCCAAAATTCGTGAAAATCCCGAAAGGAGGTGGTTCCTGAGACCATTTCAAGCGACATTTTCCTTTGCAAGAATGTTATCCGCGGCTTTGTTTAGGAGTTATTAACGAAAAACACGGACCAATCAGAGCGCGACCTAGACGTGAGTTGGCACAGTAGTCATGGCGCGCCAACTGTCAATTGGGCGACTGTGACAACTCGCATCGAGGTCGCGCTCTGATTGGTCCGTGTTTTTCGTTAATAACTCCTAAACAAAGCCGCGGATAACATTTTTGCAAAGGAAAATGTCGCTTGAAATGGTCTCAGGAACCACCTCCTTTCGGGATTTTCACGAATTTTGGGACACCCTGTATACATTTACATATATGTATGAACAAGGAGGATTTGCTCGTTCGAGCAAATCCAACGCAACACGTCGGTACGACGTTACACTACGTAAAAAAGTATAGCTGGTACTATATGCCACCATCTGTGCATAAATTATTAATGCATGGAGCAGATATAATTCAGCATGGGTTAGTACCAATAGGGCATCTATTATAATAAATATTATAACGCATCTTCCATCGGGATTCGGGCGTAGGACGCGAAGCTCGCGTACGCCGACGTTAAATTCACGTTGCTGCCGGATTCATAGCGTACAGAGAAAGACCGTGCGACGGACCGCCGTCGCCGACCACCTGTTACGCGCCGGCTAACCTAAAAACGCTGCCGGTCGTTGTCGGCAGTCGTTCTGTAATTATCATCGATCTGAGTCGTTATTGCGTGAGAAACCTTCCCACCGCGGGGAATGCCTCGTGTTCGACCCGCGTAGAATCCTGCGGCCATTAGTTATCATCTCCGCGTAATTTCGATTATCGCGGGCTCGTACTATTGTCCCTAAAAGCGTCCGCATTTGCGAATTTAGCGTGGCACCTTCCGTGCCTGGCGCCCGAACTTCTCATAAACGATCTCGAGAGACAACGAGCCTGCGTACAATTTTTGTCCCGGGTGGACCACGTTTCGCGCGGCCGAACGCGGCCCGGCGGTATTGCCTGTAAATACCCGGTGTCACTATCGTTTCAATCAGAAACGAGAAACGACGTGACAGTATCTTACGCGCGTGTATATATATATATACATATCCCCGCGAGCGCGAACGTAGGGAATCGGAAAAGACGCAATAGCCACCGGTACAAGCGAACGCCAGCATGGCAACCGCGAGTACAGGTGTACGTACATCTAAACCGTCGTCCCGTTCAAACAGCGAGAAGTATACATTGACGACAACATATTCGTCCGTACCTCGTACGATTTAGACAAAGGACATCACGGTTCACCGAATCCCTATGGTCCGCGCTCTCATTATAAATAAGACGAAATCGCGCGAATCGCTCTCTTCCAGTTTCAGAATTCTCACTATTCAGTTCTCTTGCGTCTTCGATCCAGTTCAGTTCTGTCTTTTCTCGTGTTTTCGGACTCTGTTTCAGATCGTTCACAATACTCAGGTCGTATTGCTCCTTACCATTTTTACTATTTCATTATATTCATATATTATTTGGTTCCAAATTGTTATTAGAGCTTGCTCGTAGATTATTATCACATATTTACAGATATTATTCTTGGCTATTTTGTTGTACGAGGTTACTCGTAAACCATTACTATTATTTTGTTTATACGAGCTTGCTCGCGTTATTATTCAAATTTATAATTGCTATTCTGTGCTATTTTGCTTGTACGAGCTCGCTCGTGAATTACTGATTGTTATCCATTGCTTCTTGCGTTTTCTTTTATATATTGCAGCGTCATATATATTTCGTTCGAGCTTGCTCGCAAGCTGTCACCAAATTTTGTTTCACGAGTTCTGCTCGCAAATCACTGCTGTATCTATTCTGGTTCATTATATTTTGTTTGTAAACCTATTATTCGCAGCTTTATTCAGCAACGCCTTGCTCCTCGATATCTTCCATGCCCCGTCGCGCCGGTAGAAGCTTGGTACTTCTAAAGTGTCGTTCCCAGTGACCGGCTAAAGTGATCGCGAAAGTGTGTGTGCGTGTGGTGGTTCATCGGGTTGTTCGACTCCGACCTGTTCCTCAAATTCCTTAGACCTCCTATGTTCGTTCTTCTAACCCAAAAATTGGTGTTTCAATCGCGTATGTCTGAGCCCAGAGGGTGCTCGGTACCGAGAGAACACTAATTCCCTTCGATCGAAATATCCTGCCACGAATCGAGCAAACCCACGCGTTCGGACGAGTTGCACACACCCACGTAGTGACACTTCGACCACTGGGAACCGTCACTACTACCGCGACGTGTGTTAGTTCTACGCGGTGTTCACGACGGACGACGTCCGTCTCAGTTTGCATTTATTCCCGTCTTCGCTCTTTTTTAACGACGAACACCGGTACCGGATCCCTGATCAGACGTGGACGTTACGCGCCACGTGGATCTAAGATCGTCTTAATAAATCACTCGGTTGCGTCCCCGTCCGGCCCGCTCCATTCTGTCGGACCATTCCCGACCCGGGACGTAACAGTAGTATTTTGCCGTTTCTTGCGTATACTGTCGAAATTTTTCTATATCTATTTTATGTACTGATGAAATTACCTGCAATAAAATATAAATTTTTTAAATTAATATTACATTAATTTATTACAAGTCAATATTATATCAATCATAATAAATTATAAAATAATTTGCAGTATTCTCTCTGCGTATAATATTAAAAATATATAAGTTTTTTAAAAAATAAATACCTGTAATATGATATAGAATCTTTTAATTAATTCTTGATCAATTCCAGTTATTTATGATGATAGTTCTGTATTAGAAAAAAATGGACGAGCCGTATTGCCATCGTTGGATGAACCCCATCCTTGCTTCACATGATCAACGTACAAACCCATCTTTTCTTTAAATTCTTTTTGAATTTGTTCTTTTCTTTCCTTCCGTTGTTTTTTTAGACTATCGGTATTCGCAGTCCATTTTTTGAATGATAAATTGTAGGATATGTGGAGTAAGCATTCTAGGCATCTAATCCATGCATGTAAAGATGAAATTCCAAAATCAAAGTTGGAGCTATTACAGATTCTGGAATTCATCAGTTCCAAGTTTTCATCTGGGATATTTTGGCTTCACAAATATAACACTTCATTGAAGAGGCTGTGTTAGTTACTGCATTGCAGACTTTATTGTCGACCATAGTCAATGCCATGATATATTCTACTGTAACGTTGTTTACATTAAACGATGTCAAATTCTTTATTTCGTTGCGGATGCAGTTAGTTTCTTTTTCAATCACTTCTTTATTTTCTTTAATGTATTCAAATCGGATTGGTCGACAAAACCACGGAGAAGATGGGGTTGAATTTTCCCATATTATATCATGATTTAATTTTGTTTGCAATCTTACAGGTACAAAGCTCGAATCGAAAATAACATCGTCATCTATGCATTGACTTTGCTTATACCTCGGTAGGGCTGCTGCCCAATTGCATCCCCACTTACATATTAATTCTAATTCTGCATTTTCAATTGTTTTATTTAAACTTTTTAATATGCGAGAAACTGTATGGTTCAATACGCTTTGTAATTTAATTCTGGCATATGTTTCGGAAATTTCTATTCCATCTTTTGGCGGATAACAATTCTGTTTTTCTTTAACCAACTTAAAATAGGCCGGCCATTGATTATTATTACATTTTATAGCTTCGTTCCGAATTTTGATGTATTGAAATTTGGAGAAATTTGACATAATAAAAATACTTAATGCTTCTCTGTTGTGAACATCTGTCTTTTGGTGTACCGATTACTGTTAGATCCATAATTTTGTAAATGAAGTGCAAGTGCTCTTTCATGCATGCCGCCTTCCCAGAGCTTCAGTTTAACTGCATTCAATAATTCGTTCAACGAAAAATTATCAGCTAGCGATCGAGCCCTTCTTATTTGTTCCCGTCTGCTACATTCAAGCAATGCCTTTTTCCTGTGTAAATGGACATAGTGGATAAGTTCTGTTGTACTGCAGCACTTGTCGAAGGGATTTCATGTAATATTGTACTCGGATAAACAAAATCCTTTTGTAACCAATCGTTGTTAATTCTCAAAAATGGTATTTCTGTGAATCGAGATTTACGCCACTTTTCCTTCAATTTAAAAGCAAACTTCTTCAAACTAATGTTTAACTTTCCCAAATCTTTGGAAGAAATATGGACATTTTTCTGTATTTCCTCATATAGAAATAAGTAATCGTTCATATCTCTATTTTTGTTCCGTAATGTAAAGAATAAATCTTTATTTTTACGATAAGCTTCCATTTATATTAAGCAAATAATATCTAAATAGCAAAGAAAGAAGTTTTACATATTGTAATAAATCTTTAAGTGTTTCCATACTTATACCAAATAGAAGCAAAACGAAATCACAACACACTTTAAATATAACTCAAACTATACCATATATAATATATATATATATATATATATATATATATATATATATATATAATAAACTATACCATATATAATATATATATATATATATATATATATATAATATATGGTATAGTTTATATGGTATATATGGTATATATGGTATATATGTTATATATGGTATATATAAATAATAATAAAAATAATATATATATAAACACTTGTAGCGATAATGTTAGGGAATAAAGAACGACTCCCTCCGTGAACCCTCTATTTATAATGTAGGATTCTTGAGGAATGGGGTCGGTCTTCCATTAATGCCTTTTAATAGTTAAAATACTATATTTCACTAAATACATATATAGTTAGACGCTCGCTGTTACGCTATTGACTCTCTAAACGCGCTCGGACAAACTCTGCTTCGCCCGCCGAACTACCACGCTTTATACCTTTCACTTTATGCATTCATCTCGCTTGCACTCTGTCTCTCACATTCTTCCCTATCGCTCAGTTCTAAACACTTTTCGTTCACGCCTTCTCAGTCACTCGAGTTTTCCAAACATACCGGCGCCGGTCCGTCTGCGTCGCAACATGATCCGGTCGCCCGCACGCACGCACAACGAACCATTCATCCTACAATAATAATTCGTTACTATCCGCGAACGTGAAATCAACAACGGTCGTTAAGCGCGATTCGTCTTTTCGCGCGCTCCTCTTACATCGCTACCTCACGTCGCCCGTCTATAAACTATGCTTCACTCCGCTCCGACTCTGCTCGCTATTCGAACATTGATAGCTTTAAACAGTAATAATTTGAGAATAGGTTCAACTAGGGAATTAATTCTTTCACGGTTATTTAGAGGGAGGTGTACTAAAAATATTCCAATTTGTTAGACCCTGGGACATCCTGGGACTTTAAAGATCTCCCTTACCAAATATAAAGAATTTTATAAATTTTCTACTTTTACTTCAGCATTGACTTTTAATATATTATGCCGACTAATTAATAATGTAAGATACGATTTCTTATCGCAAAAATCTGCTCTTCAATTTTAAAAAAAAGCGAGAGAAAATATTAAATAGCAACGTCAGGGCATCGCATCAAAGAGAAGCAATTTTTCTCGCGAAAAATACGCCTCTTAAAACGTCCAACTTTCAATGCTTATTACAACTATAATATTTATTAAATTGTACTATGTCCTTCATTTCCGAGGTCTATGGACATTTGGGATGCAATGTTCATATATTAGATATCGATACGAGAAAGTTCGTTTTAGGGGTAAATGTTCCGACCGACTGTTCAATTGGACATCACGCAACCGACGCATTACGCATCTGGTTGGGACATCGAGGGAGGAACGAGTTCCAGAGTTCCTGTTCAAGGACACCGACACGCCGTGCGGCGTGGAATTTGCAGTACTCCAGGAAGCGAGCATCTGGAGGTCATTGCGGCATCCAGCTACCACGTTTTCCTGCAACAAAGGAGCGAGAAGTCCGTGCATTCCGCTGGCTGTTTCGGTCCAGCGAGGAAGGAGCTGCTTTCACGGCCCTTTGCATATTGTTGCTGCTATTACGGAGATCAACGAACAGCATTTGGCGCGTCTTTCAGCTTTGAAGCCACTTAAATTTTGGGTGAGACAGTCGCCGTTTCTTGGCAAAAAAGGTGTGTTTCAGATTTAAATCGAGACGAAGGAATTGGGCGACCATTTTGTGTTCCCGCTCGTGTCTCGTGCACGTACTTGGAAAGGTCGACGCTGTTGACGTTCTAGCTCAGTATCGTGGCTGCCAAGCGGTTTTTGCTACAGCAGAGGACAACACCTTTGTCTTCAAACTCTCTTCGCCTGTTGCCAAGCGGTTCTGTTCCTGGTCAAGGTCATCGAAGCGGTTCTCACAGCATCGTTGCCTGTTGCCGGGCAGACCAGACCTTGAAGGAGGTTACCGGTGTTTACAACGTCTACGGTGCCTCTGGATTTGGCGTGCGCCATATAGACACATAAACATTTCAGGTCTCGCGAACCTGTTAGTGTGTGTGCGACTCCTACTGTATAGCTTTTCGCGTGCGTGTGCCCGCAGTGCTCTTTCAGGTTAGGTAACGTCGTTGTTGACAGTTCGCGCGTGTTGCGCGATCACACAGTTCGCGTATTTCGTTTATTCAAATTAAATAATTTCCCTTCTGCGGCACACGATCGCCGTCGCACTCGCGACAATTCAGGAGCAAGTCTCCTTCATCTTCTCAAAGGAGGTCGAGTTTATGCTATGCGCATTCTCGTTACCCCCACAACCCTACGTCTTGTAAACCGGGTTGTCCAAAATTTGAAGAATTCTCCGCTTCAAAAAACTAGAAGCTCCCTCCCGCACGGAGACGGTGGGTAGTGGAGCAGTTCAGTCTAAACGTCTTCATTTAAAGGATAGAATCTCGGGTCAGAGTTTTCTGGTCGATACTGGCGCGGATATTTCCCTGCTTTCGGCGGATCCCAAGATACGCCGCAAGCCGTCAGAATTTAAATTATTAGCGGCTGTTCCGGCAAACCAGTGCGCATCCGATCGGCTTTACCGACCTCGCGTGGCCACGATCGGGTGATGTCACGTCGTCGCGGCACCCCCCACCCTGCGGCCGCGGAACGCGCGATTTTCGGCAGGCACCGGCTGATCGAACCGATTCCTCACTCTGTTAATGGACACCGCGTTCACCACACAACCGTTAGCAGTCGTTATCACACGCGTTCTTACACTTTGTCTATACCACACACCACGTCGCCTCGCGTTAATGGCACCACCTCGCGTTTTCCTCTATAGTGGGCCATCCCAATCATTGCGACACACTCAATTACTTGTACCATTTGTTATCGTGTCTGATTGAAGTGTTTTTGTTACTAACTCAGTTACGTCAACGTTCACCCACGGCAATCTCAAAATTCCCACATCCGATCCGCGAACATTTTGGTCCTTCGAGCCGGATAGATCGGCGGCTCTCAACGGTGGAATTCAAATCCGAGATTATTCGTGGGTGAAGACTTTTGTGCAACGGAGCAATAACCGCGTGTGCACCTAACGACAAATCACAGGATATTCAAATCGTCGCAGTGACCGTTGGCGCCCGTTCGCGTGTTTGTTTTGTGTCTCGCTTCTCTCGTGACCTCGCGCTCGTCCCAGCACGGGCCGCCAACATGACAACGGCTAACACGCTCTTCGACAGACAAGTCGAATTATACAACACCATCGGCGAAATCGTCGTCAATACACCGACGAAGGGAATGGCTAACCTCACAGAGGCTTATATCCAGACCCGGTTTGAGGCACTCTTCCGCACTTCGGATCAATTCCGAGCGAATCATGTGAAGCTCCATGAGTTATGCACTGGGCAGCACCGAACGCATGATTATTTCGTCCGGGATCTGCGCTACGAGTGTGAGGAATTGATCATCGAAACTGACGCCGCGCTTCGCACCATGCGCAAGGAGCTTTCAATCCGCGCCTCCAACTCGACCGATGAGCTAAGCTCCCACGCAAATCCTGGACCAACAACGCTGAAGCCGCGACTGTCCAGCGCCCATTCGGTTTACCATACGTCGCAGCACGAGGCACCTAACGTCACCTCCGCATCAACGTTCACGGAGTCATCACCTACAAGCGAGCCAGCATCCGTAGCAGCACCTCAGGACAGTCCAGCCAGTCCAGCCTCGCCCAAAGACATCGCTGCACCATCCGATGCTTCTCGCCACTGCACTCGTCGAGGTCATCGCCGCCACCGGGGTACACCTTCAGGCTCACATCCTGGCTCGCTACGCTTGCGCGTACTCTCTCACCGTTTCGCGTCTCCACTCTCGCGAGTGCGCGCCTCCTCTCGTGTCATCTCGCGCGTCCGCTCTCGCGCCTCCGCTCGCACGATCTTGCACTCTCGAGCTTCCGCGCGTGCAATCTTGAGACTCCGCTCGTGCGCTATCGCGCAGTCACGCCTCCGCGAGTGCACTCTCGGGCCTCCGCACTTGCACGCTCGGGCTTCCGCGTTTGCATTCTCGGACATCTGCACTTGCACTATCGAGCCTTAGAGCCATGCCCTCTCGCGCTTCATTCGTGCGCCATCACGCCTCCGCGAGTGCACTCTCGGGCCTCCGCACTTGCACGCTCGGGCTTCCGCGTTTGCATTCTCGGACATCTGCACTTGCACTATCGAGCCTTAGAGCCATGCCCTCTCGCGCTTACACTCGTGCGCTCCCGCGCCTCCGCTCGCGCGATCTTGCATTGTCGAGCTTCCGCGCTTGCACTCTTGAGACTCCGCTCGTGCGCGTTCGGGCCTCCGCTCGTGCGCGCTTACGCCTTCGCGCTAACGCTTTTGCGCTGTCGCGCAGTCACGCCTCCGCGAGTGCACTCTCGGGCCTCCGCACTTGCACGCTCGGGCTTCCGCGTTTGCATGCTCGGACATCTGCGCTTGCACTATCGAGCCTTAGCGTGTGCCCTCTCGCGGTTCCACACGTGCGTTCTCGCACCTTCGCCCTCGCGCTCGTGCGCCTCCGCTCTTGCGCTCTCGCGACCACGCTTGCGTGCTCTTGCACCGCCGCTTGTGCGATCTTGCGCCTCCGCTCATGCGCTCTCACGCCTTCGCTCTCGCGTTGGTGCGCCTTCATTCGTGCGCTGTCGCGCCTCCGATCTCGCGCCGTCGCTCTCGCACCTTCACTCGCACGCTTTTGCACCGATTTGCCTCCGACTTCGCACTCTCGCGTCTCCGCTCGTGTGCTCTTGCGCCTCCACTATGTCGTTACCAAGTGTCACCGCTCGCGATCTTGCGCTCTCGTGCCTCAGCTCGACCACTCGCGCCTCCGGTCATGCGCTATCTCGCCTCCGCTCTCGCGCCTTCACTCGCGCGCTGTTGCACTGTCACGTCTCCGACTTCGCGCTATCGCGTCTCCGCTCGTGCGTTCTTGCGCCTCCGCGGTTTCGCTCCCAAGCTACCATGCTCGCGCTCGTGCGCTCCCGTGTGTCCGTTCGTGCGCTACGCGCCTCCGTCACATCTCCGACTTCGCGCTATCGCATCTCCGCTCGTGCGCTCCTACTCGTCAGCTTACGCATTCTCACACACCTGCGTGTGGGTTTTTACACATCCGCTCGTGCATTCTCGCGTCTCCACTTTCGCGCAATCGCCTCTCCATTCGTGCGCTCGTACGCCTCCGTTTGTGCGCTGTTGCGCATTCTCTCTCGCGCCGTCGCTCGTGCGCTCGTGCGCCTCCGTTTGTGCGCTGTTGCACATTCTCTGTCGCACCGTCGCTCTCACACCTCCGCTCTCGCGCTCGTGCGCTCACGCGCCTCCACCTCGTACCTCCGCTCTCGCACCGATCATCGCAAATTGACAATCCTGCGTCTATTGCCGAGACTGCGTCTCGGCAAGGGGGGGAGTAATGTTCCGGCAAACCAGTGCGCATCCGATCGGCTTTACCGACCTCGCGTGGCCACGATCGGGTGACGTCACGTCGTCGCGGCACCCCCCACCCTGCGGCCGCGGAACGTGCGATTTTCGGCAGGCACCGGCTGATCGAACCGATTCCTCACTCTGTTAACGGACACCACGTTCACCACACAACCGTTAGCAGTCGTCATCACACGCGTTCTTACACTTTGTCTATACCACACACCACGTCGCCTTGCGTTAATGGCACCACCTCGCGTTTTCCTCTATAGTGGGCCATCCCATTCATTGCGACACACTCAATTACTTGTACCATTTGTTATCGTGTCTGATTAAAGTGTTTTTGTTACTAACTCAGTTACGTCAACGTTCACCCACGACAATCTCAGAATTCCCACATCCGACCTGCGAACAGCGGCCAATGACTCGAGAATTGATACATTTGGCGAATCATTTCGCATCCTAGATTTAGGATTAAGACGCGAGATAAAATGGAACTTTGTGATTGCAAATGTTCCCTCTGCGATTATAGGAGCTGATCTCTTAAACCATTATGGTCTCGCTGTTGATCTCAAGAGACATTCTCTTCTTGATAAAGCAACCAAGGTAGTCTCAGTAGGAGAAATTAGCCATTCTACTGTTCACTCTGTTCATACGAGTGCTTTGAGATCCTCTTGCTCGGCAATTTTGTCTGAATATACAGAAATTACGGGAAGCTCCATTCCGGTGCCACCCTCTTCATCAGAAGTGTTTCACCACATCTTGACGAAGGGACCACCGATTTCTTCGCGTCCACGCCGTTTGGCGCAGTTCAAACTCAAGGCTGCTAAAGCCGAGTTCAAAGACTGGGCTGAGGCCGGCATTTGCCGCCCCTCAAGTAGCCCCTGGGCTAGTCTCATGCACATGGTGCAAAAGGAGGACGGCTCCTGGAGAGTCTGTGGAGACTATAGATTGTTAAATTCGGTAACGATTCCCGATAAGTATCCCTGTTGGGATAACGAGGTTGGGAGATCAAATATTACTGTATATTTAGTATTTATTCAAACTCCACGACACAATGAAATAATCGTCTATCAGTGGTGAGTTACAATAGTATGTACTGCTCGCATATAACACAATATAATACTTTCTGACTGTTACATTAAAATGGAACTATTGATGGTTAGAAAACTTTAAGTACTGTGAGAGCTGTTACTAGCTCGGTAGGCTGGCTCGGACTGAGTTGACCATTCCTTCTTAGGCCCTGTAGTACGGAAAAGATGGCTACGCTTGAGGTGCAATAAAAGGCAGGTAAAAGAGACCTTTCCTCCTCCGCATGTTCCGTGCATTTCGGTGTATACTCCAACAATCCCACGCCGTACCTTCATGATTATAGTAACAATTTAGCAGGCAAAACTATATTTTCTTCGTTAGACCTGCACAAGGCGTTCAACCAAATTCCGGTTGCGCCGGAAGATATGCAGAAAACTGCCATAACCACGCCATTTGGCCTCTTCGAATTCATGTTTATGACGTTCGGATTAATAAATACAAGTCAATCTTTCCAGCGCTACATTAATCGAGCGCTGGGGGATCTTGACTTTGTTTTCATTTACATTGATGACATTCTTATTGCGTCATCGTCGGAGGAGGAGCATTCGGCTCACCTCCGCATGGTCTTCGACCGATTAAAAAAGTTTCATCTTAGATTGAATGTGGATAAATGCGTGTTCGCAGTTCGCGAACTGGAATTCTTGGGTTATACGGTCAATTCTAAGGGCATTCGCCCCACAGCTTCCAAAGTCGAAGCTATACTTAGTTTCTCGAAACCCAAGACAATCGTCGAATTACGACGCTTTTTAGGAATGGTAAATTTTTACCATCTGTTTTATCCGCGACTGTGCGGGTTCGCGAAGGATCGGTTTGTTGCCCGCCAAACTAATATTGGGCAGCTAGTTCTAGGAAGTGGACTGGATTGGTGAGGATTGCGTTTCGTCCCAGACCTGTTGGTGGATTCTTCAGTAAGGCTGGCCCAACAGGTCCTGCCTTATACGCGCGTGGATCTGTGATGATGATCCGTTTTTATCACTGCTCGTGTTAAGACCTGAAGGGTTTGACTGATCTGAATCTCTACTTAAAACCGAGGTGCACCGTGTCGTTTGTAGTGAAGTATACAAGAGAGGTACTCGGTAGAAGTCTACAGAAGAAGTGAGGTCGCTCCGTTCCAGAATCTAACACGAGCTGAAAATTTGGGCTTCTCTTGGGGGAAGAGAGGGAGGCCCTTAGGAATTCGGTAGGTGTGCCTCTCTGATTGTTATAATCAGGAAGGTCCTCCGATTGGTTTGGTGCAGTGGTCATTCCCAATCAGGACGTCGTAACGGTTCAAGTTATCGTTTTACATTGTGTGAGGGAGAGTTAATCCCGAAAGAGGATTAAAGCGCTACCTGACTCGAGCAAGGACGGATAGCGGTACCTGACGACCGTATGGTCGTCGGGTTTTTGACTTCAACCGTTTTTGACGAACGCGGTGTTCTTTAGAATTATTTCCAACGGCTGTGCAAGTCATAAAAGGGGAACCGAAATGTAAAGAGCCTGGTCCGTTTATGAGGGATTGTCAGAATTAAGGACTCTTTAGTTTGCCACAGCCTCCGGCCGGCACCAATGCTTAAGGATAGGGTGACGGACATCGGAGGTACCGGTCCGGTTTCTCTCCGTTTCTTTTCGCGCCGGGCCGCAGCCGTCAGGTCATAAACTCTCGACGAGGGTCGCGGCTGCCTGCTGTGCGTGGCACAAAAAAAAGGTTTTTATGTGCTCTACAACTCCTTAGGTAAACTATAGGTAGATCTCCTTTATAACATCATGGAAGACGGAAACGTTCCTACCGCTTGGTGAATTCTTCTTAAATAATGATTTAAAATAATTGCTAGAAAATATATTAGAGACATATCTTTGTTCTGCAAATTTTCCACCGGATCTAGTGTGAAAAAATGTTTAAATATGTGGTCGTATTCTACGATTCTTGCTCTTTGAAATACCGTTCTTTTTTCATTGTTCGTAACAACTTGTTGCCATCATTCAGGTAACCTGTCAATTCCCTCTCAATGACTGATTAGCAACATGTGTTTTCGATATACAAGTAAAATTACTTGCTTATTTAAAATGCGCCATAACTCTTTCCTTCCAACCTAATACACATATGATATCAAAAATTATTTCGGATACACCGGAAAATAATAAAACGTTTAATTTAATTATTAGAAATACATGAAAGAGGAAAAAGTAGTACATACTGTTTTTTATACGCACAACGCAACGACATATGTAATTTTTTTGTGTTTATGATATTTTGTTAGATACGAAGGTGACCTTCAATTTTTTTAAATAGAATGCTTTATTATTTCTTGTGTCACATGAGAGCGCGTGTCTAGTCGAATTCATTTGTATACTTTGCAGTGACCCTCGAGGTCATGCAAGGTCAGAGACGAAAGAAGCATTTTGAAATACTTGCAAACACATTGGTATTAAATATTCAAAATGCTTCTTTCATTTCCGAGCTTGCATAACCTTGAGGGTCGCTGTACAATATACGGATTTACATCTAACAAAATATCATAAACACAAAAAAATTACATATGTCGTTGCTTAAAACAGTATGTACTACTTTTTCCTCTTTCATGTTTTTCTAATAATTTGCAAGAGAAACGCTGGCCAGGAATAGATCCACACAACGTGCTCTTCAAATTTTCAATAAAGGGCCACCCCAAAAAAATTGCGAAATACAACTGTTAGTATTTCCTCTGCAATTCCGACCAATTGCATTTTCCACAAATCTTTTTCCACGTCATGTAATCAATTAATAATTGTACTAACTTTTCAAAAAAATCAAACTCTTTGTTATAACGTTTAAATTCCTTAACGACGTATTCGCCACCTATTGACACGACAAACTCTGACAAGTTCTAGTCAATAGCTTTTTAAATAAATACAGCATGTTATATTCTGTCTATGCCACGCCGGAGCGGCGGCCGGAAAAATTTCGGAGAGCTTGGAATTTCTCCGGCGACCGGACCGGCTCTAGCATAGGCATCTCCTGAGGTGTAGAGGGGAGTAAAAGATTCAGGGAACCCCTGGGGTTTGTCCGCGTGTGACGAGGCATCGCCTCGTCACTAGTCTCCGAAGAAAGGGGGGGATGCGACGAGACAACGTCTCGTCGCGAGCCGCGTCTAGGCCTAAGAGTAAGAGCGATCGAACGGCAGTCATATTTGTAGACTTTGCCGAAACTGGCCCGCACCAATCACCGCGAAGAATCAGCCGCGACGCGAGCGGCACTCTTCGTGGTCCGTGCTTTCGTCTTCTGTCTATATAAGGCAGAACGAGACGAATTTTCACCGGAGTTCACCTGGAGACATTCTCATCCTCGCCAGTCAGTGAACGAGCTCGAATACTCCTGGGTGCGTCCAGGACGCGAGCGCTTCGGTACTCTTCGATCGGGGGCTTCCGTTCGAGCGTACAGACGTTCCTGCTGGACGACGAGGCCGTCCAGTCCGCAGGTCGAGACAACCGCTCCAGGAGACGCTCCCCGTCGAAACCGCGACGTACCGGAATCCGCGACGTATCCGCGCATCCGTAGAACCGTCTCCGGGAAGACGTTCCCGCAAGTCACGAGAATATTCGCGCACCGTACCAGACCGGCTCGTCGTGCCAGATACCGCTGGACGACGAGATCGCCGTTTTACCCGCGTCCAGAATCCAGCCGCGGTAGCATAGTCCGGAATCGCCAACGCACCGTGTCCGCCAGAAGCATGGTCTCGCTTGTCCGGACCGCACCCGGCCCGTCTTTTAACCCACGTCCGTAGTTCGTAAGTAGAGTAGTGTCAGTTGTAAGTGCGCCGTAAATTAGTGTAGTGTTAGTTGTAAGTGCGCCGACCGAGCCTTGACCGACCAGGCTGACTGTTCGCCGGCCGTTTCTCCGCCGCGTTCTCGCCGGACCGCGAACCTCCGCCGTCGCCGTCGTCGCGTCAGCTACCGCTGTCACGACAGAGATCGCCGCCGCCAGAAACTCGTCCAGGCACCAGGAATTATTAATGAATAAACCTGAGTTTTACCAGACTTCGCACAACCTTCATTACCTCCATCCTAACGAACCCTGGTAACTCTTGAGCTACAGGGCATCGCGAAGTCGGATCGTTACACGCGAACCCCTGGGGTTAGACACGATCCCCAGCGCTTGGCCTTTGTGCGAGCCTCACGAATTACGGCCAGCCCACCGGACACCAAACTAAATGGTCCAAAATGTCCGCGCGCCGGAGACGGAGCAAACTAAAGAGTCCTTTAAACTAAGAGTTTAAGTCACCTTCGGAGATATTACCAAAACGGCCGTTGGTCGAGTCTACGAGTGTTTATGAAGGTCCCTTTGTCGTGAACGAGTCATAAAGATTCAATTGAGGATTTCGGTATAACGATTATTGCGCGAGGAAGCACGGTTCTTTACTGGACTGTGAATTTAGTGTGAATGAGATAGGCACAAAAGCAAACATTCCTCTGAACGGTTCTTTTCGCGAGGGTTTACGGATTTTGTCAGATATGTGGTTCCTAGGACGGAACACCATCGAAACATTCCAAATGCGGCAGCCACTCAGGCACCGCTGAATTCATATTTCATCGAATCTAAGAAGAACGATAAAAGAGAGATCAATTGGTCTAGCGAGGCAGAAGCGGCTTTTGACAAAATCAAGAAAGATTTTGCACAATCCACTCTCTTAGTGCATCCGCGTGCCGGTGCAGACCTTCGGTTAGTTACCGATGCTTCCGACTTTGCAATTGGGGCGGTCTTGGAACAAAAAAGTTCCTCTTTTGGTATTATCTGCTTGGCCTGGGAGCCCCTCGCCTTCTTTTCTAAGAAACTCACTCCTGCGCAACGTAACTATAGCGCGTACGACCGTGAGCTGACAGCGATTTATGAGGCAATTAAATACTTTCCATATTTGCTAGAAGCGCGTCAATTTAGAATCATTGCGGATCATAAACCGTTAGTTTTTGCGTTTTCTCAGCGTCCAGAAAAGGCCTCTCCACGTCAGCTGCGTCAGCTTTCTTTTATCGCGCAATTCTCGACGCATATAGAGCATGTCAAGGGCCCTGACAACATTGTCGCCGATGCGCTATCACGGGTGGAGTCACTCAGACTTCCCTGTGAAATTAATTTGAAACAATTATCAAAACTTCAAAAGGAGGACGATCAACTGGCGAAATTACGCAAGTCGACCGATCATTCCTTGGTGCTCAAGGAGATTTCCTGGGGCCCAGAGCACCACACCGTCAGTTGCGAAATTTCGGCAGAGGCCATTCGGCCATATATTCCAGCGACGCTGCGTCGTACGGTGTTTAACATCTTTCACATGCCGGCGCATCCAGGTCCTCAAGTGACCGATAAATTAATCAGACACAGATATGTGTGACCTGATATACACCGCGATATTCAGCGCTGGTGTAAGGAATGTGTTGACTGTCAACAATCTAAAACGGCCCGGCATGTAAAGATGTTGCCGGAAAAGATTATTGCGCCTGATGGTCGATTCGACCATGTCCATGTGGACATAGTCGGTCCGCTCCCTTTGAGAAATGGTATGCAGTACCTTCTAGCGATGATTGATCGTTTTTCGCGTTAGGTCGAGGCTGTTCCTATGTCTGAGACGTCAGCCCAAACAGTTGCCCGCGCATTTTTCGACACTTGGATATCTCGTTATGGCGCGCCGAAAGCCATAACGACAGACCAAGGCGCCCAATTTGAATCGCGACTCTTTACAGCGTTGCTGTCTTTAATAGGTTGCGATAGAATCAGGACTACTGCATACCATCCCTCCTCAAACGGTTTAATCGAACGCTGGCATCGGCCTTTAAAAGCGGCATTAATGTGCCATCGCGACAAAGATTGGACGCGCTCGCTCTCTACGGTCCTGTTAGGCTTGCGATCGCACGTCCGTTCGGACACTAACGCGTCCCCCGCGGAATTTGTATTCGGAACGACGTTAAGACTACCCGGAGAATTCTTTCTTCCGGACGACTTTACGCCGGACCCGAATATATTTATTGAAGAGCATCGCGAGCACATGCGACAGGTACGTCCTGTTCCGGCGGCGCACCATAATAAATCTCGCGCGTTCGTCTATAAAACTTTATATGAATGTACGCATGTATTCATGCGAAACGTGGCCAAAAAGGCCCTGGAGAGACCTTATACGGGACCTCATCGGGTTCTTTCTCGTCCTTCTGACCGTGTTTTCACAATCGACGTGAATGGCACGTCGAAAAATGTGTCAATTGAACTTCTAAAACCAGCATATCTGGTTAATTAAGAACTTGACGACACGGTCGTGAACGACAACCTTGCTGGCGGCTCGGCCCCCGCCACGCTAAAAACATACTCGCGGAAAACAATCTCGTTCAAGAAATGAACAAGATAGTTTTCAACAGTTGTTTTCATTGCTTGAGCGAAGGAACTATTTAAAAATATCATGTAAATGCAATAATTGCATCGTTTACCCCTGTTAAATTTGATTTTGTATCGTGCCATTGCACTAGGGGGGAGTGTGTGGGCTCGGCGCTGCACTCGTCCAATCACGAGGCTCCGCGCCTGCGCACAAGAGTCTTGAGAGTCAAACGCTCTTGTGAGCCATTGTGCTCGACCTGTACGTTTCACGATCTCGTACATGAAACACGTATTGTTCTGCGCTCCTGCGTTATCTTCAAGATTATACTTGTTCACCACGTTGTGGTTTCTCTTTTGCAAACCTTTTGTAATCCATCGGGTGATAGTATCTGTGTGCTGGTGGGTGACTTCACCACGAATAAATCGAGGTGATCGGTGATAACTGTGAACATTTACTTTCCTCCTCGAATTCCTCCTAGAGAGAGTTACGACGTGAGTGTGTAGGCTCACGAACAAATCTACCTACACTGGTGACCCTGAGTCAAATATCGGTACACCACGTGCGAAGAGACGGTGGATAGTCTAGTCACTTCACTTGGGTGACCCCTTCACCCTCTCATTTCCACACACATCACGTGATTAACCGTGATTGGACATGACTGATGTTTCAATCCCTGTCGCTATTTGGCGGAATTTGGCGCTAATATTTGATTACTACCTACTACCGCCAAAATCAACTTTCAATTGTCAATCACCGTGCCCCGTGCTGTGATTGTGTGGACTGCAAAAACAGCGATTTTATTTCAATACACAGGATTTTTTTATAATATTTTATATTTTATCGTACCTAAAACAACATTAATAACCTTGAAAAAAGAAGTTTGCTCAGTGTTAAATCAATTTTACAAATAATTTTGCAAAATTGAGCGACACTCAGGAAACTTATTTTCGAGCTTATTTTTGGCATTTTGTGCGTAAATTATAAAATTTTTTAAAGTTTTTTTTTAGGATAGTGGACAGTGAGGTGCAAAGGAGTGCAGCAGTTAGAAGAAAAAGTGAAAAAAGTGCATGAAAACATAATATTATTGCAGAAGACACATAAAACTATATGAACTATATAACTATATAAACAATTAGTGGACATATAAACAATTGGGACAAAAAAACAATGGTGAGAGCTTGTTGTGTTCCACAGTGTTCGTCGGGTGTGAAAGTCACAGCGTACTTTTTTCCCAAAGACGTCAAACAATCAGAGTCTTGGGATAATGAAATTCAGTGTCCTGTCATACTTACATTGTCAAACACTGAGAGACGCAAATACAGAGTGTGTTACAAGCACTTTGAAGAAACCTCCTTCCTGTGCTTTGCTCAGCGAAAAAAATTAAAAAATGATGCAGTTCCAACTTTGCATTTGCCAGTGCAAAGTGAGAAGACGGAATATACACATGAAAATATAGAAGCAGAAGAATATCCAGCATCTGCTACACCGCTGAGAAATGAAGACAGTAATCATGAAGAATATGATATGGTTTACGAAGAAACAGCGTGGGATATTGATAGACACAATGAAGCTGGCCCAAGTACATCATCAGGACAGTTACAACAGTGTTCAACCCCACAGAAGAGCCAAAATGTACTGCTGTGGGGCATGAAAAAGTGCCAATTGACTCCAACTGCAGCCAGATTGTACAGCGTTGCGAAGAAATTAATGAAACGCAACCGTTATGCGCACAGGAAGAGAGAAGACTTAAAGGCGCGACTGGACGAGAAAGAGCTTTATCAGAATCTAGTCTGATAAATAGATATGAAAATCTTTCTAATACACAGTCGATGTTCATCGAGATGCAGTTACGTACATCCAGATCCATGCCACAGGTAAGTAAAATTTTTAGATGCAGTTAATAACATATCATTTAATTATCCAACAAAATGTTAAATAGTATTATTGTTCACATGAGTCAACATGATGTGATGCACAGACAGTAAGAAAGATAATGTTTACAATTGCAATATCTTTTTGCACGCTGTTCCACATGCATGGAGTTGCACGAAGTGCCTGTGAAACTCTATATATTTTGGAATAACCCTATAAATAAAACTGGTTTTATGTTTGGATATGGCTATATGTATAATATATTTGACTTTTATTTATTGTTGCTATGTAATATATGCTGTATTTTCATTGTGTTATTTAATTGTAACTTATTTATAACTTTATATGAAATATGTTTTCAGGGAAGGTGCTACACGACGGATGAGAAGATATTGGCCTTAGCACTTCTGAAGCAGTCAGCAAAATCGTACAAGCTACTGAGAAAGCTGTATAATTTACCCAGCGAAACAACACTGAAGAAGATGCTAAGGAAGATTCCAGTCGAGACTGGAGTATCACAAGTTGTGATGGAGCATCTTCACCGTCAAGCGAATACCATGAGTGCTCAAGACAAATTATGTATATTGATGTGGGATGAAATGTTTTTGAATCCTCATGTGGACTACGATGCCAACAGTGACAAGATCATAGAGTTCGAAGACTGGGGCACAAGAAGAACATCAAGATTTGCCGATCATGCCCTTGTCTTCATGTTAAGGGGACTGTACAGTGGGTGGAAAATGCCCATTTCCTACAATTATTGCGAAGGACAAACAAAGACACCGCAATTAATACAGTGCATCGAGAACATAGTGAAAGCACTGAAGAAAACTGGGCTACAAGTTGTTGCCACTGTATGCGATCAAGGATCATCGAATGTTGCTGCCATCAAGACCTTACAGGCAGACACACGGGCGAAAAAATTGAAACAAGGAGAAGAGCACCGTATGTATACATTGTCACGTCGCGTCGTCTAGCGTTTCGTGGCGAAAACGTTAGGGACACCGGGTATTTACAAGCTATACAGCCGGGCTGCGTTCGGCCGCGCGAAACGCGGTCCACCCGGGACAAAAATTGCACGCCGGCTCGTCGTTTCTCGAGATCTTCGAAATCAAGTTCGGACGCCACAGAGCGCCAGGAGAGAGAGAGAGAGAGAGAGAGAGAGAGGGGTGAAGGGGGAGAGGGAGAGGGAGCGAGGAGATCAAGAAGAGCGAGTGAGAGAGAGAGAACTACAAAGCAACGCGAAAAGCGAAATGGTATTGAACAAAATAGATTATCACAAACACGTTCAATACGTACATGCTTTTAAAAAATACTGTGCCACAGCAACGCGTGGCGGGGGAAAGCTAGTACAATATAAAAAATAAAACAAATTCTTGCACATCGGTCTATTCGTTAAGTCTTTTCTGAAACATTAAAAACAAAATAAATAAAACTAAACAAAATACTGCACATTTGGTTCCTTCTGGAATAAAAAAAAAAAAATAATATATATAAAACTAAACAAATACTGCACTTTTGGCTCCTCTTCTGTGTAATGAAAACAAAATAAATAATATATATAAAACTAAACATAATATTGCACATTAGGTTAATTGCTATCACATTTGCGTTTTTTGTACAAATTTTGCGGATTATGCAGTTTGAGATGATGTGAATCTACTTCAAAATTAGTGCAATTAACATTCTTAGATTGGAAACTGGACCAAACTATGCAAATGGAAGCTAATGAATCTATATTTAATGTGTTTCTTTTTTTAGTTTTTACGTCTGTCACAATAGAAAAAATGCGTTCGGCCTCGGCATTTGAGTGGGGAAAAGACAGAACTATTTCAATTAATAATTTTAAAGTTGGAAACATGTCTTCCCCATCGAAATTTTTAAATTTTAAAATGTTATTCCACATATTGTCTATTTCTAATAAAGCTAACTTTTCTTTAGATTCTTCATGAAAACATGATGGTAGAATTTCCCATTCAAAAGTTAATTGTGTAATATCTAAAAGGTTTACACGTTTTGCGATACCAGATAAATCTTGGTTTTTTTCTCTGCCTTTATCGTATAATGCTACTGATGGATCCTGTTGCGAATTTGACAAACTGCCTAGTAAATTTGTAGAAAGGAGAAGGCGATGTGGTAGCGGCCCGCTCCGCGGAATTAGGATCGTGGAAGGAATTCGTGGTTCGCGAAGAACACGTGATGTAAAACGAGAGCACTGCTGAGTTTATCAGTTTGTAACGTGCCGATTTCGTGGATGCCCTGTAGCTTAAGAGTGAACCAGGGTTCGCAGGTAAATAAATGAAATGGAGACGAAATCGGATAACCAAACTAAACTTTATTCCGCTATGTGCGGTGAAGAAAATATGAACAGTTTAATAAACAGAACGTTGACTTGCAAGTCGGCAAGCCCGACCGCGTAACAAAATGGTAGGTTAGGTAGAATCCGGTTAGTTAGCCGATGGCTGGAACGGTTCCTCGATCGCGTCAGCGGAGGCGGCGGTCTCGGTCTAGAGCGTAACAAAAGAACGTGACGTGATAACGGAGTCGTTAGTGAAACGATCAGGCGAACGGTGGTGCGTAGATACGCGCGAATGGGTGACGCGGAGGTACGGCGGCGGGTGTCGGTCGACCGGTGTTTCGACGGTGATGCGCGGCGCGACGTAATCCGGTGCGGTGTTTCGCGGGTTCTCGCTGGAGAGTGGGATGGTGACAGGAAGCGGCCAGAAGTCACTGGCTGACGCAGCGCGGGCGCCGCGGCACTCCTTCAGAGGCACCTGAAGGACGAGCCACGGATCGTACGTACCTCAGAAGCACCTGAGGGATTCGCACTCGCCGTTACCACTCCAGGTCGTGAGGTCAAACCGCGGAGGTTCGGCTTGCGGGGGCGGCCGGAGGCCAATCGTCCCGGGCTGGTCGGTCGGAGAGCCGAGTGGTGCAGCAACTCTCACACAGAAGCACCTGAGTGACGAGTTACCGTCGCACGCGCCTTAGAAGCACCTAAGGGTATTCGCGCCCACCACGCCGACACGACGGCTCCGATCCAGTCCAAAGCGGTGGCACGGCGGTCTCCGGTTGCCGGGAATGTGGAGGGGAGTCGCCTGTTGGAGCTCGTGATTCCAGCCTGCGTTCTGGACGGATGGTTCCTCAGCTCTGAAAAGTGCTGGACGATCCGGTGTTCACGTGAGCGTCTCCGGGCGGACTCCGTCGCTTCGGTATTCCGACGCGACTTATATAGCGCCCGAAAGCGCGGACCATGGAGAGTGCCGCTCTCGGTCGAGCGGCCGCGGCGCTCTCTGATTGGCGCGCGCCTGGTCGCGACGGTGATTGGCGCGTGCTCGTGTCGCTGGCGTTTATAAATATAAGCCGCAGTCGTTCGCTCCTATTTACGCGACGCTCGCGACGAGGTACGGCCTCGTTGCAAGTTTAATATTAAACTTCGAATAAATGACACAACTTCTTTAAATTCGTTAACAAAACAACTACGGAGATAATTCTCCAAACGCGGACTACACTGGCGGTGCAATACCGTAATGGAAACGTGTATAATAATGTACGCGGAAACGCTAATAAATGATGCGTGTTCGCACTCGAAGATAAGCATTACGACTCAGCCCGAAGGCACAATTCGTCTCGCGACGAGAACACGTAGGAGTGGGGAGCGGATGACGATGCGCGACACCTCGCGCGACTTCAATTCGACAGGCAATTACCGACAATTACCCAGTCGAAATAGTAGAGCATGAAAGCGTTGCAAGTGACGAAGCTCTGCATTTCGCCTAGATCGGTACGGCACGCGGACCGTCATTCACTCACTCGTCGGAGCACTTTCCTAATCCGGAACAGATCCAAAAACAACAAATCTTTAAAAAGTGCATCTTTCAAAGGTAAACGTGCAAGCATCTCCCGAACTGCAGTAATATAAAAGTTTAAACATCTGGACCGAATTTGTTGGGCACATTCCAACTCTAATGACTCTAAAATTGTTTTGCATTCCGGTCCCACATGTACGTCTTTTAATTCTAACAAAATCTCTGCTTTATTTAAATCTAACGTAGTAAGGTCTTCTAAAAATTGAGATTTAATAAAATTTTTCCCTATTTGTTTAATTAGCTGAAGGCTAGTCTCAAATAATTTATGGAATAAAATTTTTCCCGACTGAAATAGGGCATTAAAACGGTTGAAAAGATTTAACGAATATTTCAAAAATCATATATACGCTTTAATGGACGTGTCATTTAATAACTCTAATAATGATTCAGCAGATTTTGATTTGTCTTCAACTATAGCTAACGTGAAGTAATTTCTTAACACGTCCCAATTTTCCAAGAGTCTAACGATACATTTTTGTACACAAAGCCACCTGGTGGTTGATAATTTTAAAATTTTGCGTTGTACCCTGGAAAAAAATTGAAATTCGACCAAAATTGCACACCTCTTAGTTCTGCCCGAAGTATAAGTTGCAACTCCTCTAATTAAATGTTCGCACTCCCGAGGCAATTCATCGCAAGACCTACTAGAAATTATCGCGGAAGTGTGACAAATACAATTTCAAATGTGGCATGAATGAATTGTTACATCCAATCATGACAGATGCATTGTCGCATGCCAATCTGACGATATTTTTTATAGGAATTGCTTTGTGCTATCTAAAAGATTTTTAAAACTTTGAAATATACCACTCGCGGAACAATCATCGCCGTTTAAACGAATAATATCTAATAACTGTGTGCTTACTTTATTATTTAATGGTGATACGAATTGTACTAATACACACTGTATTTTTAAGTTTGTAATATCGGTTGTTTCGTCTATTAAAACTCGTCTATTAAGACTTCGCGCTAGCCAATTACATGCTTAACAATATAGGCACACTTATCTCGAGCAAGTGTAAGATCTTGCACAACTTTGGGTTCCTGGCAAATATCCTGAATTAAAGTAATTAAATGATCCGCGGTTTTAAAAGCTACGCTGTGTTCTGCAAAAAAGGCAGATAATCTAACTTTTGCACGTTTCACTTTATCTATGTGGGATAAAGTTGTTAAATTAATAGGTTGTAAGCATGAAGAATCTTGAGAAACATTTACTTTAATAACGTAGTGTATAAGTACATGTGGTATATACAATGTTTTTCTCTTAGCAGGTCACCTCGTGCCGTCTCTAATGAAAGCCAAATTCTATCTGTTTCGCACCGACGCGACGCTTCTCTTACCACGCTCGCGCTATACAGTAATACTCAACCTGTACAGTGACACTCACAGCACTCCTTCACACTAAACTAAATTTACTCGGTTTTTAACACGCCTCCTTAAATTTAGTTTTTTTCTTAACAAATCTTTAATTCCTCTCTAAACTTTTCAAACTTGGTACGTCCTAATGACTTAGTAAAAATATCTGCAGGATTTTCTTCTGAATCTATTTTTATTACTTTAATCTCTCTATAACAGACCTACATAACGTAGGCCTGTTACGAACAAACCCCTGTCAAACCTCCACCGGTTATACACGACAACGCGAATCGAGTAACGTACCACCGGCTTCCTATCAACACAACAACACCGCCTGTACCGCACGTACCCCGCACCTAGATCCGTATTCCAACGGGAATCCGAAATCAAATTTCCAAAATAACGAGTATAAGAAGTTATACGTCACCACCAAAATACCGCACCGCACCACCACCCCTTACCAGCAAACCATCCCTATAAAAGCCGTCGCGAACAGATCAGAATCACCTGTGTCTACCTGTAGTCATCCAGGAATCACCTCGTGCGATATTCCAGTGCTGTGAGTATACTACCTGTAACCGTCGTCCACGTATTCACCGTCGACTCCGAGTCGTTCGCCGTGCGAACCTCCTGGCTATCGGCATCCTGGTTCCGCTGGTGAGAGCCGTGCTCCACCTCGAAACACCCGGTGCGTCCCCGGTCACTTTCGCTAGGCGCGTCGCCTCCGAGAGCCGACGAACAAGAAGTGGTGCGTCACCCTTTGACTTCGTCGGAGAACCCCCTGTCCAGTTATCCTGTATCTCCGCTGGTGCGAGCCGTGCTCCACCTCGAAACACCCGGTGCGTCACCGGTCACTTTCGCTAGGCGCGTCGCCTAACAACCTGGTTTCGTCGTCACGTCGGAGACTTCCTCTTCGTCCTTATAGCTCGCCGCTCCAGAGTTCGATGTTCAACGAGAGGAAAAATGTCGATGGGGAACTGGACGTGGTACGCGGGTTTCGAAATAACGACACAGGTGGTTTCACTGACATGCTCGCTGCCGGCGAGTTCGCGAACGCGGGTTTTCGGAATTCGGTCTTCGCGAACGTTCACTCGGTAACCGCGACTTTCGGATACGGATGCGCGTGATTTTCCCGGACGCGCACGTCGCGGTTTTCAGGTACGAAACGCGTTACTTTCTTGAACGCGGCTCGAACGGGTTTCGAGACAGGTAAACGGAAGAATCAGGACGGTCAGGAAAACCCTGCCCGAGTCAGGTCGGTCGGATATGCGACGTGGCGGTTCGCCATACGCCATAATCCTCTCGGGCGGTTCTACGGCGACGAGTGATGGTTCATCGTGCTCGTCGTTCGTTCTTGTCGGCGGTACGCCATAACAAGCTCGCTGGTGGTACACCTTGGCGAAAAAGAGTGACGGTACGTCGTGCTCTGACTATGCTACAGGAACAGGACGTTTTCGGGGAGAGAGGAGGGCTCCCTGCCTGAGTCGTGTCGGTCGGATTTCAACGTGGTGGTTCACCGTGCGTTTACGTCATCTCAGGCGGTTCTACGGCGACGAGTGATGGTTCATCGTGCTCGTCGCTCGTTCTTGTCGACGGTACGCCTTAACAAGGCGGCTGGTGGTACACCTCGGCCCTTCAGAGTGGCGGTACGCCGTACTCTACTGCGGTGGAACCTAGTTCGTCACCGGCGGAATGCCTCCATGGAACAGGAACACTGGTTAACAAGATGGCGGTACGCCGTATTCTGTTCGGTGGAACGTGGTTCTTCACCGGAAGGGATACTTACAGGAATACTAATGGGAACGATCCGCTCTGAGTCTCGTCTCAGCTAAGTAGGCCCTCCCGGGGTCGCGTAGCGGCTTTTATAGATGCGATGCTGGACTTCGCGAATGTTCTCGACGTTTCTCATACGCGTGGGGGAAACACTGTCGACTCGTTCCCATCGTTATGTGCTTCGTGGCGCGGTGGTCGCGCGGCGCGGGCGTGTATCGGTGCTGCGCGCCGGTTCGGTTCGGTCTAGTTCGGTTCGGTTCGGCTCGATTCGGCGCGCCTTGATACCCGGTTCTACTAGTAACAGGCCTGCCCGGTGCAGGTCTGTTACAAGTATTTTCTTGAAAAGTAATAAATTTTAATATTCCGCATGTGTGTGCTCCATTAACCAATCCGTTTTCAACATCAATGTTATTAATAATTATCATATAGTTTATATTAATTTTCAATTTAATCTCAGTTAATAATTCGTTTTGAAATGATTGTTTTTTTAAAGATTGTAATATAAGTTTTTTTTTGTACTTTCATCGATATTCTTTGAAAATGTATTCTTCTGGAGTAGAGATGATTAACTCACTCTTGCATTGGGATAACTTTCGATTATTGTAAGCGGAAACATTAGCGTAAGGTACAAAAAAAAATTTTTTTTTAATTAAAAAAATTTTTTTAATTTTAAAAAAATGAAAAAAAAAATTTTTTGTGTAATTACGTTTGTTTCTTCGGTGGAAACTTTCCGTTCTCTCGTATAAATTGCATTGCAGAATCAACTCCTTTCGAAAAAAAACTAAAAATCTGAAAAACTACTTGACCAATATGGACCAAAATCTAATCAGCTCTAAGTTACGACGGGGCACATCGATTGCATCATTCATCATTCTGATCGCGTTGTTACTTTTTCAGAAAACGTTAACGAAATATTTGATACCATAGAAACAGACATACGCGCGCGCACACACACACACACACACACACACGCGTGCGCGCGCACACACACACACACACACATACGAATCTGAAATGATTGCAATGACCATGAAATGTGAAGATCTGCTAAAAAATCGATTTTCGATTTTCGGGGTCATTACAATAACTTCCCTATAAAATCGGGAAGTTAATAATTTTCGTTTACAAAATGGTAATGCGTTTCTATATACTTACAAGGGATCATATTCAGATGCGAAATTCGGATTTTGATAAAACTTTGGGAGTTTATAGTTCTTTGAAAAATATTTGACACGTATTTTTTTTTTATCGGCAACCATCCACTTTGAAGGGGTGAAAACAGCCCTCAAAGTTGGGGGTCAAAACCATACTTTTTGAGATATCTCGGAAACCAGAGGTCGAAAAAATTTGAATTTTTTTTTAAATTGTGTGTTTTTCAATGGGCAATGTAGGCGCGCAAGAAAATTTTAACCAAAGTTTTTTGTTTAAACAATATATTAAAAATTTGATTTCTTTTTGTAGTTTCTCTTATTTATTGTTAGTTAATTTTAATGTAAACTTGGGTGCGTGATATTTGATCCAAAATAGGGGATACATGTTTCAGGATTTTCTTTTTTTTTGCCATTTAACAATAATTATGCATAATGGAATATAGTCTTGCACCTGGCGTGTGAGGGAATTCTGGCTTGTTTTATCGAAATATAAGCATTTAGTCTAAACGTATATAGTATTTTAAACAATACCACTGGATTACATGTTGTTTATTGTTTTATCAGCAGCTAAAGAAGGTGGCGCAGGTACCAGCGTGACGCGGTGCTAATTACCGCGGCGGAGTAAGGGTACCGACTGGTATGTATAGCCAATTCTCCTGCAAATTTCTCCGGTTGTTGGGTGTTTCCTTGTTATTATTGCTGTGATATGTTTTCATCAAAATGTTTATAATGTTCATCAGATTGACCTTCATGTTTGTAAAAACGAATCTAAAAATAAACAATCAGTAAAAGTAAATTATTTGAAGGATCCACAGTGTATTTGAAAAGGCTCCAGGTATATTTTGACCGAAAGCCCAACGACCGCAGAATTTCGCAGACGAATTGGCTATACATACAAGTCGGTACCCTTACTCCGCCGCGGTAATTAGCACGCGTCACGCTGGTACCTGCGCCACCTTCTTTAGCTGCTGATAAAACAATAAACGACATGTAATCCAGTGGTATTGTTTAAAATACTATATACGTTTATACTAAATGCTTATATTTCGATAAAACAAGCCAGAATTCCCCCACACGCCAGGTGCAAGACTATATTCCATTATGCATAATTATTGTTAAATGGCAAAAAAAAAGAAAATCCTGAAACATGTATCCCCTATTTTGGATCAAATATCACGCATCCAAGTTTACATTAAAATTAACTAACAATAAATAAGAGAAACTACAAAAAGAAATCAAATTTTTAATATATTGTTTAAACAAAAAACTTTGGTTAAAATTTTCTTGCGCGCCTACATTGCCCATTGAAAAACACACAATTTAAAAAAAAATTCAAATTTTTTCGACCTCTGGTTTCCGAGATATCTCAAAAAGTATGGTTTTGACCCCCAACTTTGAGGGCTGTTTTCACCCCTTCAAAGTGGATGGTTGCCGATAAAAAAAAATACGTGTCAAATATTTTTCAAAGAACTATAAACTCCCAAAGTTTTATCAAAATCCGAATTTCGCATCTGAATATGTTCCCTTGTTAGATTTCTTTGTTAAATTTCCAAATTTACTTATACTAATTGCACCTGCGTTATCCTCATAAATTTGTATAGGATCATTAATCTTTATTCCAAAATCCTTTAGTAATTCTTTAATTAATTTAACCTCACTCATGCATATAGACAACGCAACATATTCTGCCTCTGTGGATGATTTTGTTACAATATCTTGTTTCTTTGATTTCCAGAAGATACTATTACCATACATTCTTATTACATATCCTGTCGTAGATTTTCTATCAACTATATCTCCTACCCAATTAGCATCTACACAACAATCTAATATATCGGCGTTTAAATTTTTCTCAAATTTTAACTTTAATTCTTTAGTGTAGTATAAATACTTTAGTATTCTTAGGGCATATTTATAATGACTTTGGTCATGGCAATTTTGGAATCTGCTTAGATAATTTACACAATACCAAATATCCGGTCTAGTACTCGAACTTACATATAAAAGTGCTCTAATTAAATTTCTATACTTTAGGTCACTCGATGCTGATAGTGCAGGTTCACATTGTAAGTTTTGCTCCATCGGAGTCGCATATAGTTTTGCATCTTCAATTTCGTATTTCCTCGCCAATGACACAGTATAACTTTCCTGATCTAGCGTCATACTTTTATTTTTATAATCATAATATTAATATTTATGCCTAAATACGTTTTTACTTGGCCCATGTCTTTCACTCGAAATTTTACAGCTAATTTGCTTTTAATAAATTCTATTAATTTTCTACTCTGACCACAAATTAATATATCATCAACAAAAATAATTAAATAAACTTTTTCATTATTAACTGTCATAATATATAAACTGTTAGGAAATACATCGATGTATGATTGATCGAGGCAGCGACACCTGCCGGTGTTCTATGGTTCTACGTGTAGTGTGTCCCATGCGAGTCTCGCGCACGCGGTCGCGGCAATGTACGACATAGTTTATTAAACATTTATCGAAATATAATTTATATAGTGTGTGCTAAAAGTGCGTGAATTCATTTATTCCACAACGGCGTTAACATCCTGACAGGTTATGGGCCCAGGTTGCGCATAAACGAAGAACGGGAAAAATTCACGCGGTATAACCTAAAAAGAAAAACGTGGTCCTCGATAAAGGAAAAATGGCAGCACTACACGGCGCGCAAAACATCGATAAATTAAACGATGAAAATTACGAGTCATGGAAGCTCCAGACGAGAAGCGTACTCATCTGCAATGAGCTATGGTCATATGTAAAAGGCACCGAAGTCAAAACGGCAGAAAACCAAGCCGCATGGAACACGAAAGATCAGAAGGCATTAGCAATGATAATTCTAAGTATGACACGTGGTCAACTAAACCACATAAAGAGGGCCGAAACATCGCACGCGGCGTGGAGAGAATTAGAGAGAATATACGAATCGAAAGGACCGGTTCGAAAAGCAACACTATACAAACAATTGTATAGAATGAAAAAAGATTCTGAGACAACAATGGCCGCTTATTTAAACGAATTCACATCAAAAGCCGAGCAATTGGCAGAGGCTGGCATAAATATTCCGGAAGACTTGCTATCAATTATGATGCTGGGATCATTGCCGGAAGAATACGAGAATTTTACAGTGGCAATCGAGTCACGCGACGAAATTCCAAATATGAATAACCTCAAAACAAAGTTGATCGAGGAAGAAGCGCGACAAAAGGAAAGAGATGGCAGACCGGACAAAGAAAAGAGAAGAGACGTCAGCAGCGAAGCACTATATACGAAGACAACGAAGTATGCAAAACCGAGAACAAATAACTTCAAGAATACTACACAAAGACCGCAATCGAGTGCAAGTTTTAGTGGAAAGTGTTATGAGTGCGGAAAAATCGGGCATCGCGGAAAAGATTGTTACATACGAAAAAGACGCGAAAATGAGAAATCAAACGACGCGATGACAGCTGTAGCGTGTAAAGTAGAATTAAAACGATCCAACGTATGGTGTTTAGATAGTGCAGCTACATGTCATATGACGAATGAAAAACGAAAGTTCCGCATAATAAATGAAACTGAACAATCGAACGTATTCACAGCCTCCGATCAAGGCATAAAATCACATGGCGTCGGTGAAATCGAATTGAATGTAAAACTAAGTGAACAAAATACAAATAGGATAAAACTAATGAACGCGATATTTGTTCCGGAACTCAGATATAATTTAATATCAGTCGTGCAAATCACTAAAAACGGTTTTAATGTGATTTTTGACAATAACCGTGCAATAGTTAAACGCAGAAACGGGTCTACAGCGATGATAGCGGAGAAAAGAGGCGACTTGTACATAATAGACGTTGTAGAAAATCGTGCTTTTCAAACGAATGTAAATAACAGTGAAAACGGCGGAAGGTGGCACGAACGATTAGGTCACCTAAATTTCACTGACTTAAAAAAACTCTATACGAACAATATGGTAGCGGGTATGAATTTAAAGTGTAAAAGTGTGTATGACGAATGTATAGTGTGTGCGAAAGCGAAAATCAAACAATTGCCATACAAAAGTTCTGAAAGTCGCGAAAAAGAGAGACTCGGCCTCATACACTCGGACATTTGCGGTCCGATGGACACAGAATCCCTCGGCGGCGCGAAATATTTTGTAACGTTCATCGACGACTATTCGCGCTATACCGAAGTAGTAATATTGCGTCAACGATCGGACGTACTAACAGCATTTAAAAATTTCAAAAAGCGCGTAGAAAAAGAAACCGGGTGCGTATTAAAAAAATTAAGAACGGATAACGCGAAAGAATACATTTCAGCAGATTTTTCTAGATTCTTGGAAGACGAGGGCATTGCTAGGCAGCTTACCGTCGCGTATACGCCTCAGCAAAACGGCGTGGCTGAGCGCGCAAATCGCACGTTAGTAGAGATGGCGCGATGTATCATGCTTCAAGCAAATTTGCCAAAGTCATTGTGGGCGGAGGCAATTAACACAGCTGCGTTCATACGAAATAGATGCCCAACAAAATCGCTAGAAAACAAAACTCCGTACGAAGCGTGGTTTGAAAAAAAACCTTATATAGGTTTTCTGAGAACTATAGGGAGTAGAGCAATGCCTATCGTCTATGGCTCCGAAACACGAGAAAAGTTATTAAAGCGAGAGACGTTAAATTTTTCGAAAATTTCGACTGCGAAAATGTAAAGGCTTATTTTTCAGATTTCCATCCAGAAGAAGATGAAACCGAGGAAGTAAACAAAAACGAAGAGGAAGAGAACGAAAACCAAAAAGATGATGACACGAAAAACAGCGAAATACATCAAAAAGAGAACAATGAAAATAAACGTGGTCGCGGCAGACCAAGAATTCTCCGAACAGGAAGCGTGGGACGACCGAGAAAAATTTACGCAACCCAAAGCAACACCATCGAAGACGAAACAAATGGCGACAGGGAAATTCCAAACGAACCAACAACTATAGACGAAGTATTCGGACGTAACGATACGCAATTATGACTGGAAGCAATGGAAAGAGAAATAGAAGCATTACGAAGAAATGGAACGTGGTCGTTGGTCCCCCAACCAGAAAATAAAAAAGTATTATCCAACAGATGGGTTTTTAAAATAAAAAGAAACGGAAAAGGAGAAATAGAAAAATATAAAGCACGTTTAGTTGCAAGAGGTCATACCCAAAAGGTGGGAATCGACTATGAAGAGATATTTGCTCCTGTTTCACGCAACGAAATCATACGAACGCTTCTCGCGGTAGCGGTTGAAGAAGAAATGCATGTACATCACATGGATGTAATATCGGCATATGTGCAACGAAATTTGTACGACGAAATTTACATGGAGCAACCATCATTGTTCAACGAAGAAAATAGCGAAAAAGTCTGTAGATTGCATAAACCGATATACGGTTTAAAACAATCAGGGCGCGAATGGTACAGACAGCTAGACGAGTACATAACGCAGCAAGGAGGGTACAGAAACGACGCTGACCCATGTTCGTACACGTTCGGCAAGCACGAAAAACGAGTCATAATGACTGTATATGTGGACGATATGGTGATAGCCTCAAAGGATATAAACGAATTAAATATCGTGAAACAAAAGTTGCAGTCAGAATTCGAAATTCAAGACCTGGGACAAATTACCGACGTTTTGGGGATACGTGTCGAAAGAGAGGGAAAAACAGGCAGTATCAAATTGTCTCAACAAAAATATGTGCAAGAAATATTGGAAAAATTTAATGACTCTAGCGAAAACAGTATCCACACCGATCGAATCTAACACAAAAGTCACGAAAGAATTAGGACCGAAGAATGAAGAGGAAAGACAGCAAATGAAAAATTGCCCATATAGAGAGCTCGTAGGTAGTTTGGTCTACCTGGCAAACGCAACGAGACCGGATATAATATACGCTGCAAACGTATTAAGCAGATTTTGTTCCGATCCAGGTGAAGGTCACTGGGCATTAGCGAAAAGGGTTTTACGATACCTTAAAGGAACAATGGACTATGGTATAATATATGAGAAAACGGGGTCCAAACTAAACGCCTATTCAGATTCGGATTGGGGCGGAGATACAGAAGATCGACGATCATATTCTGGGAGTGTACTGACACTGGCCGGAGGAGCAATCAGCTGGAAGTCGCAGAAACAACATACGACCGCATTGTCAACAATGGAAGCGGAATATGTTGCCCTCGCACAAGTGTCAAAAGAAGTCGTGTATATAAAAAGACTATTGAGTCATATGCGTTGTGATAATATTATAAAAAATCCCGTGTGCGTATTCTGTGATAATCAAAGCGCGATTGAGCTTGCTAAAAACGCTGTATTTCACAAAAGAAGCAAGCATATCGATATAAAATACCACTATACGCGACAATTAGTGGAGAAAGGCGAAATTAAAATTACTTATGTAAAAACCGAGTCAATGCTTGCGGACATATTTACCAAAGCACTACCAAAGATAAAACACGACAGAGCGGTAAAAATGTTAAAATTAGAATAGTATGCGTGCAATTTACCGCGAAAACAAGTCCTACATCGATAGAGAGGGTGTTAGGAAATACATCGATGTATGATTGATCGAGGCAACGACACCTGCCGGTGTTCTATGGTTCTACGTGTAGTGTGTCCCATGCGAGTCTCGCGCACGCCGTCGCGGCAATGTACGACATAGTTTATTAAACATTTATCGAAATATAATTTATATAGTGTGTGCTAAAAGTGCGTGAATTCATTTATTCCACAACGGCGTTAACATCCTGACATAAACAATAGTCAATTTTACTTTTCTCAAATCCTAAGTCTAACAGAAAAACATCCAAGCACTCATACCATGCGCGTGGACTTTCGTGTAGTCCGTACAATGATTTTTCGAGCTTACACACTCTCCATGTGTTATCGTCGTAACCTGTAGGTTGTTTTACATACACTTCAGACTTTATTTTTCCGTTAAGAAATGCGGACTCTATATCCATTTGGTCTATTTCTAAATCTTTTTGTATACAGTAATTTAGCAGAATTTTCAATGTTTGAGACCTTGCTACTGGCGAATAAATGTCTGCAATTATATCTCTTTGTTGAAAACCTCTTACTACAATTCTAGCTTTAAATTTATTCTCAGACTTTTTTGTATACACCCATTTTAAATCTAATATTTTTTTATTTTTTGGTTTCTCAACTAATTTCCACGTATCATTTCTTTTTAAACATTCGATCTCTTTGTTCATCGCATCTCGTCAATTTTCACTCTCATTACAGTTTATAGCCTCGTTATAATTTTCCGGATTATCTAACAAGGAGAGCGCAAGGCCTTCGGGTCACCGATTTAGTTGAGACTTCGTATACTTATAGATTATGATCTCCCTTTCACGAATATATAGCATTATAGGGGCAAACACTCAATAATTGTTGAGATATTTATAAACAAAGTTTTTTCATAACCAGCAGTTGAAATATACTGTTGTAGAGTAGGTATATAACGAGTAATATCCTGGTGTAGTGGCAACGTACTGGACTTACTACCCGGTGGGCTAGGGTTCTATTCCCGCCCGGGAAAAATATTTTTTAACTTATTTATTTATATTACCTATTCGCTGTGTAACATTAACTTGTTCATAAGCGATTCTACATTTATTACAAATCAAAGAACAAAAATTTTAATAAATTATAAACAAATTAACCGAAATGAATAAAATAGTAAATTACCGTCTCCTGTCTGGAAAGAGAAGAAATAAAGTAAATATAGGAAGAGACAATATGGTATACGATAAATTTAATAATATTGTACTTACAATTACATAATTTTAATTTGGCTATGATGCGAGAAGTTCGACAATTCAAAGAAGGCGCGCACGAAGATTCTGTAGAGGATTAATAGAAAGATCACGCAAAAAACCTATGTATCAAACATTTAAAAAATCATTGCCCAAACTTATGTGAACAAAATAATTGTTCATTAAATCTTTCTCTAACAATAATATACAAACAATTATATGCACTAATTTTTCAATCTGTGCTGGAACATGCATGGTATGTAGCCGGATTTACAGCAGAAAGATAAATTTTTAAAAACGTCAATCAAATCTGTTTTCTCATAAATGTACAAAGAAGCAGGTGCCAATGCAATAATACTGCGCTTATTCGATGTGCAAGCTGTTTCTGCGTATTATGTTTCGTATGCTTTTACGACATGCACCACTATTATAATTAAAAATATGTAATTGTAAGTACAATATTACTAAATTTATCGTATACCATATTTTCTCTTCCTATATTTACTTTATTTCTTCTCTTTCCAGACACGAGACGGTAATTTACTATTTCATTCATTTTGGTTAATTTGTTTATAATCTATTAAAACTTTTGTTCTTTGATTTGTAATAAATGTAGAATCGCTTATGAACAAGTCAATGTTACACAGCGAATAGATAATATAAATAAATAAGTAAAAAAATATTTTTTCCCGGGCGGGAATCGAACCCTAGCCCACCGGGTAGTAAGTCTAGTACGTTGTTACTACACCAGGATATTACTCGTTATATGCTTTCTCTACAATAGCGTATTTATTGAGTGTTTGCCCCTATAATGCTATATATTCGTGAAAGGGAGATCATAATCTATAAGTATACGAAATCTTAACTAAATCGGTGACGGAGATCCGTTTCTGGTTATATAGAGAGAAGGCACGTGCTATGTGAGTGGATAGTAAAGTGGAGATTTTGATAAAGTGAAAGGAGGAAAAAGTGGAGAAAGAGGCTCCGTGGCTAGAGGGAGCGTAGAAGAGTAGGTGGAGACAAGAAAGACAGAGAAGAAGGTGAAAAGAGGAGTGAAGAGTGAAAAGAAGAAGAAAGTGAGGTTAGAAACACAGTGAGTGAGAAGGTGAGGAAAACAAAAACACAAGAGGTAACAGAAGCAGTGGAAAGAGCGCCATCGTACGGAAAAAAAGGTAGCTAGAAGGCAGGTAAAGCAGGTAAAGAAGAGAAAGAAGGCAGACGAGTAGATAAGGAAACAAAATGGACAAAAAGTTAAGCAAGGAAGAGCGAAGGGAAGCGTCAAGAAAATTAATGAAAATAAGAGAGAAGGAAAGGACAAGAAGCAACAGCCTATCGAAAGTAGATGGCTTAGGAAAGTGGCTAGATAAGAAGAGAAAAGAGAGAGAGAATGTTGGAAAGGAAGATAAAGTAAAAGATCCGTTCAGTAAGAGCCGAAAGACAGGTAGATCGCCGGAGAAAGTGACGGAGGTAATAAGGGAGGAAATAAAGGGGGCACTGAAAGGAACGATAAATAGGATAAATGAAATGTGTGAAGGATGGAAAGAGATGAAGGGAATGATGAGGGAGATGAAAGAATTGAAAGAAGAGTGGCAGAAAGAAAGAGAGAGAGACAAGAAAGCATGGAGAGAGATAGAAGAGAGAGTAAAAAAGATAGAGTTGGAAGGGAAGTTAGAAGACAGAATAGATAAAAGACTAGAGGAGTTAGAAAAGAAGAAAAGCAGGGTACAAGTCGAAAGTGGAAACGTAGAAATGGAAAGAAGACTGAAAGAAATAGAGATGAAATGGGAAAAAAAAGAAAGGGAGATAAGGAGAAGGAACATAATCATAAAAGGGCTAGAGATAAAAGATGGAGGAGATGGTCAGGAAGAAGTGAAGAAGCTATTAGAAGTGATAGGTGAAAAGTTTGAAGTAGAAGAAGTAAAAAAAGGCGGCAGAAAGGGTGTAGGTAAAGGAAATTGGGCAGTAGTGAAACTCGCGACAGAAGAGCAAAAAAGAAGAGTAATGACAGAAAAGAAGAGTTAGCAGGAAGAATGGAAAGGATAGAAGATGACCTTACGTTCGAAGAGAGGAGCGTGCAATGGAGGATAAAAAAGATAATGGAGAAGGAAAGAGGAAAAGGGAAAATGGTTAAGATGGGATACATGAAACTATGGATAGATGGGATCATGTGGAAGTGGGATGAGAGGGAGAAAACACTGAAAAACGGGGAGGGAAACGAATGGGGAGAAGAAGTGAGGGAGGGAGCGAAGTAATAGAAGAGGGGATTGGGGAGAGAGAAGAGCCAGAAGAGAAGAAGACAAAAGAAGACAAAAATTGGATTCTGGAATGTGGCAGGAATGCTAGGGAAGGACGATGGATTTTGGAAAGACCTAGAGAAATGGGACGCAATGGTGCTAGTGGAGACGTGGGAAAAAATCAAAAGAAGATTGCCAAGAGCATACACTTGGAAAAAACAATGGGCAGTCAGAGACAAAAAAGCAGGAAGAGCCAGCGGAGGAATGATATTAGGAGCAAGAAAAGAAATTATGTGCAAAAAGAAGGAAAGAGGGGAAACAAAAGAAATAGAAGGGATAATAGGAGGAGAAGTAATGATTGAAGAAGAAGAGTGGAAGATAATAGGAGTGTACGTAAATAAAGACATTGACAAAAAAATGATAGCTTTGAGAGAATGGTGGGATAAAGGGAGAGAGGATAAAATAATAGTTGGAGGCGACTTTAATGCAAGAACAGGAGTAGAAGGGGGGAAAGTAAGACAGGAGGAGGAAGGAGAAGAAAGTAGAGAATCAAGAGACAAGAAAGTAAATAGTGAAGGGAGAAAGCTGATAAGAACGCTAGGTGAGATGGGGTTAGAAATAATGAACGGGGGGATAGAAGGAGATGAAAGAGGAGAGTATACATTCGTAGGGCAGAGGGGAAGAACGGTAATAGATTACGTGATAGGAGACGAAAGAACGAGGGAAGGTATAGAAAGAATGGTGATAGAAGAAAGGGTAGATTCAGACCATCTGCCAATAGTAATAACAATGAAGGAAGGAAGAAAAGGAGCGGACGGAGAGGAAAGAAAAAAGCAAAAGAACGGCGTACTAAAAGTAGAATGGAAGAGAGAAGTAAAAGAAAAATTTAGAAACAGATCAGAGGGAATAGAAGTAACAGGGGAAAGTATAGGGGAAAGACTAAAGGAGTTGGAAAGGAAGTGCAACGAAATTAAGAAAGAGATAAGAAGCGAAGAGGGCAAGAAAGAGAAGAAAAGGAAAGGATGGTGGGACAAAGAGTGCATAGAGAGAAAGAAAGAATTAAGAAAGGTACTAAGGAGATGGAAAAGAGAGGAAGAAGAAGGGGGGTATATAGAAGGACGAAGAGCGAATACAAGAAACTATGCGAAGAGAAAAAGGAGCAAGAAAGAGAGAAGATATTGCAGGAAGCAGGGAAAGCGAACACAAAAGGAAGAGTATGGGATTTTCTAAGGAAAGTGAGAGGAGGGAAAGGAAAAGGCACAGTGAGCGAAATCGAAAAAGAAGAATGGAAGGATTACTTTATGGGACTGCTAGGAGGAGTTGAAACAAAAGTGGTAGAAGGTGGCAAAAGGAAGAAGAGAGAAGAAGGTGAAGAAGAGATAAAAATGGAGGAGTTAGAGAGAGTAATCAGAAAATTAAAAGGAGGAAAAGCAGCAGGAGAAGACGGGTTAGAAAACGAGATATGGAAATATGGAGGAGAGAGTGTGAAGAAAGAAGCATGGAAAATATGCAATGAGATATGGAACGGAGGAGGTTGGCCAGAGGAATGGAAAACGGGGATAATAATACCTATAAAGAAGAAAGGAGATGGAAAGACAGTGGACTGTTACAGAGGGGTGACGTTGTTAAACACGCTGTACAAGATCTACACGGTGATAGTAGAGGAGAGACTGGAAAAAGAGGCAGAACTGAAAGAAATGGTGCCGGAGAATCAGACGGGATTCAGGAAAGAGAAGGGAACAGTAGACAATATATATGTTTTAAATTACGTGATAAACAGGGAGTTTGCAAAAAAGAAAGGAAAAATGATAGGATGCTTTATAGACTTAAAGGCAGCGTTCGACAGCGTGAACAGAGGAAAACTATGGGAAGCATTAGAGGAAAGAGGAGTCAGTGAAGGACTAAGGGAAAGAATAAAGGAAGTGTATAGAGAAACGACAGCCAGAGTAAGAATAGGAGAAGAAACGGGAGAGAAGTTCTGGGTAGGGAGAGGAGTAAGGCAAGGATGCCCGCTAAGCGCGAAGCTGTTTATACTGTTCATGGCGGACCTAGAAGAGAGGATGAAGAAGAGAGGCAAAGGGGGGGGTGGAGATAAGAGGAAAAAAGATATACACGCTGCAGTATGCAGATGACCTGGTGCTACTAGCAAAGGAAGAGAGTGGAATGAAGCTAATGATAGAAGAATTTAGAAGCTATATAAGAGAGAAAGGGCTGGAAGTAAATAGAGAAAAGACGAAAGTGGTGAGATTCGAGAGAAGAAAGCAGGAAAAAAAGAAGTGGAGATGGGGAGACGGAGAAGTGGAAGAAGTAAAGGAAATAAAATATCTGGGCTACATATTTAAGAAGAACGGAGGGCAGGAAAGGCAAATAGATGAAAGAACGAGAAAGGGAGGGGGAGTAATGCGGAGTGTGTGTGGAATAGGAAAGAGATACTTCAAAGACAATTTCAAGAGAAGGATGTGGTTCTTCGATGCATTGGTATGGCCAGTAATAGCATATGGAGTAGAAATATGGGGATGGGAGGAATGGAAGAGAGTAGAGGCTATGCAAGAAAGATATGCTAGATGGGTGCTAGGAGTAGAGTGGGTGACGCCAGGATACATGGTGAGAGAAGAAACAAAAAGAGAGAAATTGAGAGCGAGGGGGGTAGGGAGAGCATGGAAATTCGAAGAGAGACTGAGAGAGGGGAGAGGAAGTGAATGGGCGAGACAATGTCTGAAAGAGATGGAAGAGAGAATCAGAAAGGGAATGAAACTGTCCAAATGGGAAGAAGGAAGTAAGAAATACATAGACGAGAGAGGGAATAGAAACATGCTAGATAAAGAAGATAAAGATAAGAGAGAGGAGGAATGGGAAAAGATAGTAAGAAGAGAGAAGAGGATAGAGGAAGAGGAGAACTGGAAAAGTGTGAGAGAATCAAGATACAATATATGGTACAAAGAAATAAGAGTGAAGGGCACGCCAGAATATCTAGAGAAAGGAAATAAAGAAGAGAAATGGAGAAGAATCGCCAGATACAGATTAGGAAATGAAATGAGAGGGGGAAAGTACTGGGAGGAAGAAGAGGAAAGATGCTGCAGAAGATGCAGTTACGAAGAGGAGACTTGGGGGCACGTACTGGAGAGATGTAGAAGAGAAGAGAACGAAGATGCAGGGTTGCAAGAAAAAGTGAAGGAAATATTAGCTGAGGACGGAAGGGGAGAAGAGTGGATGAGGAGACTGGATAGGGATAGAAGAGAAATCCAGGAAGGAAGAAGTGAAGAATAAAGAGAGGAAAAGAAAAGAAAAGAAGAGTACATGGACAGAAAAGAAGAATGAGAAAGAGAAGAGAGAGAGAGTGCGTGAGAGAGAGAGAGTATGAATGTGCAAGTGAAAGAAAGAAAAAAAAAAGACTGAGTGTGCAATATATATTATAGATAAAAAGAAATGTAAAGAAATTAATTGTAGAGGGATCGGGTTCTCCCTGTAACCCGAAAGGGAACAGGAATAAATACATACAACTAAATCGGTGACCCGAAGGCCTTGCGTTCTCCTTGTAAGCTTACATAATTTACGTAAATACAATTTGTTACTGGATCTCCATAGCGATTTACAGGACTTTTGTTTCTTTCTGATCTTCTTACTGGTCCTAAATTTTGGATACCCGTACTTTGATGACTATTTACATTGTTTTCATTATTTTCTCTTTCATCATCTTCAATATTATCATTTTCATTAATTTGTCCAACAAATTTCAACTTTTTTTGTGATTTCAATATACTGTTGGGTCCTTCTTATAGAGTTTTTTGCGCTGATTCCGAATCTGGTTTTAATTTTTTTCCTATACGTCCAGTTTTTGAAAATCATGGCTTTGAAAAAAAAACATATTTTTCAACTTTAAACAAATATTGTGATGTTATTATAAAAGATATTGAATTGTTGTTTACAGCAAACGATTCTGTAGACTTTCCTGAATACAGTGACATCCAATATTAATACATTATGATTGTTTAAACATGTTTAAACAATGATTAAAGACGGAGATGCACCACTTTTGCACCAATTTTTGCGGATATTTTCGAATTTATCTCAAAAAATAAGGGTCCAGCGAAAAATTGAACTATACCACGCGAAAGAGCAGACTTTTATCTTGAGAAACCCCCTTGTGAAGTTTGCATGGTCGACGTTTTTACCGAACCAGAAAGCAAAATATCTTCGCCCGACATGCGTTGACGCCAGTGGTGCTCTTCCACTAGCGCGGTCGTTCGTCGGGATACGGCGCGGCGCGCTGCGGTGAAACGGCGCGTGGCTATAAGCGCGCAATTATATCAGCTTACTTAAATGTAATATTTTATTAAATGTTATACTATTGTTATTTATTATTTATTAGTATATTTATTCTGTATAAATTATTTTATGTATTTTTTAATGTTAGTCTCTCGTTTATAGTATATTTCATACAAAAAATACCTTTTGTAACAAAAAAATAATTTATTCACACACTACACTATTACACTATTTACAATGCTAATATATATGTGTACACTATTCATATATAATACACTACTAAAATACATATATTATATACAGAACAACTAAAATACTATAAATAACTATAAATGTTTTTTATGAAGTTTTATACGTAGCAATGCAGATTTGAAATGCTTGACACGACTGATTTCAACGAACACAAAGCCGAAACTGAACTCTGGCATCAGTTTTCTTAAGAACCAACACGATACATATTTTGAAATAAATGACGGTCTACGGACAACGGAATACATACAATGTAAGGAAAGTCTGCAATGCGGTGACTGAAAAATTTTATTTTCAGTAATTGTCATCTTATCTATGTATTGTAATTATAGTGCCAATGAACACTCGAGATTCTTCCGAGTAAAATAAGTCCAAACACAATATAAACGGGACTATTTTTATTGACTTAAATACATAATTAAAATAGTTTGCTCCATATTAAATCGATATAGTGTATTATATCTGAATAGTGTACACATATATATTAGCATTGTAAATAGTGTAATAGTGTAGTGTGTGTTCAAGATTCGAATTGTGAATTTGCCGGTCGGCACGCCAACCGTCGAGCCCCGTTCGCTCTGCTCTTTTTTCAACCCTGTTTAGAGTCGCGTAGCGATCATGCGTAACCGTAGCGCGAGGCTACGGTGTGTTTGTCAGCTCCCATCACCGGCAAATCTCCACTATTCGAATCTTGAACCGTCGTCTTCCCGGATCACGCGATCAATCCGGAACCAATCGCGTGCGACCCCGCCTGCCGTTTCGGCGAATATTTAAAGGCCCTCCCTTGGCGGAGCGAGCCTCTTCCCATCAGTTCTTCGAGTTAAGACAATCGGTCAAGTAACACAGTCTCATTTTTATCTACGTTGTTTGTTCGCGACGATCACCGCACTTTCTGGAACTATCCATTCGCCAATTCTTTCGAGTCGCAGACGATTCGGTTTGTTGGCGTCGCGATCCGGGATTCTTCCCGCGCCAAGATCTCCGACGAACGCGTGAAGATCTCCGTCCGCGGCGGCCCTTGTCAAGGTTCGCACAAGATCTCCGTCGCGCTCCAAGGCAGACCCTCGCACGCGCAAGAATTCCGTGGTTTCGATCCAGTCGGCGACTCCAGTTTGAAATAAAGTGCAGTGTGAACTCCACTCTGAAACTAATATCTCTCCCTCATTCTCACGATCCTTTTCATTGCCGTTCTCGCGCGCTCATTACTGAGCGGTTCCAGCGTCAGGCGCCTCCGACCGTCGGTCGACGCCGAACAGTGTGTGAATAAATTATTTTTTTGTTACAAAAGGTATTTTTTGTATTAAATATACTATAAACGAGAGACTAACATTAAAAAATACAAAAATAATTTATACAGAATAAATATACTAATAAATAATAAATAACAATAGTATAACATTTAATAAAATATTACATTTAAGTAAGCTGACATAATTGCGCGCTTATAGCCACGCGCCGTTTCACCGCAGCGCGCCGCGCCGTATCCCGACGAACGACCGCGCTAGTGGAAGAGCACCACTGGCGTCAACGCATGTCGGGCGAAGATATTTTGCTTTCTGGTTCGGTAAAAACGTCGACCATGCAAACTTCACAGGGGGGTTTCTCAAGATAAAAGTCTGCTCTTTCGCGTGGTATAGTTCAATTTTTCGCTGGACCCTTATTTTTTGAGATAAATTCGAAAATATCCGCAAAAATTGGTGCAAAAGTGGTGCATCTCCGTCTTTAATCATTGTTTAAACATGTTTAAACAATCATAATGTATTAATATTGGATATCACTGTATTCGGGAAAGTCTACAGAATCTTTTGCTGTAAACAACAATTCAATATCTTTTATAATAACATCGCAATATTTGTTTAAAGTTGAAAAATATGTCTTTTTTTAAAACTCCATTTTCTCAAAAACTGGACGTATAGGAAAAAAATTAAAACCAGATTCGGAATCAGCGCAAAAAACTCTATAAGAAGGACCCAACAGTATATTGAAATCAAATTTGGTGTTGGACAGTGTTATGCTACTTTCATTTTCATCTTTACTTTATTGATCTATCTCTCTTTCATTCAAACTATTATCAGTAATTTCATCGTTACCGTTAAACCCAACTAATTTTACATTTTCCTCGATAATATCTACATGCTTGGCTATGATAATCTTATTATTTACGAGAATCCTATAGCCTACGTCTTCATAACCGACTAAAATTCATAAATCGGCTTTTCTATCCTATTTATTTTTTCTTTTTATTTCCGGAACTTTAACAAAAACTCTACTCCCGTACAGTTTCAAATTTTTAATATCGGGCTTCCTTCCCATCATGATCTCATATGGAGTCTTTTTTCCAAAGTATTTGCTAACGTTCTATTTTTCAAGTATGCTGCTGTTTTAACTACTTCTGGCCAAAATCTATTGTGTATTTTTGGGTCTGCTAGTAAACATCTCGCTGTTTCCATTATTGACCTATTGTATCGTTCAGCGGTTCCATTCAATTGGTGGACATACGGAGGGCATGCTTCAATACAAATTCCTTTTTCTTTCGCAAATTCATAAATATCTTTATTCAAAAATTCCTTTCCATTATCGCATCTTAAACGTTTATTTTTTTTCTCGGATAAATTTTCTATTAAATTAACATTAGTTATAATCCAATGGCAAACTTCACTTTTATTTTTCATTGTGTAAACTTTTCCAGCTTTACTAAAATCATCAATCAAAACTAAAAAGTATCTTTCTCCCGTACAACCTACTGTGCTATGCGGTCCGTTTACATCTGCATGTATAATTTCTCCTATCTCCTTCGCTCTATACCTATTATTTTCGAAAACAGTATTAGTCATTTTATTTTGTATACATGTACCGCATTTCAAATATTCGCTCTCTTAAATTACTCGGTAAGCCTTCGACTAAATTATCTTTACTCAGAATATTCAAATACCCAAAGTTTACATGTCCGAGAATCCTGTGGTATTTCTCTTTCAAAGTCATGCCGTTATTTATATTTTCAGCTATACATATACATAATATTAGTCCTCTCAAATAATATTAATTCTATATAAATATTCCTCAGTTAATTATATAAATAATATTAGTCCTCTCAAATAATATTCATTCTCCCGCCATGCGCGGCCAAACAAAGTACATATGTGTTTTGTTATGGCCGCGCATGCGCGTGAAGTCTTGCACCAATATCTCTGCTCTGGGCGGGAGAACTCGATCGTCAGATAACGTAATTATTGTACACTGCAGAGGAAGCGTGGTAAGTACCATGACGTTGTTTTTTCAAGATTACTATGATATTATTATAATAATGTGTACAATTGTTTTCAGATGTCGACAACTAGCAAAATATTAGCAGAAAACCTGGCATCCATGGATATTAAAGAAAAATCTTGACGCTCTCGCGGTCGCACGGACGCTCGATGTCTACTAAACATCACGATTGCAAATCACTATCGATGTCGCACCGACGGCCGTCGTCACGGTCCCGATCGCCACCGCAGTCTCACCGACGATCACGGTCGACAAGATCCTTTCCACACCACGCCGTTAAGGGATCCCCAACCAAAACAATAAGAAGTAGTAGGTCTATGGAGATGAGGCAGCTACAAATATTAATATAATGGCCCGACCACGCATAAAAAAATCCAAGAGTAGTAAATAAAAAATTGTATAATTTTCATTTTTTGTGTTCCAGCTGCAACAGCTTAATAATACATACAAAAAATTATTGTATGGCCAGAGGGGCCAACAGGGAAGGGGGAGAGGAGATTATAGAGGTGGAGTAGGAAAGAGAAGAGGAGGTGGAGGAGGACAAATGAGAAGAGGAGGGCACATAATAAATTTTTACTAACATATTATTGTAAAACTGTTTTATATTAAAACTAATTATTATTTGTACATATCATGGTGTGAGAATTAATTTTTTATTCCGAAATTTTTGCGCCTCTCCTGGTAATCGTCCGCGCCTTCCATGTTGGAAACCGCTGACCCAACCAACCTACAATCGTATGAAAATGCATACATTGACTTCGTCACGCTTTCACTGTGGCATACATATGTATCAGCCTAACGCTTCAGTTTTGCTATGATTGTTCCAGATTATTTCAGCTCTTACTTCATGGATTCAACATTGACAGTCCTCCTGTTGGGCAGGTACAGCTTGTGGAGTGGGGTCACCAATGTAGCGGTGACGGGACGATCTACCGTCTCTGTCCACGTTGGTATACCATGTATTAGACACAGGATCACCAGTGTAGGAGAATTGACGTCAGCCTACACACTCACGTAGTATGACTCTTTCAGAAAGAATATTCCTTGGAGGAAAATAACGGTTCACAATTCACACCGAACAGCTTACTTTATTAGCTGTGAAGTCAGCGGACAGCACGTGAGTGCTATGATACAAGTGTACTCGTAAAGTTACAAAAGGCCAAACTTGGTAGACAAAAATTTACTTTTATACGTAATGCGTTTGAGCGAGTAAAAACACGTGCGAACACAATGAGATCTCGTGATGAACAGAGTGAGCGCAATTGCTCACGAGAGCGTTTCTGCCAGAAGCTTACAGTGCGCAGGCGCGGAGCCTCGTCATTGGACGAGCACAGCGCCGAGCCCACACAAGTGTAGGATTTATAGTCCAATCGGAGTACCAATGTAGGAAAGGAATGGATACCGATGTGGAAATCAATTATGATTATCAGAAAGTGTTGGGAGGGTCCTACATGCCTCCCCACGTGTTCGTAGAAAAGGATATTGAATGTAACAACAATTTCAGTCACCAGTGTTTTAATCATGATGATGGTAAATACGGATATCAGTCGTACAGGAACTGAGGACAGTAATCGCTTCAGAGCGATGCAGGAGCTAACACAATTTGAATACTTTTAACACGTAACTGAGAGAACGCTGACGCCGAATGCGTCTGAAGTCCAGGGACTGAAAACTGTTATGATATCGGTTCCGGTTCTCGAAACAGTTATGAAGAACCGAAATGATGTTATAACTGTTAAGAGAATATCGGTTCTGGCTTATATCGGTTACGGTTACGGTTCTGAAGAACCGATATTATTTCGGTTCTGTAACTGTTATTTTTCGGTTCTGGATTTCGATTCTGGATTTCGGTTCTATCATTCTGTATTCTGTATTGTGTTCCGTCAGTTCGGTCTTATATATTTATTATGTAAGTACATATTTTTCGTTATTTATAATTTAAAACAATCTTTAAATAAATAAATTTTTATAATTTATTGCTATATTCGTTATTTAAATTGTTATTTCAATAATTTATTGTTAAAATAATTGTTTAAACAAATTTTAATAATTTGTTTCTATATTCGTTACTTACATTGTTATTTCAATAATTTATTGTTAAAATAATTGTTTAAACAAATTTTTATAATTTGTACAAATTTTTATAATTTGTTTCTATATTCGTTATTTGAATTGTTATTTCAATTATTTATTGTTAAAATAATTGTTTAAACAAATTTTTATAATTTGTACAAATTTTTATAATTTGTTTCTATATTCGTTACTTACATTGTTATTTCAATAATTTATTGTTAAAATAATTGTTTAAACAAATTTTTATAATCTGAACAAATTTTTATAATTTGTTTCTATATTCGTTATTTGAATTGTTATTTCAATAATTTAGTGTTAAAATAATTGTTTAAACAAATTTTTATAATTTGTTTCTATATTCGTTACTTAAATTGTTATTTCAATAATTTATTGTTAAAATAATTGTTTGAACAAATTTTTATAATAATTTGTTTCTATATTCGTTATTTGAATTGTTATTTCAATTGTTTAAACAAATTTTTATAATTTGTATTTTCAATAATTTATTGAATTTCAATAATTTATTGAATTTCAATAATTTATTGAAATAACAATTTAAGTAACGAATATAGAAACAAATTATAAAAATTTGTTTAAACTATTATCTAAACAATAAATTATTGAAATTACAATTCAAATAACGAATGTAGAAACAAATTATAAAAATTTGTACAAATTATAAAAATTTGTTTAAATAATTATTTTAACAATAAATTATTGAAATAACAATTCAAATAACGTATATAGAAACAAATTATAAAAATTTGTACAAATTATAAAAATTTGTTTAAACAATTATTTTAACAATAAATTATTGAAATAACAATTCAAATAACGAATATAGAAACAAATTATAAAAATTTGTTTAAACAATCATTTTAACAATAAATTATTGAAATAACAATTCAAATAACGAATATAGAAACAAATTATAAAAATTTGTTTAAACAATTATTTTAACACTAAATTATTGAAATAACTATTTAAATAACGAATATAGAAACAAATTATAAAAATTTGTTTAAACAATTATTTAAACAATAAATTATTGAAATAACAATTTAAGTAACGAATATAGAAACAAATTATAAAAATTTGTTTAAACAATTATTTTAACAATAAATTATTGAAATAACAATTCAAATAACGAATATAGAAATAAATTATACAAAAATTTGTTTAAACAATTATTTTAACATTAAATTATTGAAATAACAATTTAAATAACGAATATAGCAATAAATTATAAAAATTTATTTATTTAAAGATTGTTTTAAATTATAAATAACGAAAAATATGTACTTACATAATAAATATATAAGACCGAACTGACGGAACACAATACAGAATACAGAATGATAGAACCGAAATCCAGAACCGAAAAATAACAGTTACAGAACCGAAATAATATCGGTTCTTCAGAACCGTAACCGTAACCGATATAAGCCAGAATCGATATTCTCGTAACAGTTATAACATCATTTCGGTTCTTCATAACTGTTTCGATCAGAACCGATATATTACAGTTTGAAACTGTTATTTCCAGAACCGTTTCAGTCCCTGGTCTGAACAGATCGAGCGTTGGAACAGAAGAGAGCGAGCGCACAAGTGTGGGCTCGGCGCTGCACTCGTCCAATGGCGAGGCTCCGCGCCGGCGCACAAGGGGCTGCGGAGAGAAACGCTCTAGAGAGCCATCACGCTCCGTCTGTTCGTTACACGATCTCTTACAAGTAACTCGTATTCCGTTTTCGCTCTAGCGCTTAACCTACAAGTAAAATTGTTCGTCACGTTGTGGTTAGTGATCACAGTTATTATTGTAACATTGGTGATATAGCACCATCATGCTATTCGTGACTATACAGCAAATAAAGGTGCTGTCCGGTGAAATCTGTGAACGATTATTTACCTCCCAGAGACATTCCTCTTATAGAGTTATATTGCACGAGTGTGTAGACTCATGACAATTTACCTACACTGGTGACCCTGAGTTTAATACTGGGCACACCGACGTACGGACAGACGGTAGATCGTCCAGTCACCATTACATTGGTCACCCCTTCTCCTCTCAAACCTACACAAGCAAGACCGCGAGCGCCATCTAACCGATCGAACGGAAAGATATAGGATTTGGTCCAATAAGGATCAATGAAAGTCACGAACTACACGTGGTGAGCCTATTCTCAGCACGTGGGATAAATCATGTGCAATCACGAACAACGTTGTAGCACATGTAATTATTTGTTAAACAATGTACTGAACACTTGATGTACAAGAAAAAACACTTTATTACTATAATCACGCAAGGCGTATTCAACGATCAAAAAGCCGCACTATGGCTGATCAAAAATACTATAGAGGAATTTACACGTCTGTACAGTTCTAGAGACCGAGACAAAAAAGATCGATCGACACGATCGCCGTGCCGTCGACAATGGCGTCGTGGTCTTGCGCAGGCGCGGCAGCTCCCCACTACGCAGTATCTGCGGAGTGGTACGCGCGACCCCACAAAGATATGGGAAAAATGTATTTGCATGCATCGGCTGATACATGCAATACTGGATCCAATGGTCGGATAAAGATCAACACGTGTCGAGTCCCATTTCTCAACACGTGGAATAATACAATGTGCTAACACGATTAACTTGTGTAGACACGTATAACAATTTATTAACGTCGACACTGTACACGGAGTTACAATGGTCAAAAGATATAACACTGAGCTTAGTAGAATATAATACGTCTAGCACGTTCGAGCTATCGGAGAGAAGAGAGCGATCGACACGATCGGCGTGCCGTCGACAATGGCGTCAGTGGTCGTGCGCAGGCGCGGCAGCTCCCCACTACGCAATATCTGCGGAGTGGTACGCGTTACCCCACACACTCCCCCCCCCCCTAGTGCGTTGCTGCAGGGAACGCATGATACAAAATAACAACAGCACTTATACAGAACGGGTGACGCACAAAATTGAGCATAAGGGCTCGTACTCGAACGGAAATAATCGAAGGCCGTGCTGTGATTGACTAGAGGATTCTCACAATACTAATGCATTGTCAAATCACAGCACTGCCGATGAAAAAAGAATACCAACAAAAATTATACGGTATAGTTCTTCCCTTGCAAAGGGAGAAAAATGCGACGAACGCTAAATATACGATGCCCAATCAACGCTGCATCTGAATAAAGCTGCAGACGCGTCTGTTCGCACCTGTTTCAGTCTCACCTCCCCTAAGAGAACACGAGGAACCCCACGGTTACACGAAACAAATACGCGGAGTACGCGATTATATTAATCTTAACCAGAAAGGCAAAATGCGAAAACTCCAAGGTTACGCAAAACAAATACGCGATTGTATAAACTACTCTCAACCATAACGGGAGAAGCGCGAAAAATTCCAATGGGTTCGCGGAACATATACACGAGCCACGCGACTGTATAGTTTTCTACTCAACCAAAGAGGGAGAAGCGCGGAAAATTCCAATGGGTTCGTAGGACAAATACACGAGCTACGCGACTGTATAGTTTTCTTCTCGACCGAAGAGGGAGAAACGCGGAAAATCCCCACGGATTCGCGGAACAAATACACGCAGTACTTCGCGCTCCGGCCGAATCTCTTTGAGAGCTTCCAGCGGGTGTGCGAAAGCAACCAATTCCGGTCTATTTTAAATAAGGGTGAGACTAAAACTTTGCCCTACGCCGAGGCGTTTACAACATAACCTAAATCGCGCACATGCGCGTCACAGGGACTAAAGCAAGAATCTACATGCGACCAGAATTTTGTATACACGTCAAAACAGGAATGCCTATTTGGCGCGACCTCGAACCCATGCGACCGATTCGCGAACGCACGCAAACAATGTTTTTGTCAATATATTGACACAACACCATAGGCACCGTTGACGATGACATGACGACAAGCTCTGATGACGATGCTGGCCAACTTCAGTGTGACCTTGGACAGACCAGGCCACAAGGTAAACAACGTACTGACGTAGCAACAGAGCAGCGTCCTTCAGAGAACCCTCGGGGAGAATAGGCCCCAATGTAAACAGCCTTCGGCACAGCAGCAGGCAGCGACCTTCGGCGTGACCTCGGGCAGACCAGGCCACGAGGCAAACAACAGCTCGAACGACGCAGGAACAAAGAGATGTCCCTCAGCGTGACCTCGGGCGAACCAAGCCACGAGGTAAGCAGCAACGGACAGCAAGTTTCAGCATGACCTCGGGATGACCAGGCCACGAGGTGGATCGCACATTGGAACAGCAGTAGATCACTTTTCTCCATGTGACGTCACAGCCAACTCGCCTGGCACGTACCGTGATGAAGATCAACTCGCCCCACGTGGCGGAAAACTGCCGTGCTTGCTGTAGAAGATTCTGGAACTCTTCTAAATATTAGTAGAGATCCGAACTTACCCAACACGCTGTTGGTAGTCCGTGTCTTCCTTTGTAACATGTGGAAATCCGTATAGGCTGACACGGAGGCTCGTCCTTCTCAGAAATGACGGTTTGGTCAGTGGACCGCCTCAAAACGCGGCTCCGCCATCCTGTCGAGGCGTTGTAAGTATGGGCTGCACAAAACCCGCTCCCTCTCCGCTCAGGACGATGCTGCTCAGCTCCGTGGTTGCGCGATGTCCAATTGAATAGTTGGGGTCACCAATATGCGAAAAAATGTATTTGCATGCATCGGCTGATACATGCAATACTGGATCCAAGATTTGTGGATATGTGTGACAACAATTTAAAAGTGAAAAGGCATTGACCCCTTCTACTCGATAATTCCATTGGGTGGATATTAGAAATGCCCTTGTGGATTTTAACGATTAGGTACGTTCAATGTCGTCCAACGATTTCGTAACCATTTTCATCGCGCTGGGACCCCAAATGAGAACCAAGGTATGCATGCATCTGTCACTTGTGATACATGACTGTCATACTATGACGACTATGACGTTCGCAATGTACACCTGTGTTGGTCGCGTTGCAGCATGTTACGTGGATATTTAATTGTTAATAACTAAATAACAAAGCCGAAACCGCATTTTTTTATACTTCATTTTCGTCTTATATTATCGTCGAGAACCACCCCTTAAATTTTCTCCCACCTGCAGTCGAACACCCTGTATATACAGGGTGTCCCAAAATTCGTGTACTTCCTTGCAATGGGAGGTTCCTGAGACCATTCTAAGAGACATTTTCCTTTGCACCAATGTCAACTGCGGCTTTGTTTAGGAGTTACACTGTCCAACAGCCAAAAAGTATTTCGATTCCCACTATGCGATTCTTGTAGAGTTTTCCGCGCTGATTCCGAATCTGGTTTTAATTTTTTTCCTATACGTCCAGTTTTTGAGAAAATGGAGTTTAAAAAAAAGACATATTTTTCAACTTTAAACAAATATTGCGATGTTATTATAAAAGATATTGAATTGTTCTTTACAGCAAAAGATTCTGTAGACTTTCCCGAATACAGTGATATCCAATATTAATACATTACGATTGTTTAAACATGTTTAAACAATGATTAAAGACGGAGATGCACCACTTTTGCACCAATTTTTGCGGATATTTTCGAATTTATCTCAAAAAATAAGGGTCCAGCGAAAAATTGAACTATACCACGCGAAAGAGCAGACTTTTATCTTGAGAAACCCCCTGTGAAGTTTGCATGGTCAGCGTTTTTTTCGAACCAGAAAGCAAAATATCTTCGCGCGACATGAGTTTCCGCCAGTGGTGCTCGGGACGGGATACGGCGCAGCGACGGGATACGGAGCGGCGAACGACCGTTCTGGTGGTGAGCGCCACTGGTGACAACTCATGTCGGGCGAAGATATTTTGCTTTCTGGTTCGAAGAAAACGTCGACCATGCAAACTTCACAGGGGGGTATCTCAAGATAAAAGTCTGCTCTTTCGCGTGGTATAGTTCAATTTTTCGCTGGATCCTTATTTTTTGAGATAAATTCGAAAATATCCGCAAAATTTGGTGCAAAAGTGGTGCATCTCCGTCTTTAATCATTGTTTAAACATGTTTAAACAATCATAATGTATTAATATTGGATATCACTGTATTCGGGAAAGTCTACAGAATCTTTTGCTGTAAAGAACAATTCAATATCTTTTACAATAACATCGCAATATTTGTTTAAAGTTGAAAAATATGTCTTTTTTTTAAACTCCATTTTCTCAAAAACTGGACGTATAGGAAAAAAATTAAAACCAGATTCGGAATCAGCGCGGAAAACTGTATAAGAATTGCATAGTGGGAATCGAAATACTTTTAAAAAGTTGAAATTTGTTGGACAGTGTTATTAACGAAAAACAAGGACCAATCAGAGCGCGCCCTGGGCCGCCGCGCCGCGCCAGCAAGCGAGTGTCGGTGGTACGCCGTGACATCGCAACGAACAAGAGTTTCTCGATTATGTGAATGCTCTCCGATTTCAATTGGATATGTGGTCAAGATGATTATTCTGAACAACATTTCTCTTTAGACTTTTTGGCGATCGGCTTTAGTTTACGAGATTATCGCGAGGAACTTTACTTGTAAATCCATGGGATCGATGTACTACTAGCTTCTATCCGATTTCAATGAGCTTTGGATATGTGGTTAAGACCATTATTCTGAACAACATTTCTCTTTAGACTATTTGGCGGTTGGCTTTAGTTTACGAGATTATCGTAAAAAAAGAGAAGAAGCAGAAACTGATTGTATTAAAAACTCACGTATTCAGCCGTAAATCCATTTGCTGCTTCGAAATGTGTGTCTTGAAATTTCTCCACACTCACAATCACTGTTCACATTTGTCAACACATAGTTATGCACTAATAATAATTGCCATATCCCTTGTACTGCTGCACAAATCACAACAATCAGGTAATGCAATCACTAGACCGTGGATTTCATGCATTTGTAGCAAACATGAGTAGGTGCATTTTAATACAGTAGAGAGATTAAAATAATTTCAAAACACCATAGTATTATTTTCAACCTCTTAAAATGATCACAGTGAGAATCAAATATCTGTCTGGCTCCTGTCCCTTGTAATAGCGGCAGCCAATATTAATTTTGCATAAAGATCCGCAGTCTAGTGATTAGTTTAAAAATCATCAAAAACACAGCTAACAGCAACCGTTAGCTTTGAATTGACAAGTCTTTGGAGATGTTCTCTCTACCGCGGCTCGAACGACACTGATTTTCCGCAAGATTTTTCTAAAGAATTTGGGAAGGGCATTTAGAGTGTCGAAATTCGAAATGCACGCTGTAGCACGTTTACAAAAACGATGGGACGGTTAGACGAAAAACAGGACACGAGAAGGACCGATTCAAGATTTATGGCAATCATATGTTTAGCTTTTCCTGTAGATTGGTACGCAGAGTCGATGGGTAACCGCGCGATCGAAAACGTAATCCGTCCTTTTACCCAGCAAGGGGTAAAAATGTCAGGTCAGCGTAGAAAGCATCCCTATTGTCCTATACCTTCCTTAAGAAACCTTCTAGAAGAAGGACAGACGACTTTTTCGAATGGTCACCCATCGACTCTGCGTACAAATCTACAGGAAAAGCTAAACATGTGATTGCCATATATCTTGAATCGGTCCTTCTCGTGTCCTGTTTTTCGTCTAACCGTCCCATCGTTTTTGTAAACGTGCTACAGCGTGCATTTCGAATTTCGACACTCGAAATGCCCTTCCTAAATTCTTTAGAAGAATCTTGCGGAAAATCAGTGTCGTTCGAGCCGCGGTAGAGAGAACATCTCCAAAGACTTGTCAATTCAAACCTAACGGTTGCTGTTAGCTGTGTTTTTGATATTGATATTTAAACTAATCACTAGACTGCGGATCTTTATGCAAAATTAATGTTGACTGCCGCTATTACAAGGGACAGGAGCCAGACAGATATTTGATTCTCATTGTGATCATTTTAAGAAGTTGAAAATAATACTATGGTGTTTTGAAATTATTTTAACCTCTTGTGGGGGATCTAGATATGAGAGAGAGGAGGAAAAAGGAAGGAGAGCGTTTCGTCCTAGGCCCGCTAGAGGACTCATCAGTAAGGCTATCTAGCGGACCCTGCCTTAGACGGTTGGGATGTCGGAAGGCGGTTGAGGACTGTATATATACAAATCATTGAGGAACCGAGTACTTGCGGGAAAGGTCTTTCGACTCCTGTCCCTCTTGTGGCGTATGTAGGAAGTTGCCGCTACATTACCCCCCTGCCAGTGTATAACGATAATCTTGACGAGTTCCCTTTGTCAGAATCCGAGGAGGACGATGGGATTGCTTGCAGGTCGTTGCCCACTCGATTGATGCGTGTCGAGTTTTTTGAGAAGCGCGCGTTTTTTTTTTAGCTCGAACTGTAAACACTCATCATGGCGAGCTAGTGAGTCGCGCTCGTGCCTATCGAGCCGTAGATGCTGCTGTCCTAGCATGGCCGCTCGAAGAGGACGTGGATTCGGTCGCTGAGCCTCCGTGAGTCCGTCGTGATCTGCTGACGTCGGTCGTCTGCAACAGATCAACGGGTCGCCACACTAGGAGAGGGATTACGTATTCTCGGCCGGTTTGCAGTAGAATCTCCATCCTCCTTGATGTTGTTGTTGGGCTCCTGGTTGTTGTCGTCCGTTTTTCCTCCGGTCGGTCTCCGTCTTGCGTTTCTGTTCTGCGTCGGGGTCACCAATGTGGGGGATCTAGATATGAGAGAGAGGAGGAAAAAGGAAGGAGAGCGTTTCGTCCTAGGCCCGCTAGAGGACTCATCAGTAAGGCTATCTAGCGGACCCTGCCTTAGACGGTTGGGATGTCGGAAGGCGGTTGAGGACTGTATATATACAAATCATTGAGGAACCGAGTACTTGCGGGAAAGGTCTTTCGACTCCTGTCCCTCTTGTGGCGTATGTAGGAAGTTGCCGCTACACTCTCTACTGTCATAAAATGCACCTACTCATGTTTGCTACAAATGCATGAAATCCGCGGTCTAGTGATTGCATTACTTGATTGTTGTGATTTGTGCAGCAGTACAAGGGATATGGCAATTATTATTAGTGCATAACTATGTGTTGACAAATGTGAACAGTGATTGTGAGTGTGGAGAAATTTCAAGACACACATTTCGAAGCAGCAAATGGATTTACGGCTGAATACGTGAGTTTTTAATACAATCAGTTTCTGCTTCTTCTGTTTTTTTACGATAATCTCGTAAACTAAATCCAACCGCCAAATAGTCTAAAGAGAAATGGTGTTCAGAATAATGGTCTTGACCACATATCCAAAGCTCATTTAAATCGCATAGAAGCTAGTTGTTGGAGATCGGATACGAGGATCAGTGGGATTCAGTGGGTTATAAATTGCAGCTAGTACACGTTGTTTAACACACACGTTTAATGAGCGTACTCAACAAATCACAACAATGAGATACATTAAATGATGTGAGAATGCGGTGCCACGAATGACGAGTTCGACTGGTGTAGCGCTTAAGCGAAGAGCGGTGTCACGAAGGTAGATCCGCGTTGGCCGTTAACAAAGATCTGGTGATCTCGATCAGCAGGTGCGTAACCGAAAATCACGCGTTCGGCGTATCGCGAAGTGGGGGGTCGAGCGGCTGACGTGACGTCATCCGCTCGACTACGCGATGTCGGTGGGAGCGGATCAGCCGGGTCTAGATCGGCCGGAACACTAGTAGTACATCGATCCCATGGATTTACAAGTAAAGTTTCTCGCGATAATCTCGTAAACTAAAGCCGATCGCCAAAATGTCTAAAGAGAAATGTTGTTCAGAATAATGGTCTTGCCCACACGTCCAAAGCTCATTGAAATCGGAGAGCATTCACATAATCGAGAAACTCTTGTTCGTTGCGATGTCACGGCGTACCACCGACACTCGCTTGCCGGCGCGGCGGCCCATTGCGCGCTCTGATTGGTCCGTGTTTTTCGTTAGTAACTCCTAAACAAAGCCGCAGTTGACATTGGTGCAAAGGAAAATGTCTCTTAGAATGGTCTCAGGAACCTCCCATTTCCGGGATGTTCGAAAACCTGCGGTCCAGTTTTCTTATTAACGTGCAAGGCGACTCCGAACCGTCAAAGCGATCGCATTGTATGTATACGCGTTCTACACAATAGACATCAGCACGCGTGCGAGAGTTTTTGCCCAGCGCCACGGCGATATCAGCTGGGCAAAATGACAACAACCGGCGAGGTGATCGACCGCCGATGTAAACCTCGCCGGATCGCAGCGTTCATCGAACCCGGCAAATTGTATCGTGGGCCATCGCATCATGTTTTGCTTACTCCAATTCCGTTACCCTATTCCTTTGTCTCCCCCGCAGCACCGGTTATTAGGTCATTAACCTAACGAACGTTGCTGCGATCCTACCTGTTTAATTTTAAAGTCCCCACTCTGTAATCCTTCCAAAACCGATGGCCCACGCGGGTATAAAAGAGATGTATGTGCGCTCATCGGCGAATTCTCGCAATTTCTCTTCTGTCATACTGACACGCGCTACTGTTGACAAGTTGTTACGCCCGGTTGAACTCGCGATACTTGCGCTTCACACCGACCGTATTCATTCATACCTCATTATACCATTTCATCTCATTTCTCATTTGTATCTTTTCTGGTTTTCCTTTAAATATACTTTGTTATTTCAACCTGTCTCACCATTCTCTCGCACTACTTTCCATTTCATCCTTTTCATAGCTAGAGTTTACAACACGGGAAGTACACGAATTTTGGGACACCCTGTATAACTCTGTTTATTCTCGAATATTGTGTTTATCTTGTACAAATTATTTACTTTGTTCGCGACTCCTATCAATTTATTTTCCGAGTAAATCTTTGAATTTTTTCCAAATGAAACTATTTTCGCTTTCTCTGCAATTTTACCAATACTCATTAAATTCCTATCCATCTCTTTAACGAAGAATACATCATTTAATGTTATTTCCGTTTTGTTAAAATTCGTTATAAATTTTGCTTTAATATCTCCTACTTTAGTCGCTTTTAATGTTCGGCCATCTCCCACTTTAACATTTATCGGATTTTCTAGCTTGCTTAATGTTACAAAATATTTATCATTGTTTATAATATGGTCCGAACATCCGCTATCTAATACCCATTCTATTTTATTTTTACAATTATTTACCTCGCTACTGTAGCTTACTCTACCCTCTGTCTCGGACAAGAATGTCATCGCGGCTTGGCCTGGGATCTGTCGGTCTTGCCGTTGTTGACCGCCTCGTCCTCGATATCCTGCTACCCAACCTGCACCTCGGCCTCGGTAAGCGCTGCTGCCTCTGCTATAGCTGCCGCTGTCTTGCTGTTGGGGCTGATATCTCGCGCCTCTTCGCGCTTGCTGCTGTCTTCCACCCCTCGAATCTCTCCAGAAATTTCCACCGTTTCTCTGGCTCATGCACTCATATTGATAATGTCCTGACTTTCCGCATTTGAAACACGTTCTGTCCTTTTTTACTTCACTTCGAAATACATTTGAATTACCACTCACAATTTTTGGACTTTGATTTTCATCCTTTTCACGTTCTTCGTATAACTTGATTTTATTTATAACACAGTCAACTGTTCTTTCTTCTTCGGGCAAAACATCAACTAAATCACCAACATGACTTAAGGAACTGGGTAGCGTCCTCAGTAAATAGTTTAACTTTTCTGATTCATTTACCGTAGCACCGGCATTTTTCAGTTCAATTGTCAATTTTTCAAATTCACTAAAAAATTCACTTGTTTCGGTAAAGTCTTTTAATTTTAATCGTTCCAATTTATTTCTAACACAAATTTGTAATGCGGTTGACACACGTAAGTACAGCTTATCCCAGCTAGCACCGTACATTCATTGGACGTCCGTTTATGTCCAGTTTACGTCCATACGTCCGACGTCCGTTACGGATGTCCCTCGGACGTCCAAAGGACCAAAATTTCGGATGTCCTAGGGACGATCATTATTTTTTGTCCCAGGGACGTCCATGGGACCTACACTTCCGATGTCCCAGGGACGCTCATTTTTTTCGTCCCAGGGACGTCCGTGGGACCTAAATTTCGGACGTTCCAAGTACATCTATTTTTTAAGTCTTATAGGCGTGCTCAGGCGGACTTTGGTATCAGAATGCTCACTTCTCATGCATGCAAAAATATATATGTACACATACATAGAATTTTAAAATTTTATATAAAACTATATGTATATAGAATTTAAAATTTTTTATAATTTTTTAACTTCCCGATTCATAGGGAAGTTATTGTAATTTTTTTACTGATTTGTGTTACATTTATACTTATTCTTTTCATAAATACGAACATCCGTTGTCTAGTAGTAGTAATAGAAATAATGGTAATAACAATAATGATAGTAAAAATATCAAAATAAAAGCATCACTATATAGCGGGATTTGGACTTTGGTCTTTCGGGTGGAAACGTGATTCTTTACCACCATGCAACACCGGCTCCTACCAGAAAATTTTGTCAATAGTTATTATATATTGTCACGTCGCTTTCTTAACTTTTCGTATGGATGGTCGAACGATGAATAGCGACACCGAGAATTTACAGGCGAGACGCCGGGCCACGCTCGGCCGCGCGATGCGTGGTCCTCTCGGGACAAAATACGCTCACAGTCTCTTTATTTGAAAATCAAACTTGATGCAATTTCGGGCGCCAGACACCTGAAGGTGTCACACGAAAGAATCGTAATCTAAACACGAAAGCGTAACGCGGTTGGACTCTCGAGGCTGTGACGTAGCAAACGAATTCTGAATAGCTCTCGCGAGGGCGCAGGATTCTACGTCGGGAGAACACGAGACGTTCCCCGCGACGGGAAGGTTTTCACACAAGGAATAAACAACGTTTCGGCTAGCAAGATGTTTATTAAACGATTCGACTGGGCTGCCGACGACTCGGCAGCGAATACAAAGTAGCCGGCGCGTATTATCGCGACTGATGGAAATCGCACGCGCTGTTTCTCCCGTACTTTACAAACTCGCGAAGAATTCGGCAGCGATAGGAACTTCGCGACGCGGAAGGCCTCGAAGGCCGATTTCCGGCCGAACTCAGATGGAATTCGCGATTTCTCTCGGACTTGCGTCGATCGAACAGAATTTACGACCACGAATCGAACACGCGACGGCTTCACACCGTGGAACGAGCGCAGGTTAATTAGAATTAACGGCGGCGGCGATAGTATCCCGAATCCGCGATTTCGCGTTTAGATCGGCGTCGTACAACCGCCATAAGGCGGCCACGCGGCCCCCCGCTATCCGACCGGATTCGTACCGCGACAACGATATCCTTCACAATACGAGGGATTCGTGATTCGACACCAATAGTGTCACCCAAATATCGTCCGCCTCGGTTGCCGTTAACTCTCGCGACACGAATACCTAACCTCGCCGCGCTACCCGAGCCAACACGAAATTCACGAATAATTAATATCGAAAGCCTGATCGGCGCTTACCACTGGTAATTCAGCGATAGCTGAACGGCAGCGAATCTCTAGGTCCCTTGGTCTCAGCAGGCGCAAAATACAAGAATTATAAGCAATCGTTCAAAGCGACAACTGTCCGTTAACGATTCCAAAGACGCAGTGAACGTTCACGCGGCAGCTCGGGTACGCGGAAGCAGGGCGTCCCCCACTGTTCGATTCTACTTCCTTCGCGCAACGTCTCGACCTATCGCTAATGCTAATCGCTAATTTTTCGTTGACGAATCCCAGGCGACGGCGTTCGGCTTCCGGCGTCTCACGGCATATCCGGCAGCGTTGTCTTCCGGTTGGCCGCTTCCCGAGGAGACGATCGGCGTCAGCCAATCCGGTTGCGGTGCAGCTTCTTCCCGGACGAGGCGACGACAGGGTAGAGTGGTTGATCGTCTCTGCACCGGATGCCCTCGTCGGCGCCTCCAGGTTGACAGTCCTGGGCCTTGACGATCTCTCGTTATTTTCTTTCGGGGTCCTGCCTTTCGCCTGCCTCGAGGTGCTTACCCTCGAGGGTTCGTTGCCTTTGCGTTGAAAGTAGAATTTCCGGATCCCGCCTGGGACCCGGATACGGTCCTGTAAACCTTAGTCGCGCAATTTGGCGCGACATTCAAAACATTAGAATGCGCCTTTTTGGGTCTCACTCGTGCCCAGGGAGAGCGCTCGCAGCGGCCCTTATCGCGATGCTTGACCAAAGGGTGGCCCGGTCTTCCGTTATGGAAGTTCGAGTGACGTAGGCAATCTTGCCACGTCACAATATAAATATACTTTTCATGTAGAATTATTCTATACATATAGAATTTCAGTGAAGACTTGATCTAAGCAAGACAGAGCTGTGCCATGTACACTATATTATAAACTTTAAAAAAATATTAGAAAGGAGTTATTTTGATTTGGAGTGTGTCACATTCATTATGACTGACAGAAAGGTCAACTTTTTCTAAGACGTATATTCTTTGTTATTTACATTTTATGAATTTTTCTAAGTACAAAAATTAATATGTTTTAATGTTAAAAAATTGTAGGATGTTAATAAGATTAAATATGTTAACGAAAAGGTCATTAAATAATTACTACGTATAATTTTCATAAAATATAATATACACGACATTTACAGGATGTTTATAGGTCATTTAAAAACCTATCGTTTTCAAAGATATGTACGATATGGTTTCTGAATATTAAAAAGTAACTAAACAACGTTCTTTGCATGAGGATAAAAAATAAAATAAATATCACATTTATTATTAACATGTATTATTACAAGCACATGGGCTAGGTACATAGTGCAATACAATCGCATATACGTATAACACTAATACATATTTATTAATAACAATTTATATTTAGTTATAACAATTTACAACAATACTCTGGGTTTTTAAAGGAAGACATACAATAAGCCACGAAAATATTCGAACACCCTTTGAAACAGAATAATTTTTTAAAAATTGTACCAAACAACTTGATTTTTTATAATAAATTGGAAGCTTTCGTTTATGAGATGATATGAAAAAAAGATCACTTTTTAAAACTTTTTTATTTGTGTTCTTTCATGTGTGTGCGTGTGTGTGTGAAATTTTAAAATATATGTTTTGTAGATCTGTGTTAGTTATAAACATGTTGAAAATTTCATCGAAATCGGTTGACGCAGGAAAAACGACACGCATCGAAAGATGAAAGATTCTGTTGATTTTAAGCAGATACTGATCAAAAGTCGTGTAAAACTACGATTTTCGCCATTTTGAAACGCTTGTAGCTCGGTTGTATGTTAATCAGTTTCGATGAAATTTTCAGCACGCGTATAAGTAACATAGATCTACGAAACATATATCTTAAATTTCTATTAAGGGCCCAAATAAAACAGTTTTAAAAAATACCTTTTTTATTTTTGCATGTAACCTTGTAAATTATAATTTTAGAAAAATCTTTTTTCATATCATTTCATAAACCAATGCTTCTAATTGATTATAAAAAAAATTAGGTCTTTTGGTACAATTATTATATAAAAAAATTATTCTGTTTTAAAGGGCGTTCGAATACATTCGTGACTCACTGTAAATGTCGTAAATTACAGAAATGTACATAAGTACAAAAACGATAATATGTAAATGACAATATGTAAATAATATATAAAACGTTAATATGTACATATAAATTAAAAAATTCTGCACTATAGGATAAAAATGACGGCGCATGTGTACGTGTGTGACCTTATATTATTAAAAAAAGCTTATGTTATACAAGTACTTCTTTCTGCAGTCTTCCTGAGCCATGTCTTCATGGAGACTTCTGTTTCTTTTTGATGAATAGAAATGTCTTCATCTATTTGCTGCATCTGAAACTTAAAATTTCAATTTAATAATATATTCAATTGTATACAACTGAATTTCAAAAATAATAAATTAAATGTGAATAATTACCTATCATTACTTTGGCGAATTTCATAGTATTGAATCTTTCCTTCTGCTTTTTACCTAGCCATCTGTACTGAAAATCCGTAGTTTCTTCAGCCTCTTCCGCATTTACCTTTGATTTGCATAGCTATCTGAAAACATTATAATATTATTATAATGTACAACATTATATTATATATGACATTGTTTCGGTTCTTCACAACTGTTTCACAATCAGAACTGGTAAATAGCAGTTTTAAACCTTTTCAGAACCATTTCACTCCCTGATTCAAATAAAATGGGTAAACTTCCGTACCACCCAAATGAGGTCTCACCCGCTGGCACGTTACTGCTTTTTTTAATGTGGGTAGTTCGCCGATAGCCCTATAGTACCACATTTTTTTTGACTTTTGATATAGCACAACTGCAATATTACATTTGGTTTGGACAAACATAATTATAGTAAGTATACAGAAAAGGTTAAACCTCTTTTAGCCTTTTATGCATAATTACCATAACTATTATATACATACGTGCTAAAAAGTGTTGAACGATGAAACTAGACTACAAAATATAAAGGAAAAGATATCCGAACATATGTACAGTGACTCTCACTAATATTCGGACACTCTTAAAAAGACGATGACTTTTTAAATATTGTATACGATTTGAACATTTTTGGGAATCTAGAGCTATTACCCAACCAGCACACATCGTCTCATAGATGTCTGTTTCATGTCGTCGTCCCGTCTGAACGTCTATGTCCCAAAGATACGTCTTTTAGTCGTCAAAAAGATGTCTTTATGGAGACGTTGTTTTCACAGCAGAGGGTGAACGTCTTTCAGCTGTCTCATTTCAGTCGTAAAAGCAACGTCTCCATAAAGGATATCTTTTTGGCGACTGAGAGACATTTTCCGGAGACGTTGTTTTTCCTACGCCGCCGGTAAAGAGTGGGGTGGAGTAGGGGGATACAGCTTCTAAGGAAGAACTTTTTTCTGTACACTTTTTCGAAAAAAGAGCTCTGCATGCTAATCCGCAATAATACAGAGAGTATTTCAACGCAAAGAGCATTTGGAAAAAGTGTACAGAAAAAAGTTCTTCCATAAAAACGTACACTTTTGTTGTTTACAAAGTTCCAAGAGCCAAATTGCAAAAAAGGGCTCTGTACGGGACCCCGCAATAATGCAGAGAATATTTCAACACAAAGAGCATAAAAAAATATTGCTTCTTCGCGAAATGCGGCTTACCCGCGTGATCGAAAAAATTAAGCTGTTTCATATATTCTCTGTCAGTGCTTTCCTGCGAGAAACATATCTGCTTCTCTGTCTTCGTAGTTTACCCCGAGTGGCGCTGTTGAAGTTACTATTTCTGGTCCGGCGCACATGGTCGACACCCCCTGGTCGGTTTAGAGAAGTGTCTAATTGTATTAGTGTATTGTAATAGTGATAATTTATCCGACGAGTGTACATTTACAAAAGTAAGTACTTCCATTGCTGTTATTTGTTACCGTTAGTGTTTTTTGCTGATGCCCTTCCGCTATATTCGAAGTTTACTATTGGGTTGGCAAGAAAGTCAAAGAAAGTATTTACTTTCGGTATTGTAAGGGGGTAGACTGCTTTTTCCAGGATTGCAACGGTGCGGGATTGCAATTGATTGCAATCCTGGAAACGAGTCTACCGCCCTAACGTGTAAATAAGTGTGAAGTCAAAAAATGAACAAAAATTGGTCATATTTCCATTCCTTCATTCTATTTGCTATTTTTCTAAATATATTCTCTAATTAATTATATTTACGTCGTAATTACATATATGTTTAAATTAGTCTCTAAATTTTACCATACTTTTCAATTCTTAGAATATATACACACAAATGGAGATGCCTACAAATACATGGACCGTTGTCCAATTTTTGGCGGACGGAACGGTAGAAGCAGTGCCAAATAGTTGGCTGGAAGGCGACAAATGTTATTGGCCACCGGTACACAAATCAAAATTGAGCAACGCAATCCAACAATGTGAACTGCCTCAACCTTCGTGGGAGTACTTTTCTGTAAAGATCTTCAAAAACAGTACCTTTGGTAAGTTAAAGTAGTTACACACCATACATGTACAATTAAAATAATAATTATATAATGCTTCTAGACGACTACACGAAGGCTAGAAGAAAAGCAAAGGAGGCCGAAGAGACCAGCGACTGGTTTAATAAATACACTTAAAATTATACTGACATTTATCTTTCATTTTCATTAAATTAGCAGAATGTGATATGCTACATAACAATTTTTTATTTTAGGCAGCAGAAGTGCACAATACGGGGGGCACAACAGCTACAACTTCGCCAGGAAAGTCTAGGTATCATTATGACTGACGTGCTGGCATGGCGGTCTGCTATAGCTGATTGGGCCGAAAGGGCAAAAAACCGTTTGCAAATTATCGAACGGCCAGCCTTGTTATATGTAATTATCACCCTTATTTTAATATTATTATTATAATGATTATTCATGTGCAAATTAATAAACAAAGATATTCTTATTCAAGGTGCAGCGGAGAAAGCCAAAGTGGACGGCAGCTGCAAGAAACATGAACAAAGCGAGTGTGACCAAGTGATTTTAATTTCAATATATCTGTGGTTATCAGGAAGAATGCCGCATGTCACATATACTTTCACTTTCGATCGCTAATACTTTGACATAGGAGGTTGGTTAAATTGCATTGTTGTCTGAGCCTTCCAAACGTGTTTCCATGACTTTTTTTCTGGTAAATATGTACAGTAGCGGACAAAAGTTTAAGACCGCTCTAAAGAAGACGATAACTTTTTTAATATTTTACTATACGATTTGAACTTTTTTGGGAAACTAGAGCAATTAGTTTACTAAAGGACGCGAAAAGAAATTTTTTCAAAAATTGCAATTGATCGGAATTGTTGAAAAAATACTAAAAGTTGATTGTTTATTTAAACATATCCTGAAAATTTCGTCAAAATCGGTCGACGTTGCAATGAGCTACAAACGTTTAAAGATGGTAAAAGTTGCAGATTTTCGGCAATAAATCGTGAAAATCTGCAATTTCTACCATCTTTAAACGTTTGTAGCTCATTGCAACGTCGACCGATTTTGACGAAATTTTCAGGATATGTTTGATTGACACAGATCTACACAAAACGTGTTTTTAAAATTTTTAATATAGGCCCACATAAAATAATTTAAAAATCAACTTTTAGTATTTTTTCAACAATTCCGATCAATTGCAATTTTTGAAAAAATTTCTTTTCACATCCTTTAGTAAACTAATTGCTCTAGCTTCCCAAAAAAGTTCAAATCGTATAGTACAATATTAAAAAAGTTATCGTCTTCTTTAGAGCGGTCTTAAACTTTTGTCCGCTACTGTAAATCCTATACTCTAAAGTCTAAAGCTCAATGAATGCATAAACTCGAATTTTTGAAATTGTGACATGCGGCGTTTTTCCTTACAACTACAGACATTATCAGTAATATTTTATTTTCACTTTTATATTTTATTTTAATTTTTATATTTTTTAATTTTAGTATACAGGGTGAGGCGCCAGAAACAGGCCCCCTGAATAAGCATTTAGCTTTTTTGTAGATGGACGCGTAAAGGACATGAGAAGGTCAACTTAATTTTTTTAAATGGAATGAGGTATTTTTTAATACATCAATGATGCAGCTGGACATTCATTATAAAAAAAGTACTAACCTATGTATGTCGAAAAATTAGTAGTTCAGGGGATATTTCAATTTAAATAACTCTAAAATACCATTACTGTCGTACTAAGACGTTAGTGTTTACTTACTTATGTAACGTCTTAGTACGACAGTAATGGTATTTTAGAGTTATTTAAATTGAAATATCTCCTGAACTATTAACTTTTCGACATACATAGGTTAGTACTTTTTTATAACGAATGTCCAGCTGCAGCATTGATGTATTAAAAAATACCTCATTCCATTTTAAAAAATTAAGTTGACCTTCACATGTCCTTTACGCGTCCACCTGTCAAAAAAAATAATACACTACATAATGTACCCCTTCAGACCATGCAACTTCTGTATACAAAACTTTTTCGTGCAACGCATACTTTGAAAGTTATTATAGGTGTGCAAGTTGCGTGAACCACCCTGTATACTGATTCTGATGTTTCAACTGTATATTTTATTTCAATTTTTATATTTTAATTTTAATTTAAGTGTATTAATTTTAATGTTTTAAGTGCGTGATATTTTATTCTGAATATAGTATTTTATTTTACTTTTAATAATTTAATTTTTATGATTTGTCTATCTGTGGTTGTAAGGAAAAGCGCCGCATGTCACAATTTCAAAAATCTCAGTTTATGCATTAATTGAGTTTTAGAGTATAGGATTTACGTATTTACCAGAAAAAAGTATATGTGACATGTGGCGTTCTGCCTGACAACTACAGATATAATATAATATAGTATATAAATTATAATATAGTATATAATATTATAATATAGTATATATATGATATTATTATATAATATACATTATAAAATAGTACATATGTTATTCTAATAAACTATTTGTTCGTTTATTTTAAACTATTATCGTAAATTGATTTTTCCCTCCCACTCCCTTTTTGCATGAATAGGTCTCTCTAACAAGCTCAAGAGACATTTGAAAGTCGCCTAAAAGATGCCCGACAGAGTCGTGGAACATGTCTGAATTGGTCTGAATGATGCCTTAGTACGGCTGTGAAATATAAAAAATAAGTCTCTACAATGCCTGAAACACGACGAACAGTCATTCTAAAGACCACTTTAAGACAGGCAAATCTGTAACAAACGACCTTCCGGAGCTCCTGTAGAGACTTTCCGGAGACATTCGCAGACATCTTTCAGACATCTGAATGTCTAGCGGCAGACATCTTTCTGCTATCTTTGAGCTGTATCTGTGCTGGTTGGGTAGTTTATTACATGATGTGAAAAGAAATTTTTTCAAAAATTGCATTTGATCGGAATTGTAGACAAAATACTAAAAATTGCATTTTACAACTTATTTATGCAGACCTATACTGAAATTTTAAAAAATACGTTTTGTAGATCTGTGTCAATTATATGCACTGTGAAAGTTTCATCGAAATCCGTTGATGCGGGAAAAAACGACAGGCATTGAAAGATGTAAGAATTCTTAAATTTACTGCAGTTAGAGGCCGAAAATCGTGAAAATCTGCAAATTTTACCATTATTAAACTTTGTAGTTCATTGCAACGTCGACCGATTTTGACGAAATATTCAGAATATATTTAATTGACACAGATCTACAAAACGTATTTCGTAAATTTTCAATACAAGCCCACGCAAAAACGTTATAAATTCAACTTTTAGTATTTTTTTCTACAATTCCGATCAATTGCAATTTTTGAAAAAATTTCTTTTCACATCATATAATAAACCAATTGCTCTAACTTTCCAAAAAAGTTAAAATCGTATAGTACAGTATTAATAAAGATATCGTCTTTTTTAGAGCGTCTGAATATTAATTCGTTTCACTGTACTTATGAAAGACAATGTAGCAATGGGAAAACAATAATTTTTTCTTCAATTTCTAATTTAATATATTTCGCGAAAACATCCGTAACGTTAAAAATTTCAGAAGGACCTAAAGAAGGAGATTCTATTGAAAAAATTCCAAATTCGGATGATTTACAGGGAATCTCATAAAAATCTTTTAGATATAAAAATTTTCTGCCAACTATCTTGTAGACATCATCTGATAATATTAAATTTTCGACAAGAATTATATCACCATTTATAAGAGAACAACAGTTATTTGGCTCACTAGTTTTTAAACTGAAATTATGGAAATCAACGCGTTTGAATTGTTTACTGGCATTAACATTTCGTTCTAAGGGTCCGTCAAAATGTTCATTTTTAAAAATCGGGAATTTACTACTATGCATCTTTTCTTTCATAAAAATATTTTCCGTATGCCGTTTTACTAACTGCTCTAATATTTTATTCGGCTTCCGAACAGATTTTAAAATACTTTGTAAAAAATTTTCGAAATTAAAAGCTCCGAAATTATGAAGTGGCCCATGATTTTTTACATCTTCCGCAATGTGTAAGAGATTGTGAACATTGTGAGAGATGTACTGTGATCCATATAATAATTCAAACGTTTTAACAAAATAATGTAACAATTCAGATGCATAGTCAATTAATTTAAAATATTTTGAATTTGATAATATAATAACTGCTACATGCAACGAAAGAAAATTTTCATATCGATCTTTACTGATATTATTTAACAAAACTACTGGGCCGGTATAAAAAAGAAACTGCCTAAATTCCGTTGCTTTCCATCGTTTCAGTTCATTTAAACTTCGTGGCTTTCTATTAAATTCTAATGGCATGCACTTCGCCAGAGAAACTAAGGAATTTGATATATTAAGAAATTTCTAATGTGAAATTTTTGTGGTAGGTTTTCCACAGCACCATAATTTTAAGAGTAATTTCTTCATTACGCCCAAACAAATTAAATGCATGTAATCAAGTGGAAAAGAATTGATCATGTCAATACCCGGAATATTTTCTAATAAAGTTGTACCCGCGTGATGATCTTCATCAACTTTCGATCTAAACTCAACGTCAGTTCGCAATTTGATATTATTTTCGTACGGAAAACATACCCTTTTATCACTATAATCTCCTTCAATATGGCATTTTGTGCAAGAATGATATCCCGTACAATGTTTTATGTTGTAACATTCGAACGTAGGGAGAATGTGCCAGCTCACTCGGCTGTCCAGGGTTGTTCTGAGCCACGAATGAACAACGCAGATACGGGTTAAACAGATCTCTTTATTAGGGACCGAGGTCCTTCATCACAGTACGTACGTCGATCGGCGACGTGAATTAATATAATACAAAACGCAAGTTAAACATAAAGTCGCGGACGCGAGATGAACGCGGAGATAGTGAAACGCGGAGCGGATGATCGGAGCGCGATGACAGTGAAACGCGGAGCGGATGATCGGAGCGCGAAATAATCGGCACGCGACGCAAGATGAGCGCGATGACATTGAAACGCGGAGCGGATGATCGGAGCGCGAAATAATCGGAACGCGACGCAAGATGAGCGCGATGACGGAGCGGATGATCGGAGCGCGAAAAATAATCGGAACGCAAGATGAACGCGGAGCGGATGGTCGCAACTTAAAGCTAACGGCGCTAATCGTATGACGGCGAACAGTAGAGCGGATAGTACATGAGACAGTGTACTCGATAATGCATAGGTCCAAACGCGGGCGATAGTGACTCGACGGCTCCCTAACGATTTCGAGAACGACCTCGACGCAGCGTGGTTACCGCAGTGACCATTTTATGGCCTTACAATGCTTCGCATGGTACAGGTATTCGGGAACGAGATGCTCGCAGTTTGTGCCGCCTGAGCGTTTAGGGATTCCTCGTGCCGCGTGACACTTGAGGCGAAGAGTCCCGTGCCGTGTGACACTTGGGTCGAGGATGCCCGGTGGTGCGTGCCACTTCGGACGGCGGAGATTTATGTCTCTCGCAGGAAGGGTCTCCCCGTGTTGTATGACACTTGGGGCCTTGGCGTGGTCCGCAGGAAAAGGTTGGGATAGTTCGTGATACAGTCGTAGCATTCGAGAATCCTCTCTATTAGCCAGATCGTAGCCCGAACCGATTTGATACGGCCTCCGCCGCCCTACTTATACGCCTGTCGCGATCTATTTACTCGCGAGAATCCGCGGCGTCGCGGTAGCCACCTCGCGGCCGCCGCGGGAAGTCGCGCTTCGCGGTTTCGCGTGGCGCGCTCGCGGCTGGTGTATGAGGGAGATGTTTCGTGTCTTATATAATCATTACAATGTATTTGATAAAACATTTTGCGGGAGCATCACAGATAAAAGATTTGATTTGTAAATGGTATAAATGTCCGTTAAATAACAATCCACTATTAATAAGGACTATTGCCTCTTCAACAAAATCGAATAAAAAACTATTAAACTCTTTTAGTTTTTGAGAACCATGATAAATGCCGATCATTTCCACATTTGTATTTCCTGTTATACTACAAAGAATTGGATATGCTTCGCTGCTAGAACTCTTTGATAATGGAAGACCGTCAATATTAACGTTAATTTGAATTGTATTATTTTTAAAATAAGAAACATCTATAAATTGACAAAGATTTAAAATGGCATTTTTTAAACCAAAATGGTAATAATGCCCTGGCTCAATTTCTTTGGTAACGACTGTCCTACATGTTTTTAAAAGAGTTCTAGCATCCATTGGTAAATTATTTGGAATGGGCTCCTTTAATATGGAAAGCAAATCGTTAACCGCGACATGTGAAATACTATGTTTTACAGCCCATTCCGCTAAACTAACACGAACATTTATATCATTACTGTCGGCTAATAACTCGCGCGTTGAATCTATGTAATTGTGACTTTGTGTAGTTCCTTCAAACTGAAGATTTTCTACAGAAATGTCGTTTTCAATTTCACTATCGGACGAAAAATCTAAATAAACTATTGCATTGTTTTCATTGTTAATTGTACTTCTGTCCGATGAAACAGAAGCTTCTTGGTAAACGCGCGAAAATTTTTTAGCACGCATATAATATTTTTCAAGTTTTCTTTTGCAAGTCATATTTGAATGAATAATAATAAATATAAAATAAATACTTATCTGAAATGGAAACAACAAACTCTACCCACGCAGTTGATGATAGCACTAAAGCACTCGTCCAAATACTTTATTCTAAACTGAACGTTCCGACGACGGGACGGTCCTTGATCCGCAGTGTTCAGCTGTGTTGTACAATTGTACGGTCCCATCGAAGCAAGCGATGATCGGTAAGAAAAGAGACGGTTGATAAAACAAGCGACGATCGAATGCGGGAGAAGAACGCGCCGTTGCTGCATGACGAAAACAGTCTTGTGCGAGAGCTTCGAAAACGTGCTTGAAAAATCCAGTGAAATCAGTGAAATCAGTGAAATCAGTAATACATACTATTGAGTTTTCTTCATACTTAGAGAAGTAAGTGTTTTACACAGTTACGCACATAATTGATCACATGTACTTTAAATTAGAATATCTTTTTTATGACTGGATCAAACGACTTCAATTTTTCAGTAAGGCTATTATATGCATTCTGAAAATTTCATTGAAATTAGTTTGCTAATTATAAACCATCAAAAGTAGTAAAAATAGCACTCACAGACCGAAACTCATCAAAAATTGCAATCTTTACCGCTTTTGCTCGTTCATAATTCGTGAACCAGTCAACCAATTTCAATAAAATTTTCAGAATTTATATAATTTATACGAGTTTACAAAACACATCTTTTAAATTTTCGTTATTGGCCCAGCTGAAAAAGTTGTAAAAATAAATTTTTACTATGGTGTGTCACAATCCCGATGAAATGTATTTTTTCAACATATTTAAGACTAAACTAATCCTTCTAGCATTACAGAGAAATTGAAGTCGTTTGTTCCATTCATAAAAAGTTATTCTGATTTAAAGTGTGTGTGATGAAGCCCGCGGCATAAAGTGCAAACATATTTCCTTATACATTAATATAATATAAATTTTGCAGAACCTGCGAAAAAATGAAATCGTGGACGATTGTCGAATTTGTACAAGATGGTACGGTGGAGGCAGTGCCTTCTTTGTGGATAATAGGAGATTATTGCCATTGGCCCTTGTTATCCAAGAGCCGAATGATGAAGGCCATCAAAGCATGCGAGGGCGTGAACACATGTTGGCCAAAACACGCCATTAAACATTTTAGGAATGGCACGTTTGGTGAGTTAAAGATTTTATAATATGATAAAACTAAAATAATTACATATGTATAATTTAAAAATGCTTCTAGATGATTATGCAAAAGCAAGGGCCAAGGCGAAAGTAGCCGAGGAAACTTCTGACCTACAATCAGAAGTTGAACTTGGTCCAAAAAGGAAACGCAAAATAGTACAAACGGTGAGTGATGCCGATGAGGAGTCAGAATCGATGATGCCTAGGCCTCCGGTGCTAAAACATCGCAACGAGCTAGGTACGTAAATAAAAGATTTTATGCTATTTTATGCTAATTGCTTACTTTCTTTCCATAAATAATTATTAGAGCGGTGTATAAATCATGATTATTGTTTTCAGGTACAAGCAGCACAACAGTCCACCAGACTGATTTCGATCAGGTGTTGCACACGCCTCCGGGGCTAACACTTCGCACCAAGCTTGGTACGTAAATAAAAGATTTAATGCTAATTGCTTAACTTCTTTCCATAAATAATCATTAGATCAGTGTATTAACCATGATTATTGTTTTCAGGTACATGCAGCAGGATAATGGACCAACTAGATGAATGCGTCCAGGAGGTTTCTACAAATTCTACAATTATTGGTAAGTTAATAAAACTACAGTGACTCGGATTAATATTAGAACGCTTTAAAAAAGACGATAACTTTTTTATTATCGTACTATACAATTTGAACTTTTTTGGGCAATTAATTTTTCTAGAGCAATTAATTTACTACAGGACGTGAAACAAAATTTTCAGACATTACAAATTGATCATAATTGTAGAAAAAATAATAAAAATTGCATTTTACAACATTTTTGTGTGGGCCTATATTGAAAATTTAAAAGATACGTTCAAATCATATAGTAAAATATTACAAAAATTAGCGTCTTTTTAGAGCGTCCGAATATTAATTCGTTTCACTGTATCTAAACGAATTTAAATATGAAAGTACGTATTAGCGTAAACACGTACCTAAAAATCTATATTTTCAGGAGACGGGCAAACCCATCGTTATCTTAAAACGATAATTGAACAGCAGCATCTCTTACGATGCCTGCTGACTGATGTTTCAACTGACGTGCAGCAGATCAAGAGGATTCTTGAAAAGAATCCTCAACAATGATCCTCAAAAGATGAACAAAATTCATCAGTTTTTCTGCATATTCCGTGTCCCGTCAACTCGCAAGAGGAATTCGACGAACTGGATGCATTTTTGCGAGCTGGGGAGAATGCAAAAAATGTGGTAATTAAATAGAACCTTCACCATAGCAGCTTCTCACCAAAAGTTCTCACACGACTGTAAATAAATTATTAATTTGCAGGCCCTCGAGTTAGCGAATATTGGTGGAGCCAATTGTGCCAGTTTTATAAAGCGCACATTAGGATCCCTTATGACCGATAAATTGGCAATGCAATTTAGCTGGCTTGGGAAGAAAGGCAAGAGAAGATTTGATGCTACAAAATTAGCCACAGTAATAATTGGTAATTATTAACGTGCATTTTGTTATTTTTGATATTTAGTTGTATACAATATATATTATTGAATTAAAATTTTAATTTTAGATGCAGCAAAGATATCTAAAGTATCTACTTCGGTAAACGATACCGAAGTGTGCATGCAGAAATGGCTTAGGAGGGCTGCAGAACGAACCAAAGTTGTAACTAAAGTCTACTAAAGTCTCATGGACAGTCCCGGCCAGTTTCCCCCGACCAGATCACGGAATAGCAGTGTAGAGTGAAGTTTAGTGGCGTATACCCCGTGAATCCTGTGTCTTGCACCTTATGCACAAGTTCACCTAGGGCATGGCACGTGCTTCTCGATATTTTCGAGGTCACAGCTGGGGGACTCCCACACACCCCGGGGTTGCGATGATCCCGGAGCACGTACGTAAAGTATTTTACACCCTATACTTTAAAAAATAAAAAAACAAAAAAGGGTCTCGTTAAGTGTTATATATATTTTTTCTATTTTATTTTTAGTTATATATTTAGTTATATAATAAATATTATATTATTCTAGCTGCTCGTGGCGTGCTTACTGCACGCTCTCGCAACCAGGCCCTCCGGGCTGGTTGCCCTGGCTGACGGAGCACAGTGCACACTAATGACGTCACAACTTTTCAACGAATGGATTTTTTCGAATGCGAATTTCTCCAAAACCTTCCTGAAGAAACGCTGCGTCTAATGGCTCAAACCCCAGCTTTCTACGTTCAGCTTTCACGTTTCTTTCTACGTTTCTACGTTATATAGAGAGATTTAGTTATAAATATATATATTTATAGTTATAAAATTTTTATATGTCTAAATAAATATATATATTTGTATTATACGTATATGAGATTGTATTGTACTATGTGCTTATAATAATAAATGTGAAATTTTGTTTCACTTTTTAACCTTATACATACATATTAGAGATCTCGATTTCACGTGTATCTGAAATACACGTGTACACGTGTAGTTCCGATGTTCGTGTAAAGTTTACTCCACGTGTACACGTGTATTTAGGTGCACGTGTACACGTGTATTTAGCTACACGTGTACACGTGGATTGAAATACACGAATACACGTATCGAAATGTATAATTTCACATGTATTAACCCATCTTTCTATTATATAAAATAGCTCTGTAGTTCTGTCACGCAAAAACTCCGACCGGCGAAGCTTTCTGATGGGAACCCTAAATTGAGCGACGTGACAATGTGTATTTTTCAGAGAGAGAGAGAGAGAGAGAGAGAGAGAGAGAGAGAGAGAGAGAGAGGAGAGAGAGAGAGTGTACGAGAGAAATAGAGCGCGATATTGTATAGCGATAGAGAGAGCAAGATTGTAACCATATAATGCTTCTTATTTTCACCTGCAACTCAGTAAATAAGTCTCATGAACAATTTACATATCTAAATATTCTGATATTAAGGGAGCCGTCTCCTAGCAGATGACGGTCGCGCGTGAACACTCACACACCGCTAGAGTACACTCACACACCGCTAGACCACGTATACGTACGCGAGAATTGCTAGGATCAGGGAAAGGCCTTCTGATTTCTCGATAATGCAAAGACGGGGGTTTTTAGTAGTCAAAATCGCTAGATAAAAGATCAATCTAGCGCGCTGTTTGTCTAAAAAGTCGTTCTTTTACGTTCCCGAGCAATGATTGTGCAATATTCGGCTGCATATTGCCCGTCGGAGAGGCTAGTACGCCGGCGCACAGTGGGTTGAAACGCGAAAAACGCGGACAAAAATCATTTGTGAAGCTATTTCTAAGTTTAAAGTAATAAAAATGGTACCGTTTTATAGATTTTGAGGTGCTGAATTCAAATTAACAATCAGATTATCTTTAATTCCAAACCCATAAAAGTTATGTAAGGTTTTTTAGAAACGGTTTTCTCGAATTGGGACGTACATGTTATTAATTGTTTTATTATTAATAATGGTATATTTTTAAGCTATTTATAGTATAAATTATAGTATAATTTACTTTATGTTAATCGCCGGACCATATCCCATAGTCATCCTCTTCACTGTTGTCTTCTTCACCGATGTGTATATCATCTTTTGCTTTCAATAGCTGTAGCACTTCTTCTGGCAATTCTGACACTGATTTCCGTGGTATTTGTTGGTGTGAAATTATTGGATCGGGGATGTTGTCAACAGTCTGTAGAATAAATCACGGTTGGTGTGGTACCTGGAACGTTTCTGTGTATGTTCTCTTCTGAACTGTTTCACGTATTTATTTCCAGCTTCCATAGATTCTTCGGAAAGTTGCCCTATAGGAATAATCTCTCATCGCTTTCACTATTTCTGCCCCGTGAATCAGCACTTTATGGACAGAAGGTGGCATGTAGTACCAACTATAGTTTTCTATATACATAACTTGGCCGTTTCCTGACAATATGTATTGAAAGCAATATCATTTATTTCGCGACTACTATTTAAAGCAGTTAAAATTATGTGGAAGCGAATGATTAATTGTTCATTCACGCCAGTTATTTCTGAAAATAATTCTGAATTTCCAAAGGCGGGTCTAGCAGTATTGCCGTCATTTGATGTACCATATCCTGGTTTAGGTACGTCCACTAATCGGCCCATTTTATTTTTAAAATCTTCTTGTATTTTGCGCTTTCTAGCTTCTAACAGTTCCTTATTTGAAAAATGCTGTGTTTCACTTTTCTTTGATGTTGCTTGCCATTTTTTAAAATCAAGTCGGTATGCTATGTGAAGCACACACTCAAAAAAACGAATGCGGCAGTGCAATGGTGAAAGGCCAAACTTTAAATTGGTAAGATCTCCGGAAAATCGGGTGGAAATATTGTCCAAGTTATTCATTTCAGATATGCTGCATTTGCATATATAACATCGCATGCTCGATGTATTTGCAAGGACATTACAAACTTTACCATCTACCATAGTTAACAACATTTTAAAGTTAACATTCATCTGATTTATGCTCAAAGGTGCTAAAGCAGTAATTTCACTTTGTACACGGTTTTCTTCTTCTTGAATTAATTTTTCGCTTTCGTGTGTCCATTGTAGAGATATCGGTCTACAAAATCGAGAGCTTGACGGTCTTGGATTTTTCCAATAAACTGTTCGTGAAACTTCTCCATTTAGTTTCAGTGGCACCAGTGCTGTCATAAAAACACTATCGTCTGATTGATTTTTATCAGAAGTTTGCCATCCTTGTTTATACGTAGAATGACCAGAGCTTCCGTCCATTCCCCACTTTGATATTAAATACAAATTTGTTTCTTCAGTTTCTAATTTTCCTTCAAGAAACAGCATTAATCGATTAGTATCGGAAATATAAATGTCTTCTGGATATGTTTCTTTTCGTGCACGCCGCAGGCTGAAATCAGATGGAAGAACATTACTTCCATGTAGTGAGCAAAGGTGTCTTGCGTTTAAATACTGCTGACGCTTGAAATGGGATGTCATTATTAATCCAAGTGTTTCTTCTGGTGACGCTGTGGATGGAGGATCTTCCTTAGAATTTAATTTTTTCCATAGTTCATCTGCTTCGGTGGGTGTTGCCTGGACAGCCATTCTAATTATTTTTGCTGCTGATGTATTTCCAGATTTTTGCAAACTTCGTGCAGCCGCGTAGACCAAAATATCTACTGGCGTATTTTCTAATATATCGTCTGTTCTTCGACGTTTATTTCTTTCGTTTAAATCCGCAAATTCTTTTTCCGGTCGACCCTGTTTGGATGAGGAATCAGTATTTGGTCCAGCAAATAATCTGTCTGGAAAACAAACAGATTCATCTAACCACTGTTTATATTTTGTTAAAAAGTGCGAGTTCTTCCTATGGGCACTATTCCATCGCGTCTGGTGTATTTGTATATAAACTGCTCTCTCAATATCCTCGTGACAATTTGTCTATTGCTTATATTGTCATTAACGTTTAACTGCGCGATTACAAAATCCGTCAGCAAGGTAGTTATATCTCCAGATTGCGATTCAATACGTTTATTATGCAGTTCCATTCGCGTTATGCTTTCCATATTGTATATTATAGTTCACAATTCACGAAGTATAGTTCACAGTCCACAATAAAATTAACAATCCACAATATAGTTCACAATCCACAATATAATTCACAATCCACAATATAATTCACAATCCACAATACTATAATTATGATAATGTAACAGACCTGTACCGTACAGGCCTGTTACTATACAGAACGTAAACCGGATCAATCCGGTTATAACCAAACCGAGATCATCCGTCGTTCATTTCTCGGAACAAACCGCCGCACAGTGGGACGAATGTATCGAAATGCTGGACATCGCGTTTTGCATCCCTTTAAGTTTTTGTATCGCCTTGAGATTTTAAATATCCATATTTTCAGTAGCATAGAATACGAATCTGAAGTCAAAAAATTTTTTGACCAACCAAAAAATTTTTTTTTCAAATTGTTGGAAATAAGGAAAAATGACCTATTTATTTACAAAATCCGCTAAAAACAGGATGTATTTTTAATATACTTTATATTATACTTTATTTTTAATATGTTAATATCATCAGATATCACTGATTCATTACATTTATAGAATTTAATTTTTGTCAGATAGGTTGTTGGTTTTAAAAAAATCAAAAAAACGTTGAAAAAAACGTCAGCTACCGAAACGCAACTCGAAATTCTGGACGAGAAATTATCAACTTTCTGTAGTCATTTAAAATTCTGGACGAGAAATTATCAACTTTCTGTAGTCATTTAAAATTCTGGACGAGAAATTATCAACTTTATCATTTAAAATTTAGATGGACAAATAGCTTTAATAATAAAAAGCGCTTTTTGAAGAAGAATGGCAAATGGCTGTCGCAAATGTTTCCGTACCCTGATAAGGATAAGTTTTTTGGTGGTTCGGAAGGTAAAACAGCACCCACCCAAGTCATTTGGCGAGTGCTCAATGAGACACAAAATGCGTCGAGTGGACGAATTAAGAAATTTTTCGAGCGAAGAACTCCTTTTTGCCGCTAAACTCAATTTAAGGAACGAAGGCCAAACGCTTAAGGCGAAAATAATAGAAAAAATTCTTAACAACCCTGAAGATTCTGACGAAATAAGAAAAATGGGCGGTGTACCAAGTACTTATAGTAAATCATGATTTTTTTAAAACCAACAACCTATCTGACAAAAATTAAATTCTATAAATGTAATGAATCAGTGATATCTGATGATATTAACTTAAAAATTCTTTTCTGAGGTTCAATAGTATAAATTGTCAACAGAACATATCCGAAAAATTATAGGATATAAAAATACATCCTGTTTTTAGCGAATTTTCTAAATAAATGAGTTATTCTTCCTTATTTCCAACAATTTGAAAAAAAATTTTTTGGTTGGTCAAAAAACTTTTTGACTTCAGATTCGTATTCTATGCTACTGATAACATGGATATTTAAAATCTCAAGGCGATATAAAAACTTAAAGGGATGCTAAACGCGATGTCCAGCATTTCGATACATCGTCCCACTGTGGTCGGGGACAAAAAGCTGATAAATAGGCTATCGGTCGGTAAAGTGTTAAGTGTCTATCAATAAGTACCTGTATCAAATTTAAACCCGATCGGAGTCAGTTAAGCCAGTATTAAAAGCAGTATTGCTTATTTGGAGGTTCCCGCCACTTTTTAAACCCAAATGCCGATCGCGGTCGGGTGTGGTTGGGTGTAATCTCAACGAATTTCTCTCACATAATACCAAAGGAAAAAGACCATGAAGCCCGTTTTTTGGCAAATCCTGGCGGACTCGTTAAAAATGAAAAAAAGATCATTTTCAAAAAATCAAAAAAATTTGCAAAGAAAAAAACGAAACAAAATTTTTTATTGCTTCATAGATGTAGAACAAAAAAATTCGTCAAAGTTTTTTTTTCTTTCCATTCACGGTTATTGTAATATAAACGTAAGAAAAATATAGAATTTTTTTTTCTTCGACTATAAAGCACAAAAATTTTTTTTTTTCGATTTGCTATATGTGGATGACGCTCGTCAAGATGCACTAAAGCAAGTATATATGCCACCAAAGTCTTATAATAAACTTCAAATTTTAGTCAATGTCGCGGGTTTTCGTACATTCGTCCCACTGTGCGCCGTACCCCCGTCGTCGCGCCGAGACGGACCGCGTCGCGCCACCCCCGCGCCTAGAAGCAATCCGCGAATCACCGCACCGCGCGACCACTCCCACCACTATTCGCGAGCTATAAAAACCGCCACGGCCAGAGCCCAGGACGGCATTCATGGTACAGATGTTGACTAGCACAAACCTTGTAAGGAACGTTCCAGTTAACATCTCCATTGTAAGTATATGCAAATGACATACGTAGGTTTCCCACGCTGTCGACGACGAGCTAACTTCGCCTAGCGAACACCTTGAAGCCGGCCGTGAGAATTCGCCTCCTAGAGCACGGCGGGTCGCCACTCTTCCAGATATACGGTATGTCACTTGTCACATTCTGAATCCTGATCCTGAGAGCACGGCGTGTCGCCACTCTCTTCGCCGGCCACGGTGTGTCACCAGCCGAATCCTGATCCTGAGAGCACGGCGTGTCGGCACTCTCTTCCTCGGCCACGGTGTGTCACCAGCCGAATCCTAAATCCGAGAGCACGGCGTGTCGCCACTCTCTTCCCCGGCCACGGTGTGTCACCAGCCGAATCCTGTTCACTGTCATACACTACATCACAATGTATCACCTGCCGAACTCTGTTCACTTACACTAGCCTTACATTCCTGTACACCGATAAATATTCACACCGGTAAAGATTTCGTTCCCGACCGATTTCGCGCCGTAATCGATCTCCGAGCACCGCGATCATCGTAAACATATTTTGCGTCCCGCACTCTCGCGATCGCGGTAAAATGAAACTCACTGGCAGCGAGCGCACGTTAATCTAAAATTCCACGTGTCTTTATTTCTACGCACCCCGTACTTCCTAATCCCGACTATTCTCTCCGCCGTATACGGATCCTGGCGCGGCGAGCTAATCAGCAACGGAGGGAACCCAGATCCAGATCCAGATCGAGATTCAATCAAGACTGGGAACAAGACCCGTTACATGGCGCCCGAACAGGGGCCTGATGCATTAGCAATTATATCGAGACCTAAAGAGAACTAAAAGGGATACCGTGCGGGACATCTGTCGGGTAGAAACGGTATCATTCCAGAGAACGAACGGAGTTTCAAACATCCCAGGGAATGCCGCAGGGCGGCTTACGCCTTACTAAGGAAAGAATTATCGCGGAACTTCGCCGGAAGAATCTACCGACAAGCGGAACCCTCGAAGAACTTCGTCAACGTTGGACGGAATACATCGAGAAACAGGACGCCGCAGCAAGGAAAATGGCGGAAGCGAAGAATCCAACGTCCCCGGCCGCCGGACCTAGTACATCGTCCGAAGCGTCTATCAACAACCCTATCACGGTGATAAGCACCCCGGCCCCACCTGATCCAAGCAAGAACGTCGATCGTATGAGGAAATGGGGATGTACGACGGATGGAAAGGATCCGTTTTCATTTTTAGAGCGAATCGCCGAACTTCAAGAGGCCTACCCTCTCTCAGAGGCTGAATTACTTCGAGGGATTCCTGAATTGCTGCGAGGGGAAGCGCAATTATGGTTCCGAAATTCCCGGCACCAGATTTCCTCATGGATCCAGTTCACGGACAAATTCATTGCCTTCTTCGCAGCAAACCGGACCAGATTACAACGAGAAAGAGAAGCACGCGAACGAATACAACGACCAGGGGAACCATTTCACATCTTCGTCAATGCATTACTAACGCTAATGCGTCGAGCCACAATCCCCACGACAGAATACGTGGAGACCGTATATGAAAATATGCTGCCAGAATATTCAATGGTAATCAACCCAGACAATATCACGGACCTTGATGAACTTCTGCACCAGGTACAGCGAATCGAGAGGACAAATGAAAAGAAGGCACGTCTTCAACGAGTCCGATCAATCGCAGCGAATGAGGAACGAGTAGACAAAAAGGGAACAGCCGAGCCACCGCAGGTTGGCGCTGTAAAAATAGATACTAACAGGACAGATCAGTACAGCACTGGAACGCATTGCTGGCGATGCAAACAGAGGGGACATACTCGGTTCGAATGCCGAAACGCATACCGCAAGTTTTGCTCCAGATGTGGCCGCGACGGAGTTCTGACTCGCGAATGCCACCCGCCGGGAAACGGCCCACGGGGCCCGCAACAGCTGGGCAGTCGCCGCCCCCCCCCCCAATAAAATATACGCCGCGCCCGTTATTGCCAATTTTAATTTGCGGTCGGGAGATCGATGCGCTGCTGGATCAATGCAGAAGTACAGGAATGGGCACTCGAGCAGGGTATCCGACCATCGTCACCAACGCATGCCATTGGCTTAGCCGACGGGTCCGACACGGTACCTACCGGGGTCATGCGTCTACCTTTCTGCATGGGACCTCCAGTATTGTTGGGAATACAAACCATTGCCGCACTCCAGATCGAAGTCAAGCCACCGTTAGAGGTCGCTTCATGGCCAACAGCCTGTCTCGCAGAACCAGGACACCAATTGGGACTCCGCGTACCCCGGGAGGACGACCGCGACCAACTCGAGATATTTCTAGGGACCGAGATGAAAAAGTTCGAATCCATTCAAGGACACACTACCCTCATCGAACATCAAATTAAATTATTGAACAGCACGCCCCTCAAGCAGCGCTACCAGCCACGAAATCCCGCAATGCAAGCTATCATCAATGAGGAGGTTGATAAAATGCTAAGCGACGGAATCATCGAACCATCCAGCAGTCCATGGAGTTCCCCGGTGGTAGTCGTAAGAAAGAAAGACGGCAAACCAAGATTCTGTGTAGATTTCCGACGGCTTAACGAGCGATCAGAGAAGGACGCGTACCCGTTACCACACATCCAGGCCACCCACGACAAACTGAGAGGCGCAAAGTATCTAACAACGTTGGATCTAAAAAACGGGTACTGGCAAATTCCACTCGAGGCTGACAGTCGACCACTCACCGCTTTCACGGTTCCCGGGAGAGGGCTTTTTCAATTTCGAGTGATGCCATTCGGATGAAACTCAGCGCCTGCAACATACCAGAGACTACTCGATCGAGTAATCGGTCCACAGCAGGCTTGCCATATTCCGCGCGGTACCAGGTCCCACCTCGCCACGTTACTACGCTGAGCCCGCCCCACTCTTCCCACTAACACTGACGTGTACCGTTAATTTAGCTTGCTCCACGCGGTACGCGTCAGTGTAGTGGGAAGAGTGGGGCAAGCTCAGCGTAGTAGCGTGGCGAGGGGCGCAGCGGTAAGGGGCCTGGCACGCGCGGAATATGGCAAGCCTGGTCCAGAGCTAGAGCCACATGCTTTTTCGTATCTCGACGATATCATTATCGCCAGCCAGACAATCGAGGAACATCAACAGCACCTACGGATAGACTTTCAACGACTCCGAAAGGCCAGCCTTCGATTAAATCCAGATAAATGCAAGTTTTGCGTCAGCAGCCTCCGGTACCTGGGGCACATTATCGATCAACAGGGAATCCGGACCGATCCTGAAAAGACCAGCGCAATCGCCAGAATAATTGCACCAAAAACAATACGCGAAGTACGACGTTTTTACGGTATGGCATCATATGGTATCGCCGATTCATACCAAACTTCGCAGAAATAATGGAGCCACTCACTCAGCTCACCCGGAAAAATGCAAAATGGCGTTTGACGGAAGCCGAAGAAAGCGCCTTCAGAACAATGAAGGAAAAACTAATCACCGCACCCGTATTAGCATGCCCAGATTTCGGAAAACCGTTTACTTTGCAAACAGACGCCAGCGATCATGGTCTAGGAATCGTATTAACACAAGGCCAAGATGAAGAGGAAAGGGTCATCGCATATGCCAGTCATACACTGAGCACTACCGAACGCAATTACAGTGCTACAGAAAAAGAATGTCTTGCAGTAGTATGGGGCATACGAAAGATGAAGCCTTACCTTGAAGGCTACCATTTCATTGTAGTCACGGACCATCAGGCATTGCGATGGCTACAACAAATCGACAATCCCACCGGAAGACTCGCCAGATGGGCTCTTGAACTGCAACTGTACGACTTTGAAGTCAAATACCGTCCAGGAAAATTGAATCAAGTCGCAGATGCACTTTCACGCAGTGAGCCCACACCAGACGTACATCTACTCCGAATATCGAAACGCCCTGACTCATGGTACGAGAAGAAAACAAATGCAGTACAGCAGGATCCGGCATCTGTTCCAGAATTTCAAATCCGAGAAGGGAAGTTACACCGACGGATACCACACCAGCTCGACTACAACGAGCCTGAGCCAGGTAACGCATGGAAAAGATGCGTCCCAGCCAACGAGAGAGAAGAGGTTTTGAGGAAATTCCATGACGACCCTACAACTGGACACCTTGGAATCGCGAAAATAAGCGTTCGAATCGCGCAGCGATTCCATTGGCCAGGAATGTTTCGCGAGATTGCTCGCTACGTTCGCAACTGCTCCAACTGTCAACAGTATAAAGTTCCTCCACAACCATCTCCGGGGAAATTGCATGCCAACCCTGGGACGCAACCTTGGCATACAGTCTCAATCGACTTAGTAGGGTGGGGGGGGGTGGCTCTATGGCGCACAAGACGATGGCGCACAGCTCTTTGGCGCACGCTCAATTGGACACAGTTCTTTGGCGCACACGGCTGTTTGGCGCACAGCGGGATTGCACACCACAGAATACGAATTGCGCACATGTAGAATTGGACACAAAATGGATTGCGCACAGAACTAGAATTCAGCTGTTGTTTACCATCGTGAGTTGTGCTGGGTGATTAGTTTATGGTTATATTTCCTAGTTATATTTTCTATACAGGGTGTCTCAAAATTAGGTCCGGAGCCGAAAATGGGAGGTTCCTGAGGTCATTTCAAGCGACATTTTCCTTTGAAAAAATGTCGTCCGCGGCTTCGTTAACGAGTTATTAACGAAAAACACGGACCAATCAGAGCGCGAGCTAGACGCGTGCTGCCCGGCTGAGCCCGGCGCGCCGGCAGCCGAGTGTCGGTGGCACGCCGCGATGTCGCAACGAACAAAAGTTTCTCGATGATGTGAATCCTCGCCAATTTCGATAAGCTTTGGATATGTTGTCAATACCATGATTCTGAACAACATTTCCCTTTACGGTTTTTGTCGGTCGGTTGTGGATATGTGTGAGAACAATTTAAAAGTGAAAGGGCATTGACCCCTTCTACTCGATAATTCCATAGGGTGGATATTAGAAATGCCCTTGTGGATTTTAACGAGTAGGTAGGTTCAATGTCGTCCAACGATTTATTAAACATTTTCATCGCGCTGGGACCCCAAATGAGAACCAAGGTATGCATGCATCTGTCACTTGTGATCAGTACAATGAACTTGTGATACATGACTGTCATACTATGACATGACGAGTATGACGTTCGCAATGTACACCTCTGTTGGTCGCGTTGCAGCATGTTACGTGGATTTTTAATTGTTAATAACTAAATAACAAAGCCGAAACCGCATTTTTTTATACTTCATTTTTGTCTTATATTATTGTCGAGAACCACCCCTTAAATTTTCTCCCACCTGTAGTCGAACACCCTGTATACAGGGTGTCCCAAAATTCGTGAAAATCCCGAAAGGGGGTGGTTCCTGAGACCATTCTAAGAGACATTTTCCTTTGCACCAATGTCAACTGCGGCTTTGTTTAGGAGTTATTAACGAAAAACACGGACCAATCAGAGCGCGCCCTGGCCCGGCGCGCCACGCCGCGCCGGCAAGCGAGTGTCGGTGGTACGCCGCGACATCGCAACGAACAAGAGTTTCTCGATAATGTGAACCCTCTCCGATTTCGATGCGCTTTGGATACGTTGTCAAGACCATGATTCTGAACAACATTTCTCTTTAGACTTTTTGGCAATCGGCTTTAGTTTACGAGATAATCGTAAAAAAAGAGAAGAAGCAGAAACTGATTGAATTAAAAACTCACGTATTCAGCCGTAAATCCATTTGCTGCTTCGAAATGTGTGTCACTGGGTCACTCGGTGACGAACTGCACAGATGTCTTCAGGTACACGGCAGTACCGAAAGCCAAGGGACGTACGGCCAGGTCGACGAGCTGCACAGCCGGTGGTAGAAGGCCTAAGGGATGCGCGGTCAAGTCGACGATCCAGAATTTAACTTTCACTTTCGAATCGATAAATAATTCGTATGTTTATTTTACACAGATGCCTTGAAATTTTTCCACACTCACAATCACTGTTCACATTTGTCAACACATAGTTATGCACTAATAATAATTGCCATATCCCTTGTACTGCTGCACAAATCACAACAATCAGGTAATGCAATCACTAGACTGCGGATTTCATGCATTTGTAGCAAATATGAGTAGGTGCATTTTAATACAGTAGAGAGATTAAAATAATTTCAAAGCACCATGGTATTATTTTCAACTTCTTAAAATGATCACAGTAAGAATCAAATATCTGTCTGGCTCCCCTGTCCCTTGTAATAGCGGCAGCCAACATTCATTTTGCATAAAGATTCGCAGTCTAGTGATTAGTTTAAATATCACTATCAAAAACACAGCTAATAGCAACCGTTAGCTTTGAATTGACAAGTCTTTGGAGATGTTCTCTCTACCGCGGCTCGAACGACACTGATTTTCCTCAAGATTTTTCTAAAGAATTTAGGAAGGGCATTTAGAGTGTCGAAATTCGAAATGCACGCTGTAGCACGAGAACGACGGGACGGTTAGACGAAAAACAGAATGCGAGAAGGACCGCTGTAAGCTTTGTGGCAAACACATGTTTAGTTTTTCCTGCAGGTTGGTACGTATAGTCGATGGGTAACTGTTCGAAAACGTCATCCGTCCTTTTACCCAGCAAGGGGTAAAAATGTCAGGTCAGCGTAGCATCCCTATTGTCCTATACCTTCCTTAAGAAACTTTCTAAAAGAAGGACAGACGACGTTTTCGAACGGTTACCCATCGACTCTGCGTACCAATCTACAGGAAAACCTAAACATGTGATTGCCATAAGTCTTAAAGCGGTCCTTCTCGTATCCTGTTTTTCGTCCAACCGTCCCGTCGTTCTCGTGCTACAGCGTGCATTTCGAATTTCGACACTCTAAATGCCCTTCCTAAATTCTTTAGAAAAATCTTGCGGAAAATCAGTGTCGTTCGAGCCGCGGTAGAGAACATCTCCAAAGACTTGTAAATTCAAAGCTAACGGTTGCTATGTATTAGCTGTTTTCTTGACTGTGATATTTAAACTAATCACTAGACTGCGAATCTTTATGCAAAATGAATGTTGGCTGCCGCTATTACAAGGGACAGGAGCCAGACAGATATTTGATTCTTACTGTGATTATTGGAAATGGGTATTTATAAACAGAAATAACGCACAAGAATTCAAACTGTCTGTTCTTTATTTAACTGAAGAAGAACTAGTCAGAAGACGTCTGTATCGTTAGCGAGCCGAAACTGAAGTGAAGCTACAGAGAAAGTTTTAGGGGAAAGAAAAACCCCTGTTGGGTCCACTCGTGAAAAACAGATGTGGGAAATCCCTTAATTTATTACTCAGGGCCTCTTTGTAGTTGAAGGTTGCAGGCCTTCCACTTCTGACCGAAGTCAATGACAAAGACCCGAGGACCGTTAAAATATTCCGGGACACTCTTAGTATCCTTCAACACTCGATTTAGTTTTGCAGATATTCCAACAGGCCCCCTCAAAAATAAGTCGATGTTCTTTTCACTAGTTCATTTTTAGTTGTTTAGTAACTGTATTTTAAAATTACCATACAGACCGTCTTCCTCGTATTCAATTTTGACTCTACTTCTGGGGCAAAATACAATTGGTCCAACATTCGTTGCTTGGATTAGGGAAACCCAGAAAAACCTAATCAGACCATACAAAATATATCTATTATAAGTTATATAATTATTATTCATTTATTTTAATCATTATCCGAGTCCCATTCCTGTTCTAAATTCCAGGAATTTATTTGCTGACAATGGCTTCGTAAGAGTGTCTGCTAGTTGGCCACCTGTGGGAATAAATTCAAGTTTTATGACTTTCTTTTCAACTTGTTCTCTTGAGAAATGGTACTTTATGTCTATATGCTTCGATCGTTTATGACTGCACGGATTGTTTGCAATATTAATACAGCCCATGTTATCTTCGAATATTACTATTGGATCAGAGACACTTATATTAATACTCATTGCCAATGATCTCAGCCAAAGTGCTTCTCTCACAGCTTCGAAAAGAGCCATGTACTCTGCTTCAGTGGATGAAACAGCTACAGATGCTTGTCTTTTACTGTTCCAGCAAATTGTACATTTTTCATATAATTTGAATAAATACCCTGTTGTGCTCTTTCGATCAGTATTTTCACTACCACCCCAATCTGAATCTACATATGCACTCAGTATATTTTTGTAATCGTTTTTAACATAAGTTAATTTAATATTAATTGACCCTTTAAGATATCTAAGAACCCTTTTAAGGTGTTGCCACAGCTCGCTATTATTTTTATTTGAATATCTGCTTAATATATTTATTGCGATACTTAAATCTGGTCTTGTGCAAATCATTATGTACATTAAGCATCCAATTAAATTTCGGCAAGGTGCATTGTATTGTTCGTCAGAGTTTAAAGCTACGTAGTCTAATACACTTGGAAGAGGTGTAGTAACTGGTTTGCAGTCTAGCATACTAAATTTCTCAAGCACAGTCTTAATATATGCACTCTGATCTAATGTTGTTTGTCCATTAGTTCTACTCACTTTTATTCCAAGAAATAGTTTGATTTCATTCAAATCCGTCATACAGAATCTATTTTTCAAATAATTTTTGAAATTTTTCATTGTTTCAATCTCAGCAGTTATTATCACTAGATCATCCACATATAGTACCACGTATATATTCTTTAATATACTCTTTCTATCTAAAATATAAATGCAACGATCTGCTGATGAGTTCCGGAAGCCTTTCTCTAAAAGAGCTTTTTCAAACATCTCAAACCAGCATCTAGCTGATTGTTTAAGACCATATAATGATTTATTCAATTTACATACTTGATTAATATTATTACATTTGACACCTTCAGGAATTCGCATATAAATTTCTTCCTTTAAAATACCATTTAAAAAAGCTGTTTTTACGTCCATGTGGTGGACTAATAAATCATGTTGATTTGCAAAAGCAATAAGAAATCTAAAACTAGACATTCTAGCTACAGGTGCAAATGTTTCATTATAATCTTCTAGATATTTTTGACTGAAACCACGAGCCACTAGTCGAGCTTTGTATTTCAATGGGTTTCCGGATTCATCATTTTTTATCGTAAATACCCATTTACAGTCGACGATGTTTTTATCTTTTGGCCTCGGTACTAAATCCCAAGTTTTGTTAATAACTAATGAGTTTATTTCTTCAGCAATAGCTTGTTCCCACTTAATCCTATCTTTTCTCATTTTAATCTCTTCAAAAGAAGTGGGAATTTTTAAAACTATTGACTGGGCACACAAAAGATAATCATCGTCTCCATCAAATTCTTTATACGAAATAGTCGGTCGTTGTTTAATCCTATCACTCCTTCTAGGTTCTATGCTATCTTTTAATACTCTTTCTTGATTTTGTTCTGGTCCAGATACTCCAGCTATATCTGTTTCAGTTACAGATTTATTTTCCATATGATCTATCGTTACTTCTATTCTCGGCTCTACTATATCTGATTTATTGTTATCAGATTTCATCCTCTTCAGCACATCTGATTTTTCACTATCAGATTTATTAATATCTACTGATTTCGGCATCTCACGAGATGCATCAGTTTCACATAAATCACTTTTCATATCGATTCCATTTATTACCGGCCGAGATTTTAAATAATTAATTTCATCAACAATAACATCCCTTACTATTTCAAATTTCCCCTTTTCTACGTTCCACACTTTATAACCATTTGGTTCAAATCCTACCAATATACACTTGTAAGATTTTTCATCAAATTTTGATTTCCTCACTTTATTGTGAACGTATACTGTGGAACCAAAAACCTTTAGATATTTTAATTTGGGCCTTTTATTATGCCACAATTCAAATGGGGTTTTATTTACACATAGAGCTTTCGATGGGGTTAAATTAATTAAATATGTAGCAGTTAAAACTGCTTCTCCCCAAAACTCTTTTCCTAAACCTGCACCGTTTATCATTGCACGTGCTTTTTCGGTTATTGTCCTATTCATGCGTTCTGCAACGCCATTTAATTGCGGAGTTCGCGGGACCGTTAAATGATAGCTTATTCCTCTTTGTACACAATAATCTTTCATTACATTTGATAAGTATTCTCTGCCATTATCACAATATAGATTGACAGTTTTTAAATTAAAACGTGCTTCACTTTTTGCAATGAAGTCTTTAAGAACTGTGAAAACATCTGATTTGTTTTCAAGCAAATATGTTACGCAGTAATGCGTATACTCATCAATGAATGTAACGAAATACTTTTTACCATTAATTGTAGAAGGAGTGATCGGGCCACAAACGTCTGTGTGAACTATAAACAATGGTTTCCTAATATGACTCTTATCCTTTACCTTTTCAAATGGTAATTGTGCTTGCTTTCCATTTATACAAGCTTCACATAAATAATCGTCTGGAATTGCTTTTTCAAGATAAGTCACATCTTCTACCATTTGTTTATTTTTCAATTGTAAAAATTTTGTTTTTCCTATATGCCCTAAACGTCTATGCCATAGTTCATAGTTATTAATTATTTTACTAGGCATATGAGAGCTCGATAAATTTACTCTTTTCTTTGCAATGTCAAAAACAATAGATGTTAAATTATTTAAAGGTTTACCATACATTACCATTTTATCATCTTTAAAGATTTGGACACCTCTCTCATTGAAGATAATACTTATCCCTTTCTGCTGCATTTTTCTAACGGATAGTAAATTGTATGGTACTTCAGGGCAGTATAGCACATCTTCGAGTACTCCTTCAATGCCTAGGTTGCTTGTAACAGGTATCTGTCCCTTCTTAGTAGCCGTTATGTGTTCGCCATTCTTCGCTATTGCAATCTTGATGGGTGGGTCTAGCTGCATTATTTTTGAGAATACACTCTCATCGTTAACTATATGATCCGATGCTCCGGAATCGAGAATAAATGTCAATTTTTCAGTTTCCATAATCTGATACTCTCCGGTCATAAACGCGTAGCTGGAGGTATTATTGTTTGCTGCTGTTTGCGCCGTATGGATTGGCTGCAAATTTCTATTTTTATTTTTTTGTTCTGTTTTGTATTGGTGTCTCCTTTTGTAATGATAACAGTCCTTGATTTTATGCCCTGCTCTTCCGCATTGATGGCATTTTCCAGCGAATGATAATTTATTTGGTTTGAATGCATTTCCTCTTCTGTTCTGTCCCCTACGGTTTCCTCTTCTTAATCGAGAATTTTCAAAATAGTTTCCTCTTGAGTTCTCTATTTCCACTCTTCCTGCTTGTAGCACTTTTGTGCTTGTATCTATATTTTCACTTTTGATCTTTGTTTCGTGATCAAAGAGTCTTTTCTTCACTATGTCCAGGTTAGTTTTTGATTCGGTCATCATCGTCTCGATAACTGTTGATACCGTGTCATAGGCTTCTGGTAAACTCGATAGTAAAATGGAAATTATTTCGTTCTCCCTCATTGTCACGCCCGCACCTGATAGCTCAGTTATTAACTCGTCAAATACTTCAAAATGATCCTTCAGAGAAGTATTATTCTTCATTTTTAATCGAAGCAATTTCTTCCGGATGGACAATTCCGTAGCCGTACTTTGGCTTTCATAGACGGAATCTAAATTTGTTAGGATAGATTTCGCAGTACTTCCTGGCGTATCGTACTTGAGGTGCGTGTCGGCTAAGTACTGCACAATTGAACATTTGGCAATTCGTTCTGCCTTTGTCCATTCGGCAGTAACTGGATTCGGCGGTAGATTGTCAATGACTTTCAGTACATCAAGCTCGTACAAGTAATTACGAATTCTGTGTTTCCACGCGTTATATTTCGTGCCACTAAACTGGGGAATGTTTTTCCTGTCTTTGTATGTGTCCATTTTCACTTACACAAACTATCTTACACTTGATTAAAAACTACAACAAGTCGCACACAATTAAAACACTTAACAATTACACTAAGTACTAAACACACAAAAATAAACCGATAACTATATGCAGAGTTAATGTACAATGTGTCCTGGGCCCATAACCTATTGGAAATGGGTATTTATAAACAGAAATAACGCACAAGAATTCAAACTGTCTGTTCTTTATTTAACTGAAGAAGAACTAGTCAGAAGACGTCTGTATCGTTAGCGAGCCGAAACTGAAGTGAAGCTTGTCACGCTAACCTTTTTCCGACGAGCTGTTAGACCCGCGGAAGCCGGTTACCTTCGGGCCAGCAGGCGCTGAGACCAGGCCGCGTGCAAGCCGAGTGCACGCGGTCCGCCCGAGACAATACGAGACTCGAAGATTCGACGATTTCCTCACGAAAGCTAAAGGTTCGGGCGCCAGGCACCGCAAGGATGCCACACGTAACGCAAAGCACTGCTCGAGCTCGGAGAAGCCGAGGTCGAGAGCCGAATCTTCGAGATACGCGGATCGAAAATGACGTCGCGACTGGGCCAGATGGTTCGAACACGGGGTGACTAGGACAGCCCTCTCGGCAGGACGGATCTCACAGGGAATCGAATAATTCGACTACGATATGGTCTCGAGCTATTTATTGTAGCAGTCGTTGATTTACAAAATCAGCGGCCACGTGGCCGCGACCCGAGAGCCCGCGCTCTTCATACAAGATAGCGAAAAGGTGGCCGTTCGCTGCGCGGTTGTCCTACCGATTTCGCTCGCAACGATACCGCTGACAATTATCGTCGTTTCGTTCGCAACGAACTTCGGAAACGCGAGGCGCAGATGACCGGCGAACTGCGAGACTGCCGCGATGACTTCCGCACGTGAATCGCCCCGACGCGTACGTTATCGATTACGCGATCGAACGCCGACGGACAGAACACGCGTTTCGACAGGAGACACAGGATTCGAGAAACGCGAAGATACCGAATTGAATTACTTTCACGAACGCGACTCCTCGGAAGACACTCTTCCGCACGCAATTTACAGAGGAAAACTCTCCCGAAATATTCCCGAACAATCTCAAAGCATTCCGAGAGGAATGCGAGCGAATTATCGAGGACGGAACGGGAAGCGTTCGTCCTCGCACGACGAAGGTCGAGCCGGCGCGCAACGAAAGTACCGAATGGATCACAAGTGCGACTTACCGCTTCTCGTGGCGTTATTGTTCCGTTTTCCGGAGGATAAACGGCTCCCGATAGAGCTGGGCTCGATGGAACTTCGCAGACGCCACGTAATCCTCTCAACGGGACACTTGGTTCGAAACTTCCGATTTCGCGGCGCGATTACAATGTCTGAAACACGTCTCAACGTTGTGATAGCCAGCGCGACAGTGATCCATCGATTTTCGGCCGCCTAGCGGATCGAACGCGGTTCCCCCCACTCGACCGCTTTTCCGAATTGCCTATGGCGTGTTTCCACGGCGTGACTCGACGGCACAGGAGCGTTCCCTCTTCGCGCCCTAGGGCCCCGGGCAATCACGAAATTGGTCAAGGAGCCTATCGCTCGACTTGACCAGCGGAGGGGCTTCCTCTTCTTGGCTACGAGGGCACCGACCCCGGGGCAGCTCTCCCTTGATGGGGCGAGGCGACGTCAGGGTGTTCCGTCAGTCCGTATCGGACGAGATGTTCGCAAGCTGCTGTCCTGGCGGCGCCTCCGGTTTGCTTGCCGAGTGTACTCGCACCAAGCTCTAATTTCTCGAAACGGCCATTCGCTTTTCCGTCGGGCGCTTCCTGACCTTGGGGCGATTGTTCATTTCCCGTGACAATTCGGACGGTCGGTGGTTCCTTCTGCGCGTTCCATATACGGCCCTGAAACTTGCCGTTCTCGGCACGCGCGACAGATGTCATTAGGAGGTCCTCGATAATATCGGGATCTCTTAAAGGAGCGCTCTCGAATCCTGTCTCGGTACGTGTCCCGTTAGAGGGCGGTCCGGTCCTTTAGCGCTCTCGAAAATATGCACGGAATTAACGGAGAAGGGACGTCGCAAACGTTGCAACGTCACAAGATATAGAGAAAAAGTAGAAAAAAAAGAATATATTAGGTTGTAACAGACCTACATAACGTAGGCCTGTTACGAACAAACCCCTGTCACACCTCCACCGGTTATACACGACGACGCGAATCTAGTAACGTACCACCGGCCTCCTGTCATAACAACAACACCGCCTGTACCGCACGTACCCCGCACCCAGGCCCGTATTCCAACGGGAATCCAAATCAAACTTCCAAAATACTGTTCAGAAGAAGGTATACGTCACCATCAAATTACCGCACCGCACCACCATCCCTTACCACCGAACCGTTCCTATAAAAGCCGTCGCGAACAGACTAGAATCACCTGAGTCTACCAGTAGCCATCCGGGAATCACCTCGTGCGATATTCCAGTGCTCTGAGTATTCTACCTGTAACCGTTGTCCACGTCTCCGCCGTTATCGGCATCCTGGTTCCGCTGGTACGAGCCGTGCTCTACCTCGAACACCCGGTGCGTCACCGGTCTCTTTCGCTAGGCGCGTCGCCTCCGAGAGTCGACGAACAAGAAGTGGTGTGTCACCCCTTCGGCTTCGTCGAAGAAATCCTGTTGTCCTGTCCGTCCGCTGGTGCGAGCCGTGCTCCACCTCGAACACCCGGTGCGTCACCGGTCACTTTCGTTAGGCGCGTCGCCTCCGAGAGCCAGCGAACAAGAAGTGGTGCGTCACCCCTTTGACTTCGTTGGAGAACCTCCTGTCCAGTTATCCTGTACTTCCGCTGGTGCGAGCTGTGCTCCACCTCGAACACCCGGTGCGTCACCGGTCACTTTCGTTAGGCGCGTCGCCTCCGAGAGCCGACGAACAAGAAGCGGTGCGTCACCCTCTGACCTCGTCGGAGAACCTCCTGTCCAGTTACCCTGTCGCTCCGCTGGTGCGAGTTGTACTCCACCTCGAACATACCCGGTGCGTCACCGGTATATTTCGTGAGACGCGTCGTCCACGAAATCGGCCGAACTAGAAGTGGTGCGTCACCCTTCGACGTCGCCTAAGAACCGCCTAGAAAGTCACCCTCGTGAGGCGAGTCGCCAACGAGGCCAGTCGAGCCAGACAAGGTTCGTCACCTTGACCGAACTCCCTGAACGACTGTCCGGAGGAACTTCGATGACCCGTGCGTCACGGACATCGAAGGACCACGACAACCCGGCCTAGGTAGGGAGATCACGACGACAGTCGTGATCTAACTCTACTCCCGTCCATCCTGCCTGCGTCCTACGCCACATACAGGTTAAGGTAGCACTCTCACGGTCACACGTTCTAAAGTCACGGGCACCGTAGCATTACCATCGCGCACTGTATCCTGAGGCACCGTAGCTTACGCGTCCGAAAGGCAGCGAGTATAATTTATTTACCCGCAACCGACTCGTCTCAGTTATTTCACCCGTACCGACTCCGTTCCTCGCGTCGTCACTCCACTTGTCGTTTAGAACCCTGGGTCGGCGAGCTGTTCAACACCAAGGAGCCCGAACGCGAGGAAGCCGAACGACGACGAAACACACCTGTTTCAAGGTTTAGATTCGCGTTAGAGTATAAGTACCTGAAGTACGAAAGACATTCTGTAAGTACCAGTGAAGACTGATAAACCTTTTGTAATATACATGTTTTTATTTTTAATAAAAAGCCTCGCTGCCATTTTTTTCGCCCCGAAGGAAGAGGGGGGTGTAACAGACCTGTACCGTACAAGCCTGTTACTATACAGAACGTAAACCGGATCAATCCGGTTATAACCAAACCGAGATCATCCGTCGTTCATTTCTCGGAACAAACCGCCGTACCCCCGTCGTCGCGCCGAGACGGACCGCGTCGCGCCACCCCCGCGCCTAGAAGCAAACCGCGAATCACCGCACCGCGCGACCACTCCCACCACTATTCGCGAGCTATAAAAGCCGCCACGGTCAGAGCCCAGGACGGCATTCATGGTACAGATGTTGACTAGCACAAACCTTGTAAGGAACGTTCCAGTTAACATCTCCATTGTAAGTATATGCAAATGACATACTTAGGTTTCCCACGCTGTCGACGACGAGCTAACTTCGCCTAGTGAACACCTTGAAGCCGGCCGTGAGAATTCGCCTCCTAGAGCACGGCGGGTCGCCACTCTTCCAGATATACGGTATGTCACTTGTCACATTCTGAATCCTGATCCTGAGAGCACGGCGTGTCGCCACTCTCTTCGCCGGCCACGGTGTGTCACCAACCGAATCCTGATCCTGAGAGCACGGCGTGTCGGCACTCTCTTCCTCGGCCACGGTGTGTCACCAGCCGAATCCTAAATCCGAGAGCACGGCGTGTCGCCACTCTCTTCCCCGGCCACGGTGTGTCACCAGCCGAATCCTGTTCACTGTCATACACTACATCACAATGTATCACCTGCCGAACTCTGTTCACTTGCACTAGCCTTACATTCCTGTACACCGATAAATATTCACACCGGTAAAGATTTCGTTCCCGACCGATTTCGCGCCGTAATCGATCTCCGAGCACCGCGATCATCGTAAACATATTTTGCGTCCCGCACTCTCGCGATCGGGGTAGAATGAAACTCGCTGGCAGCGAGCGCACGTTAATCTGAAATTCCACGTGTCTTTATTTCTACGCATCCCGTACTTCCTAATCCCGACTATTCTCTCCGCCGTATACGGATCCTGGCGCGGCGAGCTAATCAGCAACGGAGGGAACCCAGATCCAGATCCAGATCGAGATTCAATCAAGACCGGGAACAAGACCCGTTACAATAATATAATAATATAATTATAATAATAAAATATATACTGTAGCATGTAAAGAAAATTCTAGAAGCAATTCAGAATCGACAAGCTTCTAAAAGCTTCTAGAAGCATACTTCGTAGACGTGAATTAGCGACGTAAGGGGAGCGCGCGAAAAGACGAATCGCGCTTAACGACCGTTGTTGATTTCACGTTCGCGGATAGTAACGGATTTATATAAATAGAGGGTTCACGGAGGGACTCGGCCTATGATTTTTTTTTATTGTCAAATGGTATAGTACAATATTAAAAAAGTTATCGTTTTCTTTAGAGCGGTTTTAAACTTTTGTCCGCTACTGGTGGGTTACCAAGTCATTTAAACGAAAAAATAATTTCATAAGTTGTGTTCACAAAAAATTCAATTTGTTGCAAAATTCTGAGGTCGTAGACAAATTTTGATACCAGATTTGAAATCAGCGTGAAAAAATCTACTGGAAATAATATACAGGGTGTCTCAAAATTAGGTCCGGAGCCGAAAATGGGAGGTTCCTGAGATCATTTCAAGCGACATTTTCCTTTGAAAAAATGTCGTCCGCGGCTTCGTTAACGAGTTATTAACGAAAAACACGGACCAATTAGAGCGCGAGCTAGACGCGTGCAGCCCGGCGCGCCGGCAGCCGAGTGTCGGTGGCACGCCGCGATGTCGTAACGAACAAAAGTTTCTCGATGATGTGAATCCTCGCCTATTTCGATAAGCTTTGGATATGTTGTCAATACCATGATTCTGAACAACATTTCCCTTTACAGTTTCTGTCGATCGGCTTTAGTTTACGACATTATTGTAAAAATTTGTAATTGTAAATCGATCGATGTACTATTTCCTATCCGATTTCGATAATCTTTGGATATGTTGTCAATACCATAATTCTGAACAACATTTCCCTTTACAGTTTCTGTCGATCGGCTTTAGTTTACGATATTATTGTAAAAATTTGTAATTGTAAATCGATCGATGTACTATTTCCTATCCGATTTCGATAATTTTTGGATATGTTGTCAATACCATGATTCTGAACAACATTTCCCTTTACAGTTTCTGTCGATCGGCTTTAGTTTACGATATTATTGTAAAAATTTGTAATTGTAAATCGATCGATGTACATACTATTTCCTCGCCGATGTCGATGAGCTTCATTTCAAAGGAAAAAGATATTTAAAACATCGAATTTATAACATATTTCAAAGTCATCGAAATCGGTGAGGACCCACATCATCGGCAACTTTACCCGAACGATAGAAGAAGCACAAACTTATTGAATTAAAAACTCACTTATTCAGCCGTAAATCCATTTGACTACCACATACAACCACCACACTTTTACATAATCTTCGAATCGGTGTTTTCGAGAATCATATGATTCTCGAAAAATCAATATCTCCTTGGGAACGATTTCATTTGTTTTAAACGACGCCTTCATCGAATACATTGTACGCTGGGAGAGCACAGTTTCGCGCGGCATCGCGAAAAGCATCGAACTCTTTCCGCGTCGGAGTAAGTAATTTCGTTCGATATCGATACGAGTTATAAAAGTGTGCTACGAGTTCAACAATTATGTAAAAGTGTGGTGGTTGTATGTGGTAGTCAAATGGATTTACGGCTGAATAAGTGAGTTTTTGATTCAATAAGTTTGTGCTTCTTCTATCGTTCGGGTAAAGTTGCCGATGATGTGGGTCCTCACCGATTTCGATGACTTTGAAATATGTTATAAATTCGATGTTTTAAATATCTTTTTCCTTTGAAATGAAGCTCATCGACATCGGCGAGGAGATAGTATGTACATCGATCGATTTACAATTACAAATTTTTACAATAATATCGTAAACTAAAGCCGATCGACAAAAACCGTCAAGGGAAATGTTGTTCAGAATCATGGTCTTGACAACATATCCAAAGCTTATCGAAATCGGACAGGAAATAGTACATCGATTGATTTACAATTACAAATTTTTACAATAATATCGTAAACTAAAGCCGATCGGCAGAAACTGTAAAGGGAAATGTTGTTCAGAATCATGGTATTGACAACATATCCAAAAATTATCGAAATCGGATAGGAAATAGTACATCGATCGATTTACAATTACAAATTTTTACAATAATATCGTAAACTAAAGCCGATCGACAGAAACTGTAAAGGGAAATGTTGTTCAGAATTATGGTATTGACAACATATCCAAAGATTATCGAAATCGGATAGGAAATAGTACATCGATCGATTTACAATTACAAATTTTTACAATAATGTCGTAAACTAAAGCCGATCGACAGAAACTGTAAAGGGAAATGTTGTTCAGAATCATGGTATTGACAACATATCCAAAGCTTATCGAAATAGGCGAGGATTCACATCATCGAGAAACTTTTGTTCGTTACGACATCGCGGCGTGCCACCGACACTCGGCTGCCGGCGCGCCGGGCTGCACGCGTCTAGCTCGCGCTCTGATTGGTCCGTGTTTTTCGTTAATAACTCGTTAACGAAGCCGCGGACGACATTTTTTCAAAGGAAAATGTCGCTTGAAATGATCTCAGGAACCTCCCATTTTCGGCTCCGGACCTAATTTTGAGACACCCTGTATAGCATGATAAGAAAAAATTTTTTCCGCGCGTAGTATTGGAAAAACCACAATTTTCTTGAAATTGTGCAAGTTTAACGAATTTTCTCAATGTTAAAAAACGTTCGTACCACAATTTTAATAATTATCCCATATTCTGCAAAGTTTCAGCTTTCATTTAAAAAAAATTCATAGTTCTATCTCATTTCTATCAAAAGTTCTTTGATTTTGACACAGAATTCATCGGTTTTACCCACTGTGCGTGCAACCGTGCATTCACCTCGCGCGTGATCGTTTTTGTGAGACAGTATACACATCTGCAGCTATCTGCAAGTGAAACCTTTTTAGTTTTATTGTACACATGTCTACCAATAACGTTGTATAAATTTTATTGTGGCGATCGTTGGCGTTCGGTTTATAACTGTATTTGAATAGAAAAAAAGCTTGAAAATTTCTCTTTGTTTCATCAATGTTTATAGGTGCTATATACAACAAAAGCATATCAAATTCATGCTTATTATTTTCGTCTTGAAACACGCTTTCAGCTAAGTACACGCAAAACATCCTTACTCATACGTGTATTAAGTTATAACGTACTAAATGAGACGATATTCTAAAAAATTCAGGAGAAGATAAGCTCATGAATTTTTATTGAACTTCAGCATTTAATTGTAGGATATAGATATGGAATTTTGGAAAATGAAATGTAGAAAATGATGCCTCATTTATCTACTAACAAGTTAATAATACAATTTTACATGTTTCGTTTAGTCAGAAAAATGACTTTTGTCCGCGTTTTTCGTGTTTCAACCCACAGTGCGGCGTGTAGGCGTCGACAGGGAGTAATCCTTTAACCTTCTGGGGATTTCCACCTACAGTGTGTGGGGTTGCGCGTACCACTCCGCATCTGTGCGTAGTGAGGAGCTGCCGCGCCTGCGCACGACCGTATGCGTTATTCCGAGCGACACGCTGATCGTGTCGATCGCTCTTCTTCCTCGTGCGCTAGAACAGTTTAGACGTGTTGCTTGCTTCGTTAATTCAATCAGCCATTGTGGCTCGTGGAACCGTTACATTGTACTTCGGTTTATTGCCTCGTTTCGGCATTGTACAGTTCATGTACCTTCTCAGTGTTTTCTGAATAAATTGTTACTATTGTTTACACTCGTTAATAGTGTCTGCGATTGAATTATTCCACGTGTTGAGAGTAGGCTTTAAGAATCTTGAGACACATTTACTTTAATAACGTAGTGTATAAGTACATGTGGTATATGCTGTGTTTTATAAGGCCGCGGGTATGTAAGCGGTAACACCGAGACACTCTTAACCTATAAGGCTTTATTCACGAGAGATGTACATATAAACAGATGTGTCCGGGACAGGGCCACGGAGAGAGTGATCGCATTGTCGCATTGCTACCGATCACCGACGCGCCGGTAGGGCGCGCCATTGTACACGCTGTACATACTCATAAAGCGCGTACACCACAGTATATGTATACAATGTTTTTCTCTTAGCAGGTCACCTCGTGCCGTCCCTAATGAAAGCCAAATTCTATCTGTTTCGCACCGACGCGACGCTTCTCTTACCACGCTCGCTGTTCCGTCGATTTCGGGACGGGAATTGCCGGTGTGGACGACGACACGATTACGAAAGATTACGAAAGATTTTAGACAACACACTATGTACAATATATTTAAAAACGACTATATACTGTCACGTCGTCTTTCGTTTCGTAACTGAAACGGCAGCGACTCCGGGTATTTACAGACGATACCGCCGGGCCGCGTTCGGCTGCACGAAACGCGGTCCACCCGGGACAAAAATTGTACGCAGGTTCGTCGTCTCCCGGGATCTTCTACGTAGACTTCGGGCGCCAGGCAAGGAGGGTGCCACGCGAAATTCGAGATTACGAACACTTCGAGAGATAGTTGTACGAACCTGCGACAATCGATACTAGACCGAGATGATACATTAATGGTCACAGGGTACTACGCGGGTCGAACACGAGGCGTTCCCCGCGGCGGGAAGGTTTCTCACGCAATAACGACTCACAGGTTCGGCTAACACAAATTTATTCGTCCGATGAAAATTACAGAACGGATAATAACAGAGCGTTTTTAGGTTAGCCGGCGCGTGACAGGTGGTCGGCTACGACGGCCCGTCGCACGCGCGATTTGACCGTCTCCGGTCCTTCTCCTTACGCTATGAATCCGGCAGCAACGTGAATTTAACGTCGGCGTACGCGAGCTTCGCGTTCTATGCCCGAATCCCGATGAAAGATGCGTTACAATATTTTTCTCGTCGGCAAAACAAGTCGCGGAAATACGACGAGAGCACGTGGCGGCGTGGTACCGTGGGACGACTCGAGGTTCGATTCGAAACGACAGTAACGCGCGGATCCTCGAAAACGTAATGGTGCCTAATGCTCGAAACTCCCTTCACCGCGCGTATCGAAGTCTGGTCTACGCGCGGATCCTCGCCATCCGACCTCTAGCACGAGCACCCGAAAAATATATTCCCCGCGCGTTTGCTAACCGACGGATTCTCGCCGCTCGCGGATTACTTCGAAACCGTCTCGAATACCGGCAGCTACGAATTCAAGTCGGTGCTTCTACGACGCGATCGCGGACACGACACACTACCGAGCCAACGCGAGAAAGATCAATTTATCGAAATGAGAACTGGCAGAAGCTTACCCAGGGCAACCATCGGTGGTTGACGTTCTCGTCCTTCTGTCTCCGGCAGCTTCGCTTCGCAACTATTAAATTGGTGACTATTGTCACGGCGTTTATTTCCCGGCGAACCGAGAGATAACCGCCTTCGAGAAATTATGGCCTTGCGACCGGGCCACGCTCGGTCGCGCGACACGTGGTCCTCTCGAGACAAAAGATCTTCGCAGATTCGAACGGAACGACAAATTTGGGACACGAAGTGAACGGGCGCCAGGTACTATACCGTACCACGCGAAACTCTCGAACGATTCGTTCGGTTCTCAAAACGACGTCGAATCTGCGAACATCGTTTAGGCCGGTGACGGCCGCGAACAGGTCCAGGGAACCACGTGAGGAAAGGAACGGGGCATTCCCCGCGACGAGAACGTTTCTCACGGTAAATGAAGCTACTCGGTAGATCTCGGGCAAAATATAGTCGTTTATTAAAACGAGATGGTCATACAATCCGCCGGCCGTTGCCGGCGGCAGTCAATAGCTTTGCCGGCGCGAACACGAAAGTGACGGCGGCTGTTCGGCCGATCGCGCGGAATAACTTCTATCGCGTCGAGCTCGGTCGTCACAGGACTTCGCGTGAATTTACAAGCCACGAGGGCACGAATTCGACCGAGCTCCGGTGACGTACGCGTTCCTAACTCGAGACTGGGCGAAACGTGCGAACGGTGAACGACACGAAACGAATACGGCGCATTATCCTCCCGAGGAACGATCCGAGGGTAACCCGAAGAATTACCGGGCGAATATCGTGGGTCCCGAATAGCTCGTGCACGAGGATTCGGCGACACACGATCCGCGGCCTCGCGAGCCTCTCAGGAGAGCGACTCCTGGTCAGCGGTAAACGCGGGGAAACACGCGGTACACCGCGGTACGAACTTTCGCGAACTCAAATAACGTCCCCGAACCAACACGAACTGGTCACAAAATTATATCGAAATAAGCCGGACTGGCACTTACCAAATACGCTGCAATGGCGGCGGTCGCAAAAAGGTTACCGTATCGATATCGCGGTCTAATATTCGCACGTCTGTACTATTACCAGTCCTTCGACCCAGTGGCCCAGTTCGAGATGGTTCGGAACGCGGAAGCGAGTTTCCCCCCCCACTCTCGTCTTCGGCGACGCTCGGGCCAATCCCGTTGTTTCTGGGCGCAGGGACGACTCGATGACCTGTCGGCCCGGGCCTTCGTTATTTTCTATTTTCCGAAGCCCGGCCGATATAAGGCGGTAAGTCGGCATCCATGGATCCGAGCCGTTCCGGTGTAGCTCTCATGGCATTTTCCGGATGAGACGTCGACGAGGGTGGACTGCTGATCGTCCTTATGTTTAACAGCCTCGTCGCTTTCTCCGGGTTGACAGATCCGGGCTCGGTCCAATCCTCGCCGTCTTCCTCGCCAGCGGCGCCCTGTGATTGGTGTTCCGAGCGTCTCCGCTTGCGGCCTTCCGCCAATCGGCGGCCGGAGACAGGTATCGGGCTCCTCGCCGATTTCGGTGGTTTCTGAAAACTCTTGTCGCGCCCGGCGGCGCGACATTCAAATGCGATAATTCTATTCTTTTGGGCGTTCGGATGTCTCAGGGAGAGCGCTCGTTATAACCGTTTCGTTATTATGCCGCTTTCCAGTGACGTAGGCGGAATCTGCCACGTCACAACTCCTCCCCCCCCCCCGAAAGAGACCGGGGCACCGGTGGCAGTTACCAGCCAGGCTTGTTCGCGAGTTCGGGGACGAACGCTCTTCCTCGGATCTTCCTTTACATAGGGACGGACACTGCAGAGACATGCACGATTTTTCCCATCACCAATCCAGACGAATATATCCTTTAAATTGTTGCTTTTCCCCGATGTGGGCGGAGCCTGTTGACACGACCGGTACCTAAGGGAGAAAACCTGATTCGCTGAAGTTGGGTTCCGCTGAACCCTGAGGAACGTAGGGATCAGGGTGAAATAATTAAGCTACAGTTGGGGCGACAACTCTTTATTCGCGCCCCCTTGCGCCTAATGCTGGTGTCCCTCCCACCCTTCGAGATTTCAGTCTTTAGTACCAGAAAAAAATAAACGATATTACTAACGAAGGGGGGGGGGGGACTGGTAACAAAATAATCAGTCTCATGTCTTTTGTTGAGCAAATACTTCAGGGCGATAAAAAAAACTACAAACTATAATGTTTATCTTTGGCCTCTCCACGATCCGGGTAGCTGGCGATGTTTGGTCGGTATTTCATGTTGGGCTGGCCTTTAATAGCGCCCGTACCGGGTGCCGCTGCACTCTGGACAGGTTTCAACCGTGTAATACGGGCGGCCGCACCTATAACAATATTGCCACTTTTGTGGTGCCAAACATTCAGAGTGGCAGTGGCCCACCACTCTGCAGCGCCAGCAGCCCTCTTCGACCTCTGCTCCTCTCCTTCCCACCTTTCCGCGCCTCTTCGCTGTTCCTCTTTGTTGCGGTCTTGGCGTCGGTATGTCCCTCTGTCTCGGGGTCGGTATGTCCCTCTGTCTCGGGGTCGGTATGGCGTGGGTGCTTCTTAACATCGGCGGGACTTGCAGGGATACTGAAGTACCGTTCATCCTCTGTGCTTGGATGTTGATGCCCACCTTGTGTACCGGCTGGTTTGAGACATCACTCTTTAAGGCCTTTCGTATCCCGTTTTCTAGCGCCTCCGTTGATTTCCGGTGTTCTTCTCGAATTCGCCTCATTCGGTCTTCAACCGACTGGGTGGTCGGTTGTAGCTTCGGTATTTCTTTTGTCTCTGCTGGTTTCGGGGTCGGGAGTGCCTTTTCTTCAGATGGTACCGCTGGCTCTTTCTTCGGGCCCGGTTTTGCCTTATCTTCGTTCTCCCTCTCCGATGGCAGTTTACAGCCACGCCCCACCGTGTACCCCTTTCCATCGTTCTCTAGGAGTAGCTCTCTCATCAGGCTGCTCGATATTTTTATCGGCTGTGCCGATCCTTTTTCCGGTTTTATTGCTTTCGGTGAAACCTCCGGTTCCGTTATCTGTTCTATTTCCGGCATTTGTCTTTCCGGTTCCGGATTCGTTGCTACCGCTTCTACCACCCTTTCCACTTGGATCGTGGTCGTCTCTACGTAACGCAGTTTGGTGGTGTCTACTGTAGGCAGTTCCCCCCACGGTATCTCTCCGGTAAACTCCTCTCGCAATTGGAGGTATTGGTGTTCCGGGAGTCCGTGCTGTGGGCATTGGATGGACGCCGTTGCCGCGCGGATGCCCCCCGGTAATGGGTGTAATCGTTGCAGCCTGTCCACTAGCGATTCCATAGTCTTCTTAGTGGAATCCATCTTCCTGTTATTTTCGATAGTCTGTTGAGAAAAGAGAGAGACTCTGGTGTTACTTTTTGTCGTACGCCGTATGGGTGGGGAAGTATGGTTTGAGGTCCGATATGTGTGCTTTGCCGAGGTTCTTTCCTTCCTCGTTGGCCAAGTTGTATACTCCCGGTGACAGTTTTTTCGTTATTGTTACCGGACCAGTAAATTTCGGTGATAGTTTCGCCGCAAAATGGTTAGCGGCCGACGAAAGTATTCGCTGCCGTTTCATAACCCTGTCCCCTACGTTAAATTCTCGGTTTCTCCGTCGCAAATTATAATGGTGCGATTGTTTCCGATATGCGTCCTCGAGGTTTTCTAACATCCAATGCCGTAGCGTCGGTAATTGCGACACCCGCTTCTTCCAGGTGTCATTGGATGTCACCTCGAGGTCGATCGGGGGCTCGACGTTAGCCCTCGCACATTTTGCCGGTCGCGGCTCTCGCCCGAAATTGAGAAACGCTGGGGAGGCTTGTAGAACGGAATGGTGCGCGGTATTATACGCAAAACGAAACTGAGGTAAATTCACGTCCCAATCGCGGTGGTCCCTCTCTATATAAGCGACGATCATCGTCTTCAGGATCCGATTCACTCGCTCTACTGGGTTCGCTTGCGGGTGGTACGGGGGGGGTGGTACTTAATCGAATGCCGTATTCGTCGGCAAGTTCCCTCAGAGTCTTGTTCGCGAACTCGGTACCGTTGTCCGTCAACAAGACATCCGGGGTCCCCCATCGCGAAAAAATTAACCCTTCTAGGGCGTCCGCTATTTTCGGACCGGTTGCACGTCGAAGCGGGGTGCACTCTATCCATTTTGTAAACAGATCCTGTATAACGAGAAGGTACGAATTGCGGGACCTGCTCGGAGGGAACGGGCCCATAATGTCGGCAGCTACTACTGTCCAGGGCATGTCGACCCTGCGCCGACCCATCAACCCCGGTGGGAGTGTTTGTTCCACCTTCGTGAGCTGACAGGTATTACAGCGTCTTACGTATTCTACTGCCGTTCTATACATGCCTGGCCAGTAGTAGCGGGTGGCGATACGATGATAGGTCTTTTCGACCCCTAAATGCCCTGCCTGCGGGTTGTCGTGCGCCTCCTGCAGGATCTCGGTTCTTCGTTCCTCTGGGATTACGAGTTTCCACTCGTTCCCGTCGGAACCCAGCGTTTCCGCGATCAACGGATCTGTTCTTCGACAAAACAGCTCTCCGCCTCGAATTGCCCAGTCCGGAAATTTCTCGGGATTTTTCTCGACTTCCGCAAATTTTCCCTCGTACCACTTTGGGCGAACCGCGGCCACGATATGAGTTTCCCTTTCGGTATCCCCCTCCCCCTCGTAAATACGCGAAAGTGCATCTGGCACTTTATTAAGGGCTCCCTGCCGATATGCTACTTGGAAATCGTATTCCTGCAGTTGCAGGGCCCATCGCGCTAACCGACCCGTGGGGTTTTTCAGGGTTCTAAGCCACCGTAAACTGTTGTGGTCCGTTATTACCGTAAATGCGTACCCTTCTAAATATGGTCGAAATT